>NC_138825.1:9757256-10009756 GCF_965183815.1 Platalea leucorodia
TTGCCCTGAAACTGCTAAAAGCATGCAGCAGAGCTGTGCCTGGGCTTCTGAGGACGAAGCATAGCTTTTAATAACTCGATAATCCATTTGTTATTAGTTCTTCATATCAAGTCATGAGCAAAAGTTACTACAGTACCACAGGAAATCAAGTTTGATTTTGTAATATAGTCAAATGAGTACTTTGGAGTGCCATGTCTAAGATCAATAAGGAAGCAGTAACTACATTTGCTGTCATATGATGATATTGATGTAAAAACATAATGGTCAAAATTATAAAATCAATTTCATAATTTAATCAGAAATGTTTATTGATACTATTAAAGCTGAATTCAATAGCTCCTGGTATGCAGTTAATTTCTTATCTGTCAGAAAAACATATTGAAATGTTCTTTCTTTTAAATGCTTGAAGTTAATTCAGTGAAAAAAAGAGCAGCGACCTGTGGCTGGAATGGCCAGAGAATGGTTGTTAGATGGGGAGACGGGCAGAACTTTTCTAGCGGTTTATAGCAAAATGTTTTATGCTTTGCAGAGTGCTTGTGTTTTATGCGTGCCTATACACGCATGTATAATGTAACTTTGACAATAACAGCGCTAGTAACTGCAGTGTTGCAGCATGAGCCCTGACCCTGGTGAAGGCAGTGGAAACTTTGCCACCGAATTCAGCAGAGCCAAGACTGGCTGTTGGATAAAGGCTCCAAGATTTTCCTCCTAATCCATGACTGCGCGTGGGCAGGAGCAGAGATCTGAAGTGGTGGGTCCAGGCTGCGTTGTCTGGGATTATGTAGGTACTCCTCTGCAGTAGGAACTAAGGACTGAAGTAAATGCAGATATAAGGAAAAAAAAAAGAAATGGTTGCTTTTGCCTTTGCTCCTCTGACCCAATCTAGCCAATGTTTGGGCTAAATCCTATAATGTGGTGTGCACTGCAAAGGCAGTGGAGCGAGCAGAGGTGGCCACTGAGCTAGCGTGTGGGCTGTCAGGATTCAAGACAGTGGCCCATGCAGGTGGAAGAAAGGAGAAGGCAGAGGGGAGGTTGCGAGGTGGAGGTGATACCCACTGTGTGGGTATGAAATGTCTTGTTCTCCTCGTGATGCTCCTGTGAAGGAATCTCTGAGCACACCGGGTAAAGGTATCGCAGGGGCTAGGAAAGACACAACCTCACTGTAGAAATCAAGGGGTCACCACTGAGGTAGTTCTTTGGGAATAAGGGGAGAGAGGGAATTTTCAAAAAAATGTATAAATAAGTAGAAATTGAGATTGTTGTGTGATTGGAATTGACTGACCTAGAGAAGATTTCATGGACCACAAGTGCCTAAGAGCTGGAGAAAGGATAGTTAAGACTGCCTAATTCTCTGTAGATTGTATGCATAATAGAATAAATCCATTAATCTCAGGGAGCAATACTGAATACGTACTTCATTACAGAACAAAAACTGAGCTGACCCCCAGATGGGTTATTTTAATGTATTTTTTCCATAGGGTACTTCTGGTATTTAAATACTTCATTTTAAAGGAAGACGTCTGGTGAGAAACATTCTCTGTTATCAGAGTATTTTTCACTCTAAATAAATGAATTTATTTTGTACTCCATGTAATAGGTAAACCATACTATCTCTTTAGGTCCTGTTTCTCTATTTAGGTACATGAGCTTACAGGTGTTGCATGTGAGCATGTATTTGAAATGGATTGTTATAATTATTGATACAGTTGGGTTTTTCTTTTTCTTTTCTCTCTCTCTCTCTCTCTCTTTTTTTTTTTTTTTTTTTTTACATAGCTAGTGAAAGATTAGTACTTCTTTTAGGGCACTGCAAAAAAATTATGTTAAGATTTTCTTTCTTTGATGGAAAGATATATTTCTGTTCCTTGAAGTGAATGTGAGTGGTGTGTATTTGTTGCGTACAGGAACAGATCAAGGTATGCAGAGCTTCATCTATACTGAAGATACTGTATATCTGTACATCTATAGATACTGTATATCTACACATCTATATTCCTCATGACTTTAAATCCTGTGTCAAGCTACTTTTAATAGGCCAGAAACTAGCTCACTCTATGTCTCTGGGCGGTCCAAAACCAAAATGCAACTGCTAACCATGCCTTACTGTGGCTTTCAAGGCACTCTGCAAAGACGGAGACCAGCTTTTATTACTGGCATGACTAAGTGTTGAGAACCGGAACTGTTTGCAGGAAGCGATTTTTTGGAGGATAAAATGTAGGTCTGGCTACTCCTAAGTGCAGGTTAACACTTAGCTCTGCTACAAGCTTTCTGCAGTTCCTAACCTGCAGACAGTAACTTAAACTCCCTGCTCGTCAGGTATGAATCTTACCACAGATATTCTGCATAGTGGTAGTGAAATAGAGGGGCTTACCACACATATAAGTCTGTCTTTTTTTCCTTTTGCAAAGTAGCGGAGACCATTTGGGAAGCCAACAATGAAATTCTCTGCTGTCATCTTTTCTTTCGTTATATTTATCAGTACGGAATCAAATAATCTTTTCTCCTTCCTGCCCTAGACAATGATAGGAGCAAGCCTAAGAAACCTACCTGTTTCAAGTTTTGTGGAGTAAGGTGTTTTCAATATGACAGGTGAGAAGATAGATGAGGCATTTTTCAAAGTGGAAGCAAATTTAAGTCACTAAATCACACACACAGAGCAAGAGTTCCTTTCTCAAACATTTCCAGAAATTCCTCAATGTCCTTGAAATGTGACCCTAAAATCTGAGATCATGAAGAATTTTTTTCTCTCGAGAATTGCAGGAGGATTTATATTCCACTTGGTGAGTGAGACCATTTCTTGAGAACGTAGGTTCGTTCTCCTTGGTTTGCACAGGCTCAGTTTACTGGACTTGAGCCTTTTAAAATTGTGCGTCCGAGTCTGCTCTGTGGAAGTGCCTGTTCACTCCTCAGCTAATGGAGAAGAACAAGAACAGCCAGAAGGTGCATTTCACCTCTGACATGTATCATAGGATGGGGTGAACCATCCTCAGAAAATTCTCTCTTTCCGTTATGGAAGGAGTGTAGAGGACGAGATTAGACCCAATTCTGACCTTCATATGGTTGTAGGAGAATCATGTGACTGTAGATTTTGGAGGTATGCAAATCCAAAGATGATGTAAGCTGGCAATAAATGAACTACAAAGTTCAGAACATTTTGATACCTATTAAAATGGGATCGTCTGCCTCAATGTTTAAGGCTTTTAGATGAGATTTAACTGAGAGAGTGCAACCAATTAGTTAAAGATTAGACTATGGACTAAATGGGGCTAAGGTCTTTTCCTCTCTCAGACGTTGTTTTTCTGAGTGCTAATGGCTTGTCTATATTTTAATTTTCCTTCAGCATAAATGATGATAATAACGTGTGAATCACCATGGTCTTCTGTAACTGAATTCAGGAAGGATTATTAACCGCTACACTATTTTGGGTTGGACTGCATTTGAGAAATGGGAATGACAAGCATTGTTTTCATAAGACAAGTAGCCGAGCCTTCGACATCTGATTTGGAATATTTGTCTATATAATACACATCAGTAAAGCAATTTGTATCCAGTTTGTGTCTGAGAAACTGGCATATTTGACTGATAGAAATGATTTAGAAACCGACTTACCAGATTGTCCTATGTACAGTGGAGAGGAATGGGGCTGCTGTACTGTGCCAGGGTGGGGAAAGAATGGAGGCTTTTTCTTGGAAATGTTCCGATGTTTTGGAGAAGCATTTAAAGAAGCCACAGGAATGCCAGCATTAAGGGCCTGAATGCAGAATATAAGCTTAAGGAGATGGTGATGGATTGCTTAGTTCTTTTATTAAGACCCCGTACTGTGCTGTATTCAGTATAGGTTACCATCGTTTCCAAAAAATGCAGTCATATCTGAGACAGGACTGAATGAAAAGGGCTGTGAGATGCAACTAGGTCTAAAAAGAATACAAAGATTGACTAAAAATGTTAGTCTCCTAAAGGAATATTTTATGTGGCTCAACTAAGCTATATAAAATCTTAAATCATATAGTCAAACCTACACTTCTATTGTGGTGTCATAAAGCCCATAATAAACATTTGGTTCTTTGTCTACCATGAAAATGCAGTGCTGATGCATTTTGCTGTGAAATGTGGTAGACTGAGGTCATGGAGATATTATCAGCTCTTTCATCACCATGCATCCAGGCAAATAAAATGTGAAAATCAGTTTTCAAAGCCCAAACCTCTAAAATGTCACAATGGTTTCTGAGTTTTAAAGCTTGAAATTGCAGCTCTTAGTGAAATGCCTCGTGCTGCACTGTTAACATTTGATAGATGGCAGCAAAAAGGCCACTTAGAGCAATCAGGGTGATTTTGTTTGTGTTTGTTTTCCTCTTCCATTAGTCTATGACGAAATATGAAATTTGCCATTTTAACCATAACTGCCCCATTAGGTCTGTCGTCTCTTCCCGCAGTTTTTGTGGAATTCTGAATTCGGAGCAATGCCCATCTAGATGACGGTTCTTGGCCTAAACCGGATCATAGAAACGCACCAAAGGAAAGCGCGTATGTGACTAGAAAGCACAAACACAGTAAGTCTGGAAAGTGAGAAATTTGGTGATGTCAAAGCATCATACTGAATATACTGTATGACCAAACGAGACAGACTGGGGAAAAAAAAACCCAAACCCTGAGCAGTTAAATAGCACCTTTGTTTAAAAAAAAAAAAAAAAAAAAGTCACTTTATCATGGGGGAAAGCCAGGATATGTAAATAGACAAAAGAATGTTTAGTGTCACAATATGACTTGGGAGTGGTGCTAAAGCTTAATCAGCCATATAGTTTGCAAACTTTCCCACAGCTAAATTGATGGCCAAGCCTAAAATAACTCAGGACTTGAGCTGAGATAAATTTGTGGATACTTATGTGGCTCGTCTCTCTCTTCCTAAAAGTAGGAAACAATCAAGATGACAATTTGTCAGGGAAGTCCTGCAACTTTTTTGGAAGAGCTGAAAAAAATTGCAAGAATGTTTTGGTAGGGTGTTCGGTTTCTGGACCTGTAACATAAGAAGGTCTAGCAGAAGAAATGTTAATGGAAGATTAGTCTGGCAGCTTTAATCCCAGAAGAAAAAAGAGGAGATCTGATTCAAAAGATTGGCTTCAATTTAGGGTTGACTTTTGAGTTTCTAAGTATATTTTTCTCATCTAACATATATTAAGCACCTAGGAATTAATTGTCTTTAACCTAATGGTATAGGCTCCATTGGTGGGAGAGAAATGATCGCTTGCATGGAGTGATTCATCTGTATTGTCCTTGACAGTTATTTTGGGATGGGCTGAATCATACCCTGAAGATACTTATCCCTCTCTCCTGGCTGTAGGCAGCCTTGATGGCTAGCCTAAACTTACACACATAAGTTTTTGATGGCTAAGGAGGATGCAGTGTGTCCTCCCTCAGTGACTCTGTAAGTCCATCCAGCACGTCTGCTTTTAATAATCCCAAGTAAAAAACTCCTCCCCTTCTTAAATGTTCATATTAATTAGGTGTGAAAAATTACTTTTTGGATCAGTTCACTAGCACTTCAAGATTATTTAACTACTCTAAATGACCTAAGGCATATTAACCAAGATAGAGCAAGTGGGAAGAGGGAAACAGAAGTACCACTTTTTGAAGTACAAAAGAACAGGATGAAAATAGTTCCTTCTCTTTTGGTTTTAATATTTGCTTTTGTTCATCTCTTGAACTTGAAAATCTCATCAAACAATCTGTCAGCACCTGTACAGTGAACAGAGCCCTTTAGCAGGAACAGTAAAAGGAAGCCGTCAGTAGTTGGTCCTGCTGGTAATTTTAAGCGTATCATTCAATCCGCTTACGCCAGTAGGACTTCTCTTAATAGTCATTGAATGCATGCGTGTCTGTGAAAGGGCTTTCTCCTCCTTAACGATATGAATGTGAGTAACCCCGCAGAAAGCAGCCATACGCAGGCGGCCTGAATTCCAGCTGTGTCACCTTTACCTGGTCAGCGCAGAGAGCTAGCTAGCCTCGAAAAACAGCTCAGGTCTACATAATGTACCGAGCAGGGAGCTGCCTAGAGCTAATGAGTAGGTAAAATAGTGAATTAGAAGAGATTTCCAGCAATAAGGAACAGTTCTGACCAGGAACAGGTTGAGAATAGTGTTTCAGAAATAAATTGGGGAAAAAAAAAAAAGGTATTGGAGTTGCTAACGTGCGCTCAGGACATTCTTGGATCCTGCCGAAGGATGGGTTTAGTCCTAATACTTGATTCAAAGGAGTGATACCAGCATCGTGGTGTGGAGAATCAAACAAACAGCCCATATGTCTGCCAGTACTTCAGTTGCTGAAAATCTGTTCTACAAATGCTTTGTAAACCTGCGATGGTGTGGAGCTGTTTTGGTGAAGTACTTCCAGGACATCATGCAGTAAAGAATTGTAGTTTACAAACCAATTCACTGACTGGCAGGGGAGAAAAAAAAGGAGGAGGATTGTGTACTGCTGCTTTCCCTGGTGTTTCCTGTGTCCGAATACCATAAATCATAACACGTTTTAGCAAGATGGCCAAGTGATTTTGCTTAACTTGAAGTTTGCTGAGCTTTTCTAATTGGTGGGGGAGTCCTTACGATGACATTCTGTTCTCTTACTTGGCAATTTTACAGTGTTTTGTTGTTTAAAGGGTAACGGGTAAAGGGTAATTACACTCTTCTGGTAATGCTGAACTCTTCTTGCTGTGAACCTAAAAGATACTTATTTCTTGGAAAAGGGTTAACAGTTATCACAGACCTGATTCCCAGGAGGTGCAGGCTAAACAAGCACTTTGATTCAACACGGAGTTTAGGATCTTGGAGATGAAAGTCACCCAAATGACTAGATCATCTAATCCAGTCCTCTGCCCAGGGCAGGACTGATTTTAACTTTCTGGATAGATGCTTGTTGAACTTGTTTCTACAAATCCCTAGTGCTGAAGACGACTTCATGTGCTGTATTTCCCAGGCGATCTGATTCGAGTCTGCACTCTTATGAGCAGAAACTTGTTGCTAGTGTCCAACCTGAATCTCTCAGATGGTGGTTTATGCCCATAACTTCTAGTTTATCCAATCTGGACATAAAAAAACAGATGATACCTTTTTTTTCTACAAGTTCTTTGATTCAGAAGGTGGTCTTAACTCTTCTTTTGCTTGTGACTACTTGACTCCTCTGTCAAAAGTCAGAGTAATTGAATATTAGATACCTAGTGTCAAGGTTGTCAAACGTTGTTCATCCTTGGCTCTCATGAAATAAAAAACTGTTCCTGTCTCCTTATTTGTCTGTGCAAATTTAGTGTTCTCCAGGCACGGAGCGGTGTCAAGAGCTGATTCTGCTTTTTGCTCGTGAGAAAATGCAGTATGTTTTGAGAGGTCCAAAGAGAGATCTGGCAAGGATTTTTCTTCTGTTAAAAGCATGCCTGCCTGTGGGTGAATCTCTGCCCAGCAGATTGAAGCATAAGGCTTCTGCTCATGAAAATGTGATCCTTTATGAGAAAGAGAAAACTGGGATCTGGTGTTCTGGTTTTGTGCTCTTTTTTCAGTTCCTTTTGATTGGCAAGAAACGAGTACACACTTTAATTACATCTGGCCTTTTTACAACATGACTAAGCTGTCCAACAGATGTCTGCTTTGGGTCCGAACAGCATGAACATATGACAGGGAGGCAAACAATAATCTTGGGGAGTTTCATCCCTCTTGTTTTTCACACAGATTTGGTCACACTATATCAAATGCCTGTGCAAGTTCTTTATTCTTTTGGAAAGTAACATTGCCAACAAGTAGCTTCTGAATCTGGTCTCCTCTTACGACTTCCAAAGAATAAAGCCCTCTCTGGGAAGATATCCTCAGATCGCATCTAATTGCCACTCATAACCTGATGATGCACACAGGGATCGAAGCTTTATAGGCCACGCTCTGGCAGAAATCCTTAAGGAGGACTAGGAAATGGATACCATCAGGCCAGATTTGGAGGACTGGAAATAATTTACCCATAACTCTTGATTTAATCTATCTGTCTGTTCAAATTCATCTCTCATCTAATCAATCTGAACAAGAGGACTGAAATTCTGGAAATAGTGTGTTTATTAGTTTAAAAAAAATAAATAATAAAAAAAAGTTCTGGAAAGATGTGTTTTAACAAGTTGTTGAGTTAGCAATTCTTTCTTACTCTACAGCCCGGCTCTGCCACACATACTGTAACTTTCATCTCCAGCCAGAAAACTTCAAAGTCCTTCTGAGGTCAAGGGCAGTGTGGCAACGTGTATTAAATCAAGAGTTCCCAGATCAGTGTACGTTCTTGGATGTGGACATGGACTGCAATGTATGATGACATTGTAGAAACTAGACTATAAGCTAGCCACTTGGAGAGATTAATGATTCGGGGCTGTACCGGCCTGCAGAGCTGAGAGGGTCGGTTTTTTGGGTTTTTTGGTTTTTTTGTTTTGTTCTGTTTTGTTTTAACTACCGTGATGTAAAGAGCAGAAGGCACGTATGTGACTTCAGTATACTGTTCCACAGCTTTCTTCATTAGATCTACTCATTGGTGAAATTCACATAACGGTGCTGCACAACCCAACTGGTAAGCAAAATCCCCTCACAGCAGGACAAGAAAACAGTCCTTTTCCAAATGTAGCTTTATCAGAAACGTAATGAAAATCTGGTTTATAAGGTAAAACAGTCATCCGTAATAATAGTAAGCTTGCAGCGATGCTCTGAATTGGTTGGTTTTGCTTCCACTTTCTTGGGAACTCGTTTTTGTTCCGTTTGGTATAATCTCATTTTCCCTTCACAACCATCGTGTTCTTTCTGTCCCGAGAATGAAATGCAAGCTAGTCCTTGCCTGATGTACTTCTGTTCAGAGCAGCGTAACACAGGGCCTTAGCTTTATTAGGCAGCAGCAATGATTGTTGCTTTTCCTCCATGCAGGTTGGAAAGAGGCATAATGAAAAATTCACCTATTTTGCTACAGAAACAAAACCAATGCCTTATAGTCACTGGCAAGGGTTTACACATTATCAGGTGAACTAATATTCTGCAATTGTCTTCTTTAACCTTGGAATTACCAAAACTCATGGCAATAAGAAAAAGTTTTCCCAAAACCAGAGCTGCATTTGAATCCACAAAATAATATGTACATAAAGCTTGCTTTCATCCCTCGAAAATACAAGTACTTAAATAAGGTTTTAAATAAGATTTTCATACTGTAGACTCCCTCTAGGCTCAGTAGAGTTCAACAGAGGGAGGTCAGCTTGGCTTTTGGGTGCATTGAATCATTCGTTGGAATTGCCCAGCTGATTTAGGCACTTCAGTGATGCACATACAGTTCAGTGTGGCACGTTTAGCTACAAAAGCACACGACCATATGTGCCGGGTATGTGGAGTGCCTGACTATCTGCTTTGAGTGTGCAACGGCACACTTAATAAAATTGCAGAAAGTATAGGGAAGAAAAATCTTCACAATGTTTATGTGAATTTGCATGCATTATGTTCCTCCTACAAATATAAGGCAGTATATCTGTATACTATACATATTTAATATTTGCTTTGAAAAGCTCTTTTTAAATCCCACTTCCAAATTCACTTAGAAACCTTGATTCTCAGGGTGAGCTTAGTTAACTAAAGAGACAATAATAAAATTAATTCACAGGACTGGTAACTCGGCTGCAGTTTCAAATATCCAATCTAATTGTCCCAAACTGCCAGGTAACTAAGTTGGAATGTTGATTCCTCAGAAAATCTCCTTCCAAATGAATCACCCTCTTTGCTTCAGGCAGAACTTTGGTGTTCTTCAAGTTTCCCACCCACCTCTTGGCCGCTCCTAATTTGGTATGGGTGCCAATCCGTCATAATTAGAGTGGGAATAGGAAAACACAATTCAAGTGAACTTAAATAATATTTCTGAACTTCAGCTAAAGCACGGTTTAGATTTTCAGCCCAGATTCAGGTAGTTTCTGTTTTTGCCAAACAAATTACCTCATTGCTGAATAAAATGGCTATCTTGCTTCATCAGCATTGCTCTGCGAAAAAAAGAAATTAATCAGATTTCCTGCCGTTCCATTAGCTATTTTTTTTGTTTCATTTAATATTTCAGCTGCCTCCAGAATGATTTTTCTAATACCAAAAGGGCTTAGTCAATTTTCGGGACTAACTACTTGCAAAATGTCAGTTTAATAAAGCAGGTTTATTGCTGGAACTTGGCACAAAAAGAAAAGCTGAAGCAATGTAAAAATGTATTTTGATGGACTTTAAAAAAAGGGGGGGGCGGCAGTCCTGGTTGTTTCTGAATGCCCTTGATTTCTGTAAAAACTGAGTCAATTGAGGCTACTCAGCATTTTTGGTGTTTGCACTCTTCATGTACAGAAATCAGAAGGAGCATGGGCACAGCCGAAATGATAGATCCAGCAGTCAGTCCTCGTCCAGCCCATCAAAACAGTGCGGTCTCCAGAGCAGATTCTAATCACAGTGAGCTAAAAGGCCAGGACCGCCACTGTCAGCAGAGGCATCTTTGGTTGGCATCTTTACAGTATTACCCAGCTCTGCTTTAAACGTATGTGGTTTAAATCTATCCATTGATGAAAGGTTTGGATATAAAGTTTGACACGGAGTTTTCTCTACCAACACGTGTTCTTGTTGGTAGATAGGGAGCGGGCAACAGTTGTTATTCAATCAGTTTATTCACAGGGATGAAAAAATGCAGTTTCCAAAGAACTAAAACTATTCATACAAAAAATTACTGGAAAAGACAAAGTCTTTTAAATTTCTTATTGTGAAATAAAGTTTCAAGTCCAAAATACATCTAAATTAAGTATATTAAATATTAAAAAGGCAAAAATAGAATCAAAACAAGAAAATCCCTCGAAAATCAGACACGGAGAGAAATGCTATTGTTTTAATTAGTCCTTTCAACTGATATTGCTTTTTTGTTTTATGGAGAAAGCCCATTTCATTCTGGGTCAGCTTCAAAAGAGATTTCTTTTCATCTGTTGGTGGAATATCACGCTCAGGTACCCATCTGGTCTGTGTCGGCCACCGGTGCCCTGCTGGAGCGCAGTGTACGGTAGGAGTGGATCGATGCCAAGCCAAAGGACAGGCAGCTCCTTCTCAGAGCTTTTTCCCTCTTTCCTTTTGCCCTCCCTGTAGCCAGCCTGCTTGTGTAAGGTGAACAGTTAACTTTCCCAAACAGCCTTGTCTCAGGCTTCTTTAAAACTGCTAAATGAAGGAAACGAGGATGGAGAATTCAGTTTTGTGTGCGTGTTGGTTTGGCGTGAAAAACTCTCTCACCTGCCATTCATCAGAAATAGTCACCAGCTGCTCCCAGGCTAACGTTACAGTGTCAATGGGAGGTCTTTAGCATGAGAGGGAGAAAAAGGTCTTTGCCAAGATGTTAAAAAATGGAGTACAGTGAAACTGGAAACTTCCCTTGATAGTGAGCACATTATCTAAGCGTCTTATTACAAATTACAGAGACCCCTTTTAGCAATTTTTTTTTTTGTATGTCTTAAGGGGATTTAACTAATTAGGCACAAAGTCTTATGCTCAGGATTTATTCAATCATATTTTTTCACTTAAGGTATGGCAAGTCATCTGTTCTTTTCATGTTCTGGTGGTCATTTGTGGACGAGGCAGATTTAGCTGAGAGGAACTCAGCTGCAGTTACTAATAATGTTCAGCGGTGCTGACTCTCCACTCTTGCTGTGCACAAACTCCCGCTGGAGTCAGCTGAAGACCTACATTCTTGCTGGTGTGCAGTTCTGGCCTTGCTGCTCGGATTGACACTGTCACATAGCATCAATATAGCTATAGGACTAGATTTTGAGTATACAAGGATGGCAAGGTTGGGTCACCAACGCTGATGTTCCTCCCCTTATTTGGAGAACAGAAGCCCCCCACCTGCCTGATAGCACAGACTTGGGAGCCCTGAAAAGCTCCAGCTTGGAGTGGAGAAGAAGCAACAACTCAAGGACCGTGATAGGCAACAGGGAGATACCTTCACAAAACAGCCTTGAGTATCTCAGTTAAGGATCTTCCCTCTGCCTGGTGCTTAGGAACTCGAAGTAGGCAGTGCGGGTAACTCAGTTTGGAGTTGGAGCGCTATGCCTTCGTAGAACACGTCGCCTCTTACTAGTACTAAAACACGTGCATAGACACAATGACTAGCCCTGGACTTCTGCACAAAGTCCACAAGTACCCTTAGACCATGTAGTGACCTATGAAAAGTCTCTAAGAATAGGAGACCTATTGTCCATGGATTTTAATTACAAATTTTAAATGTAGAGAGCTCTGAGGATAGATTGAAAACCACTTTTAATCTGACAGTTCCTGCTGTTTTTCGTTGAGACCACTGTGGTCTCACAAGAATTTCCACAGCAACCAGTAGTAAAGTCACTGAGATCTTTGTATTTAAAGTAGGATCCTACAGCAGGAGAGCACCAAGGATATACTAGAGTACTGTGTGCCTTCACCCTCTTGGACCTGCAGAGGGGTGCGAGAAGCAGCTTTGCAGACTCATATCCAAAATCACAGAGACTAATCCGTCCTTGCTCACGTATCTGTCTGTAAAAATCAACACTGTGTTCTGGGTTGCAGAAATGCAGGAATATATTTGATGTATGAAATTGTTTCTCATTAGACTTTATTACCATCAGGTGTTGCTTAGCTTATAAAGGCTTTTTGAGAAGCATTTGTTTTTAAAGAGTCAAAAATATGTTGCTATACTTCCATTTCAGGGTTAGCTAATTGAGTAGTTTAAAATAATTTAAAAAGCTATTAATGGTCAAATGCTCAAGTTATGCTAGACTCATGTGAGGTGAAATTTGAAGTTGGTTTTTGATGAGGCATGGCCTCCTCCATTACGTAGGGATCTTTGAAAGTCTTCCTTTGGTTTCCTGCCTGGTGGTTAACTCAGAAATCCAACTGTGTTCAAACGCTGTCTCGTGTCCGTGCAGCAGAACTTCATCCTCTTGCCTGTCGAACTCGGCAGCATTGGGGGCCACGCATAGGTTTCCACAGAGCTTCACTTCATGTAAGGTAGAGGGAGACATTGGTGGCACATTCATTTAACCCCCCAGCTTTGGTTAATTTAATTCAGAAAACCAAGCTGCAAAAGTACTAAAATCTCACTACTCTTGACTTTTACTGAACACGTTGCATGATATCTCAAACAACCAGAATCATCTGGCACCAACTATGTTTGACTTACTGTCGTACTAAAAGGTGTATAGGAAAAATCAATATCTGTTTTGTTTCACGGTAGAAGATCTCAGCATTTTGCAGCCTAACATATATTTTAGTGGTTTCATTGCACCACTAAAGGTCAAGTACCATATCTGTGCCTGTGATTTCCTGTACTGCTTTAAAGCACATCCAGGGCCTGTAACTCTTTAAGCTCTTTAAGGGCACAATCCTGTTACGCTGAAACGAATGGAGGTATTTTTTGATGGCCAAAAATGAAATGTAAAAAATAATTTGTGCAGTATTTTTGGAGCTTTTCTTCAACTTTTTCTCATTTTCACATGTAACATCTAGCGGTGATTCTATAAACTATGTACTTAATTTTAAGCTCATGGCTAAGCCCATACTGTAGCTTACGGGGCCAGGGATGAGATCTGAATGGTAGCGGATTGTCTTTGTATTAGATATTTCTTGATTATAAATGTTACAGTACTTTTTAAGGAATTTCAGATCTTGCACATTTTCTTAGTGTTGTTTCCTGACTCAATTTGTATTCCGTTGTGCAAGCCGCATTGTAGCTCTGGTTTGTGGTATTTGCATTTTCCACCTCTTCTATTTGTCTGTTACCTGAGACGTTGTATTTTCTTATTAGGAACTTATCTGGTGAAATATTTGACACCACAATATCCCATACAGCTAATTCCAGACAAATTTATAAAAATCAGATAAACCCCACACTTGTTTACTAACCACTCTTGCATTTTATTGACATTTCTGGTTCTGCCTGCTTTCATTCTTTATTTGCTGTGATGAAGGTTTTACGCTCCCTGATTTATTTGGTGTAGAGTACCATTATACATAGGAAAGGTACAATATAAATCAATCAATAATAATAATAAATAAAGCAAAGTTAACATTTCACTTTATGATTTTCTAAGCATCAAAACACAGCCTCTGTTGACTGTCAGACATTAAATAAAGCACTACACAAACACACCATCACACACCTCTTGTTACTCACCTGATGCAATTAAACTCCAGGCTTAAGGGTGGCCTCACAAGAGTTTATGACATGTCTTTTGTTGTCCTATCTTTTACTTTTAAACTGTATCTTGTAAATCAATTTCTATTATAATTCTCATAAAAGAGTATTTCGTTCAATAAAGTTTATGCTATGGCGATATCAGATAAAAGTACCCGGTTGCCTTGGCTTGTTTGAGCCGTGTAGGACACGCGTATCTCATAAATTGCTCTCCCTGTTTGATGATGCATCTACGGGTGCTTGCAGGAAACTATATTTTTGTTAAGTTGAGAAGCCTGTAATTCTTAAAGTGATCCCTGAACCTTATTTAATGCTGCAAAACACTACAGGAAAGGGGGTTGAACTTTAATGTCTGCAAGGGGGAAAGTAATAACTTTCCACATCTCTTCTGTAAGTGACTTGGGCTATGTGATGAATGCAGAACCTTCACTCACAAGGTTTTCCTGATATTATACACTTGTAGCAAATAAGGTTAGAACCTTTAAAATATAGCATTTAGTAATGTACTGGAAATAGCTTCTTCTCGATTCCTTTAAAGGTCACTGCATTTGCTTTTCAGTCGTAATTTTAGTTCAGGCCTCTACAGAGTAGAACTGAGAACACGCTTGGCAATGTTCTCTCAATTTCCCCAAGACTGAAAATAAAATGGCATGGGACATTCATATATAGTGAACAAGTGTGTATTTCGTGAGTATGTGTGTTTGTATGTATGCATACAGAAAAATCTTCAAGTTTGGGAGTAGGTTACTAGACCAAATAATCAGGCATAGGCACAAAACACAGAGAAATAATTAGTTTCATATCCACCATTGCCCTCAAATCTTTCTTAGCATGACCTCGCTCCCTTCCACCACCCAGAGGTTGCGGATCTCCAGCCTCCCCAGCCAAAGAACAGGCCTGTTACTGACCCTGTAATCACGTTTTGCTTAATAATACGGCCTTGCTATGAAAAAAAAAGATGTGCATTTCTTTAATGATTTGGTTAGGGCATCTAAAATGAGGACAGACATTGAAGAGTAATGAGTGGCTGTAAGATATATTTTTCCTCTCACACTTAGGAAATACTCTATGGCTAGGAGAGCAGCATGTTTTGTAGTTGGCCTAAATTTGCCAGTAATGCTGATGTTTATTAAGAATTGAAGTTTACTCATTAAGGACAGGTGTGGAATATTCAGGTAAGGTATTACATGGTAGAGTAGGGTTAGAAGATTGGCATCAGGAGCCTCTATGAAGGATGGGCTGGGGGAAGTAGCATTTCACCTGAAGTGACACAGATGAGAAGCAGCGAAGATGGAGTTGTGTGGGAAGGCTTTCAGTTCTTTTTTCTGGCTGTGGAAAAGTCACATAGGCTCAGATCCAATGAATATTGAGGCTCCAGACTTCTAATTTCAGTGCAAAGATGAGGAGCCATAGTAGCTGCCTGGAAAGGGGCCGTGATGCTAGGGGTCATTGTTTCAATACCTAAGTTTAACAGATTCCTTTGAGCAGACGCCGTGACCCTGAGTTCACGTGCCTTTGCTCTTGGCATGGGGAATGGTTGGCAGCTGAGAAGAGGATGTAATTTTTTTGCTGAGATAGTTCCTGAGCCATAATATTTTTTACACATGAACTTATATTTTAAGGCTCATCCTAGGCTTATAAAACAAATGCTTTTTTTAAAGCACATAAATCAAATTGGATGCCAGCTGGATTTTCCCAGGAGAATATTCATATTCAGTGACTGAAAGGATTTATTCTCTGTTTACATTTATGAGATTTGGCAACAGTTAATGGAAGTAGAAAAGTCAGCTATCTTCCTTTATAGCAGGTAACTATATCTCTTTGACAGATCAAGATTTACAAACATCTTCCCAGTTGATTTATTCATGTTAACGTTACTACTGGTCTATTTTGAAACTCAGAAGAATGATGCCAATTTTCATTTTTGTAAATGAAGGGGGAAAATTGGTTTTGTCAGCTACCACCTAATAACTTTCCAAATAGTATGTTTGGGGGGTTTTGCTGGACCATTTGGAGGATGTTTGGCCTGTTTTGTATTAACTGAAGGACTCGGAGCTGCATTTTCTAAAGTGACCGCTGAGAATACCTGGTAGTTCAGGTGTCCAGCTAAGACATCTGGTTTTCAGCTCTCAGACGCTCAGTATGTGGAAATCTACCCTCTTTCGGGTGTCTCTGCTTGAGCTCCAAATTGAAATAGTGTGATGATTAGTTATCCTTTCTACCAAATCCTTTCTTTCCTCAGATATTCTCTTTGCTCTGAGAGCATCTGCGCTTGAAAGCTGTGCTGGACCCCCTGCAACAGGGTGCTTACTGTAGCTGAGGTCTTGGATGCAGTCCTTTAGCTAATGTGGATGGTAATAGACTGCATCAGGTTGCACGTTTCAAAACCACTTGATCCTAGCAGTGTGGCGGGTGACTCTCTGCACGAGCTGATGAACAAACCGTACCCGAATGACGTGGAGAGGAAGCCTTGTTCTGAACATTGTGGCGCCCCTTAAAAGGCTTTTATTTCTCTCGTCTTGTAGCGATCCAGGAAGATGGTGATTCCCAACCACTTTAGATCAGTGTCGGATCCTCAAAGATCTTGTGGCATGACACGCACTCTCATTTATGTGGAAGTGCTGTACGTTTCACGGTCCGATATGTCTTTATGCACCCGCTGCAGAGTATTGAAGGAGGCCTTGTAGACCACAAGTGGTCCAGGACCACACTGTAAGAGATCACGGATTAAGACTGTTATGCTTTCCTGACTGGTTTACTCTTTTAAGCTCTGTCTTGGTTTATGTGCTCTGCATTCAAACCTAACTTACGAATATACCTGATTAATTACCTCAGTGCATTTGCTGGGCGAGGCATTTCACAAATGTGCTAAAGCTACAATTACTGCTTTAAAAAGGCCCTAAACCATTGATCCTGTCCTTCTAAAAAACACCCTGTGCCACAGCCGGAGCACAAGCCACTTTGGAGATTGAAATACCATCATATATTCTCCTTTGCATCTCTAAAGGCCTTGCAACCTGAAGACAGATTTCTTTGCCAGCTTCTCGAGTGGAGGAGCTAACCCTGCTTACCATCCCTCACTGTGCAGCATGCTGCTGGCCTCCCAGCACAGAAGGGCCATAGAATATATTATTCCATTAACACTTGTCTGTGTTCTGTACTCTGCATACTAAAGCAACTGAGGAGATCAATTATCTTCGGCTGGGGATACTAAGCCTTATTACATCTTTTTTTACTGTTTATCCAGAGCGCTCTGAACTTTCATTCTCCAAAGGTAGCAATCAACAAAGATAAATTGAGTGGCAGAAAGCAGCTACTTAACTAACTGCTTTCTCTACTCGGTGCAGGGGTCTGAATTCAACAGAGGTGAGGCTCTAAAATGAATGCTAAAGGAGGGGCTGAGAGGCAAAAACCAGCCAGTTGAGATCGCAGATAAAGAGACGTTAATGGCAAAGATCACACGCAACAAAACCAAACAAAATGAAGCAGCTAAAGACAGTGATTATATAGATCTGAGCAGACTGTTGACTATGTGGAATTGCAATTATCTCTCGGGCTCCTGGGACCTTGCTCAGGGAATCATTACTACAAAACTAAGAAGATTGTTCTCAGGTGCAGAACATATTGATTTTGCTGTTCTCCAGCGTCCTGCAAAGCAACTGACCATGTCATTTAAGCGTTCGTTAACCAAACACATCAATAAACATAAAACTTTCCAAAAAGTAAAAATCACCTCATAAATAATTATAAAGGAGTGAATTATTACCTAGGAGCAAGTGTAATTGATGTCATTATAAATAAACCACAAAATATATCCTGTCCCAAGCTTAAAAATGTATGAAGGCATCCATCTACCTTGTTAAAAAATGATAGTTTATCTTGCCAGGAGGACAGCTTTCATAGCTGCCTGATTGGAAGAGGTGTGTGCAGAGAAGAGATTACATTGTAAATATTTTTTATTTGCTTTATTTTTCCTTTTTTTTTTATTTTTATGTGAATTCAAAGCTGATAGAGAGGGACAGATAACATTCGTTACAGCCAAGCTGCAGGGAGGGCAAGAAGAGTGTCTCTGTGTGGTTCACATCTCAGCCCTGACCTGCGGTGCTCCAACTATTGTAATCCTTGACCTTTGAAGAGCAGCTGTCAGTAACAACAGGCTTTTTTCCCCCTAGTTGTTTTTTTTTTTTTCTCTCTGACCCCAGGACTGCAGGAACAAGCAAATTCGTTTTGAATGTGTGATGTGAGGTAATCAGTAATGGCAAAGCACTCACATCCTCTGTTCTTCAATATTGCCTATTCACCCATAACTGCAATTAACACTAGCGAGATATTAATGCAGGAGGAAATGAGACCCTTGGCTCTCTGTTGACCGGTGTCCCAACATACTTCTTAATCAGGGGTCCCTTCTTATCCAAATAGTAAGACAGAGACAAACCCACAGGGTAGGTCAAAGGGGTGAAGATGAAGGCTTTAGCTTTGCGCTGACTAGTAAGCGAAAGGGACAGATGAATCCGTTTGGTAATGGTGGCCTTTTACCGCGTATTATTTCATATGTGAAAGAAAACAGTTGAATACTTTCTTTGTGCATATGCTCATTTAAATAAGCACAAATCTGGGGCTGACCAACTCCCAGAGAAGTTAGTCGAAGACTGTCACTTGGATGTGAGATAGGGCTCACGTGCTCCTTTGAAGGAGAGCTTTTGATAAACTTGGAAACTTCTAGAACTTGTCATCCGAAGTGGATGGGAGAGTCTCTCCATCCCCCTTCCCCTGGATCCTGCATGGATCCCTACGGCAGCATGCCCTCCCAGGGCTGCCGGATTTAGGGATGCTGAATTTGAATTGTACATAAACTGGAGACGTGACTTCACACTGCGGGATTTTGTGAAATGTGATATTTCTTCATCTATCAGAGTGGGCTGATGTATCAGAAAACAGCGTCTTCTGTTTTAAAAGTCTCCGTGAAGAATCTGAAGAAAACTGGTTTTGTTTTAATTATGTATATGTCCAGTGATATGTTTCTTTTCAGGTCAGATTAGTGCTAGCTTGTGGCTCTGCTTGAGCCCTTGTACATCCTGAGAGATTTCACAGTCAAAAGGGGCTGTTGGTTGTTTTGACTTCCCAGCAGTTGTTGCTTTGGGTTATTCACATTTCTCTTCTCTCCTGCATTGCACCCCCCTGGCTTCTGTGGGGGTCTCTTTTTGCAGCTGTATTTTCACAGGGAGTCTTGAGACTCCTGTTCACATAATAAAATCTGAGTTTTCTTCGAGAAGATATTCTAATTTTTTCACCCTGGTTCAGGAGTAAAGCCAATGTCAAAACATCAGACTTTCTCCTGGGGATTTCGGCAGTCTTTGCTTCCAAAGGCCTTCCATAAATTCAGAGTCCCATTTTGCTGTCAGTTTTGGGCAAGCTTAGGAGCACATGGGCACTGCCTTGGAGAGATGAGAGTAAGAAAAAGCAGAAATGGAGGCAGGGTGAGGGCTTGATACAGAAAGTCCCATGAAAAGATTCCCCTGGTAATTCCATGGGACTTCTTGTAGATCAGTCTGGGCAAAGGGATGTACTCAGAGAAGTCAGGGCAATGTTTGTCATGCAGCTTATTAGTTTTATTTCCTTCTTCTACTCGGACTCTGTTTATTCATCCACTTCATTCCTATAAGAACTTATTCAAACATTTTTCAGAGCATCTGGATTGGTTTTGTTTTGACAAAATAAATTCAGAGACTATTTATGCAGGAGATAATTATTGGCAAAGGAAGAGTGGATATTGTGAGCAGAGGAAGAAGGTGGAGGAATGTAGAAAGGGAATAGGGAAAAAGAAATAAATACAAAATGGATGGAGAGCAAGACTAGGAGAAGTTGGTGAGCTGCTTATTAAGAAGAGACTATTTTCTCTTATGAAAAGAGGAAAATTACAGGTTGGCGTCACCAAGTTTATCCTACCTATGCACTTGTGCCTTGATTGCTTCCATGTCTGACGCTGGGTTCCCAGCTAATGCTGACCACTCAGTCTAGCAACACTTCTGGAGGAGCTACTGAGAAAAAAAAAACCAACAAAACAACAACAACCCACAACAAACCCAAACAAATAATAATAGCACTAATAATATTAATCCTCCTGGAGGTATACCAGACCTGGTGGGTCATCCACTTATCTTAGACACATAAGTTTTTCTCTGGAAGGGCCTTTTCTGTCTGCATAGACTCTTCTGGGAGTGCAGATTACCAGCTTGGCATGCCTTATTTTTAGACAGCTAATTTTAGTGTCTAAAGTCAAACCTACTCTAAAAGTCATATTCTTTTCGTAGAGGTCACAACCATGACAAGCTTTAAGTTTTCACTGCATGGCACCATATAGCTTAATTAATAGAGCTGGCTGATGCAAGGTCTCGGGGGTCTCACTCCTCCTGGATTTGCATTATTGTAACAGTAATAATTTAAGTGTATTTGCAATCTACAAAAGAGGAGGAGGGGATGGAGCACAGCTGTCAAAAAGGAAATTCAGTTCATTAAAAAAAAGGCAATCTGATCATTTGACTGATTTATCAGTTGACGTGAAACAAGACACAGTGCAAGACTGCAGCTAACTTGAAGCAGGAAAAAGGGTGAATTCTGGCATAACCAGCGCTACAGAGAAGCGAATAGAGAACTGAAGACTTTCATACTGCAAGCCTGAAGTTAAGCAGTAGATTATGCCATTGAAAAAACAGGGAGTTGACTTGGATCTGGAAAGCTTCAGTTTTGAATTTGGAGCTTTTTCCTTTGCTTTTCTAGACCGTCCAGCACTCCCTCCAGCTCCCACGACGTTTCCTGGCACTGTCTCCATAACCCTGGTTGGAGGAGCTTATCTAAAGCTCTCCATTGGGGAATGGAAATAGAACATATAGTGCAAGTTCCTTGGCTCATCATCCGCACTGACAACAACCACAGCAACAACAAGGAGCTGGACTTATTTTTACTACTTGGCAGCAGAACAGCTTTGGAAGAAAACATTTCTGAAATTACATTTTCATTAAAATTTGAGAAAACATTCAAGGGGGAGCACAAGGAGGTATATTTAACGGTACATTAAGAGACCTATTTTCAGTTAAGCAGAGGCATGCTTGGGAATAACATTTGCCCCTGGACAAATCCACAATGCAACAAACTAAAACTGAACCTGCAGTTGAATTCCATATCCACAAAAGTTGTTAGCGAATCAGGCCAAGAAAGAGGGGAGGGCAGCCTTTGAAATACGAACCAGAATAAATCTCCATTTCAGCTATCGCATCTCAGTAAATAAGCCATCGGTTTTTACCTTCTAGTCATGCAGAAATCTTTTATATCAATTTGTATCTTTTAGATAATAACGGAAGGTTCTGTATTAAGAAGTGATACTGTACCGACTCACAAGTTGATATTTTTGATGGACTAATTATCTAGATGATAAGAATAGTTCCCACACTTTGGAAAAATAATAAGAAAAAGGAGCAAATTAACATTTATTAAGTGTGTTTGAAAAATAACTGTTATTCATCACTTCTTGCAGTTAGCACTGTTTTAATTATCTCTGTCTAGTTCATTTGCTCAGTCGCACCTAATGAAGATAGCAGCTTCTGGAAACAAAAACGATGTCTATTGAGAAGATTAAAATTATCGAAGGAAGTCTGAAATTCATTCATTTAATTCTGCTGCCTGAACTCGTTCTAAAAAGACTTTGTTAAGCTACAGGATGAAATCCTTCTTTTCCTCCAGATCTGCAGAGCTTTAAATGAGAGCAGACTCTGAGACGTAGGTTTTGGGGATTTCTTTTATGTGGTGGAACATCTTGGTTCTGCATAACCCGAAAGTTGGCCGGTTCCCACATTCCTAACGATGACGTGCAGGAAGGAGTTCAGCGCGTTGGCTGTTGATTTGTCAATAGCTTAATTCTCCATGACAACCTCCCCAGAGGAGTGAGAAAAGTCAATAGCACAAAGTTCACATCACCTTGGATAGCTGATGGGAGGCAAAACACAATAAAGAAGATAGAGGCCATAAACTGTGATAGGCAATGATTAACCCATCAAACTGGAGAAATATAAAGAATCATTAAAATGACAAAATACAATGAGTCATTTGGTGCTGATCTAATTAAATAATATTCCAATGTAAATCAGTGAGTTATAATCTGAGAGCCAGGGGAAAAAAGCATTTGGCTTAACTAATGATTTCTGAAAAGTCCCTATAATTATGTTCCTCTGCTTGACATCTTTGTCATCTACCTGTTCCTCATTGCTGTGAATTTGGTTTTGGTCAGGACAGGCTTCATCTGAAGCCAGGCAAAGGCAGTGGAAAGGCTCTGACTAATTTCAGTATGCATGTTGGCATAGCCAAAACTTGATTGGTGATCAATTTGGCAGAATGGAGGGTTTTTTCCAGTTGGGGAGGAGGATTATTTTTTACCCTGCGTGTGTGATTAAATCTCATTATCGTTTCAGAGTCAGCATGTTCTTTATTTCTAATGGCATTGGTGGTGGCTGTTGTAAGAATATGGACATTCAGGTTTGGCTTTGGAAGAAGCTGAGATGAGAAAAGCGATATAGATTTCAGATATGTTTTACCCAGGCCCTGGGGCTTTGAAATTCCTTTCTTTAACAGGAAAATCAGGGATGACTTGTTTTTGCCAGGACTTCGTTAGTAGTAATTGGGTTTCGTAACGTCAAAATGGACTGGGTTGGTTCAGGTTTAAGTTCCATTTTGTCTGCATGCTCCAAGTCTGAGCATCAAAGTTCTTGGGCATTTTCTAATTCTTTTGTTGATTTTTAGTAAAAATTAATATTTGTGAGCTCATTTCTTTGGAAGAAGTTGAAAGACATGGCTGATACAGACTTTGTATTTTCTGCTTCGTGTTTGAACATTGCTGAACGTTGTTTGAACTCTTGCTGGTTTGTGTCTTCCATCACTGTTATTCCCTTACCTGTACCAACCCTAGCGCACAGGGCTGCCATATTTGCTCCCTGAGAGTTTAGCAGCTGATGAACAATAGTACGGACACAGATTCTTCTAGTTTTACTTCATGCAGAGAGCCAGCGTTTCTGATTTTACTGGTTTCATGGTCTGTGTGTAGGCCAGATATTAGGTAGCCGTGAAATGGGATCAAGAAGACTGATGACCAGCTCTTAAGGATGTTTTTTAAATGTCCTGCTTTAATGCAGTTGGCCATATTGTTCACAGTGTGTGGTATAGTTTCACATGAGTTCATGTCACTATGTTGTTCTCACCAATTTATTATTCATCTGCCATGGCTAAAATATTTATAGGCTGTAAGGTTTGTTTCTTCCCAAGCACCTGTAGTGTTTATGCACACCAGTAACTTGGGCATCTGTCACAGCAGGCGTATTTGGTGGTTTTGGCTGCTGTTCCACCATCAGTGACCCAAAAGGCTCCTTAAATGACCTAATTATGAAATGATGCTGACCAATAGCACATTTACATCACTCTGTTGACGGCATTATTTTTAGTGTAACTATTTCACTTACTGTCCTTCTGATCAATTAACCATGCCAGCGTCTGCCGTAATGAATGTCAGGTCTCCATCAAATAAACCTCTCTTATCCATTAGTAATTATTGGCCGTGGCCTTCATCAAAAAAAGGGAGCTGAAAGTAAATGTTCAAATGGTATTATTTGACTAATGTACCACTTGATTCTGACCTCGTCTTCATTGTGCAGTATAGGCTGATAAGGAGTCTTTCAGAGACTTTGCTCCTTTCTAGTGAAATGTAATCTCTTTCATTAAAGTCTGAGTTATTTAATCACACCCTTTTCAATGAGGCCAGCTTTTCCTGCAGTCCAGGAAAAGACTGCCATTGTCAAGGGCTGCTTCAATCCCTCCAAACCCTCGTCTTCATTCTTCTTGGTTCAGTTTCCATACAAAGTTCTTGCGGTTTTATTTTTGCTATTTTCAAGCTAGTTTTTCATTCAGTAAAGCTTTCCCTCATTGCACCTTCCTTACATCTGCCAGCTATTGTCACTCTTCCCTCTGGCTTTCTGATGATGCTGAGTTTCAGTCTTCATAAAGCAGGTGGGTGTTTTGCAGGCAGTTGAGGGAAATCGCAAAAGTTCTGTTGTTCCACGGATGAACATGGCTTAAGGCCTCCTCTCTTCACAGGCACAAAGTCTCTCGCTGTGTAATAATTTTTATTTTAGAGTTAGGATTGCGAGTGTTTGATGGGAGATTAGGCTTTTGCTTTTACATTGTGTATAATGGAATAAGTTTGCAATTAAAAAACTGAGAAGGTTCAAATAGCTGCAAATGGTCCCAAGCTTTACCTACTATTGCACATATTTTTAATTTCAAAATTGCTCTTTTTCTTCAAAGTGGTTGGTTTTCGCTGAAAGCATCTCATTTCTAGCTGCAAAGTTCTTGATTTCTCCCCATCCCATCACCCCCTCAATTTTGGGGGGGTTTCCTCTAGGTATGGCTGGTTTCCACTTTTCAGTGATGCTGGAAAACATCCTGAATGTTTTCAGGACTGCGACCGTTTTACAATACCTACCTGCTTGTCTCTCCGTCCCTGCTGCTGTTCCCGGTAGAGATGTTTTTCCTATATCCAGTTGCACAGTAGGAAAAAAAAAACCCACCCTCTCTCACTTGACACAGTGAAGTTAAATATCTTACAATTCAGCACTCTTTATTTTAAAATGTGTCATCTGAGCATGTGTGGGTGTTTACTGCAAACCTGACATGGCTGGTTACCATTCAGACAGGCAAGGTCTTCTTGGTGAGCAGGTAATTTAGAAGCTGTATCTTTTGAAACACGCTTCCCAAAGTGTACAAGCTTGATTGGCTGGAAATTAGCTGGACTTACGGCAAATGAGTTGATTTTGCTATTTGACACTGGGAGGCAGAACTTACTGGTCATGAGTTTATTTCCACCGGCTGTTATTCCTATGGAGAACCCCGCAAATTTCTCGCATTACTTCTTACCCTGTGGATTACACACACAGAAAGACTTCAGCCTCTTTCTTGAGTCTCCCCTCCTTGAGAGAATTGCTGCTAGTTGCTTATTTTGAGATATATCCTGTTTTGCCTCCAGGAAAAACTGGAGTGTGATCAGGGGCTCAAGCTTGCACAAGCGCTTAGGCTGTGGTTCAGCAAAGCTCTTAAAGATGGGCTGAACTTTAAAACGAACTACAAGTAGGACAGTTTCCCGTGCATCAAATCAGATGTGTGTTTTAGGTGCATTGCTAAATGAAGACCTAAAACCTTATGACTTTGCTTAGTGAGGGGTGAATGATTGTATGTGCAGCATACCTCTGCCTCTGGTGCCAATCAAGTCGTACCGGAAAAGAGCTCCACAAGAGAGGGCCTTATTGTGAGCCTGAAATTGATTCCCAACCTGAAAATTGCAATGACCAGCATCAAAACTCTCCATTTTTCTCCTTTTTCCCCACTGGCTGGTAAATGGTAAGACCAAAGGCTTGTTAGAGACCTGAAACCAGTAAAAATTTGTAGCAGCCGTTTCATGCAGCAGGGCTGCTTGTGCTGTTGTGGTATCTAATTCCAACCCAGACAATTTTCTTCTCGGTAATGGAGAGGAGTTGAGAAGCAGTGATTTAGGGCTAGTGGGAGGGACAGATGCAGGAGAGTAGCAGTTCTGGCTCTAACACTGTGCAGCCTGTTGTGTAAGATTAATGACTGTGGACTACTCTCTATTTTTCTCTCTCTACAACTGTGAGCAATCGCCTCCAAAATCAGCCTGCTGCTGGCTAGCCAGCAAATAGATAATAAGATCCCTGTGTGTTAAATATGCACAGCTGCATGTCTGACATTGCTGATCCATCTGCACTCCCAGATACCACGTGCCAGCTGCCTCGCTCGGGGTGAACGAGGAAGGGATCCATTAAAGAAAGAAAGTCTGCAGCGTAATCTCAGCACTCTCCCCCTCGCCGTCGCTGTGCTCTGTTGCTCCGGGTTGCTGGAGTCTCTCTCCCCTCCCTATCCTTCTTTTGGCTATGGAGGTTTGAAAGCACCAGACGCTTTTACTTTACCATTTAAAAAGTGAGCTGGGTTGCCAGGTGGGTTTTCCCTGAGCTCCTGCAGGACTAATTTTCACCTGCCCAAGGTGGTGATTCAGAGGAGTTTGGCCAGTCAAGTACTTGAGTCACAGTGCTTTCCTACATCCCTCTTTTATTGCCTGACACTTTCATTCAGTAAGAAAAGTGAACAGCCTTTTCCTAGACTTCTTTCTGTCTGTATCTCCCGCTCTCCATCCCCTGCGCCTCCAAGTACCTTTGTTTCTGGCACTCTCTTTGGAAGCTGGGCGAGAAGAAAACCAGCGTGTTCCTGACAGTCTGTGCACCGGTGCCTGCGCTGGCCGATAGCAGCTCGATGAAGGAAGGGGCATCGGTTCTAGCCAAGAGTTTCAAAACCAGGAGCCTTCAGCATTGCTCTTGGGTCTGTGTTCAGGCACTGGAGTCACGTGGGCTGTTGCTGCTCTGCTTTTTTGAAAATCAAGCCTCCTTGATGTCAGTGCCAAGGTAGAGATAAGTTGTGCCTTCCTGTGGCTCCATCGCCTTCCTCTTGCTCCCCAGGGCTGCAAATCTTGGCCATCAAGGGAGGGAGAGAGCGAAGCGGGGAAGGAGAATGCCAAAATCTGTATGGAAGCCACTGACTGCACTAAAGAGTGTTTTGCGGTGCTTACGGGCCCAGCGCCATGGTAAACGCCGCTCTGCGATTGCTGTTTCTGTGTGAACTAGCTCACATCTGGCCTTGCTGGATGACAAGAAGAACACGCTCGTGTCTACATGCAGAAGGCCGCGTAGAAGACAGGTTCCCAGCAAAGTGCCCTTCAGGATCCTTGCTGGAGGAGGGAATGGGGCATGGAATAAAACACATTGTTATCTGTCTACAGGGGCTCTTATTTGGCCTTATCCTTAATCTTGTACTCACAGCCGAAGCTGTGTACCGTGCTTGTAAATGAAGAATGTCATCACTGTTCTACTGACAGATGTATAAATCCTTTAAACCGTGATTTTATTATGTAAACTTTCTTGCCACTGGCATCCTGTCAGTACTCTAGTGGGAGGGCTTTCCTCCCCAGGTGTAACTGTGCAAACATTATGGTTATGGCACAAAGTCCAACTTGGTTAGATTCTGTCACATAAATATACATCGAGTTAAATCAAACACAGCTTGCATCCCGTTGGAAAAGCCCATTCATAAGCAGTTGTTTGAGATCCATAAGATAACCCAGTGTGTAAAGATAGCCAGTTCCTTTAAAGCGTTGTTCCTGGGAAAATGTACGAGTAAAGATCAGTAATTAAGCTAAAGCTAAGAGGTGACCAATGCCCTTGGATTTTATATGCCTGGATTTCCAATGTTCTGTCTTTTTTTTTTTTTTTTTTTCTTTGTTTTTGTGGTGAGAAACTGTTCAGTAAGTGAAGGAATACTCGGAATCTGGGAGGGAGCCCTTCCAAAACAGCGTGTTACAGACAGTCACTGTCTGGGAAAAAAAGGAAATGATAATACTTTGGAAGATAATGACATTTTGTATATAAAATAATGGAATTGGCAAAAGTATCATACAAGTGCACATGCTTCGGTCTATTGCTAAGTGAATGTGGGAATGAATTCCCTCCTCCCAGTCACTCCTATGTTTTAAAGTGCAAAAGCATTAGCGATATCTAAACCCCAACTGGTACAGAAAAGTTTAGTAGAATAAGCTAAAATGGATATAAACAATTGCTGGGGAAATGAAGTTTCTCACAGTCTTTTGGAGAATTGGGTTTGCTATGACTACATACAGGATACTGCCCCAAAATACAAAAAACAAACACAATACCCCATTCGTGCTTGAAATATTCTGGAATCGGTGGTGAGCAAGACATTCATGTTCCCCTGATAATAAAGACAGCCAAATAATGTCTCAAATATGCTTGCAAGGATGTATCATCATTGGTAACAATTTTCTTCATGCTTTTCAATTTATTTTGTTAGATAAGTGTACTGGGCCTGTTCCTGATCCCAGCCAGATTTTAAACGGGCATGAGTATATCAGCTCCTAATTACCATCTCTGTAAGCGAGAATGGAGCCAAGGCAGTACCTAGAAGTGAATTTGAACCCAACTTTGGCATCCATGTGATTTTTTTTTTTTTTTTTTTTTTAAAGACCCTTTGGAAAGCAGCACCCTTTTTCTGAGCAGAACAAGACCCTGGATGCAAATGGATTTGAACATATTTAGGGCTACCTTTCTAAAGGAGACCTGACGAAGCAATAGGTGTCTCAAATCCTTACACATATTTAGGTATCAGTATCCCAGTAAATTACATTTGACAATCACGTACGTGTCGACTCATCCCGTCTCATTTTTTGCAGTTACAAGGTGTGCCTAAATCCCAGGTACCTCTATAATGGGAATAGAAAGAGGGTCTCAAGTAGAATAAATCACTGTCACGGAAAAAGCCGTGACTCTTCATTGATCGTAAAGGAAGATTAAGATGATTTAGGCTTCTGAAGTGGGCGCCGTGGTTAACTGCCCAAAGTTAGGTGGACCTGTGACCTTTTCTGAGGCATTTTGAACCCCTGGTCTGCCTGGTTCCCACCATATCTTCACAGTGCCTAGCAACTCAATCAGATCTACGAGCCGACCTTAGATAGGAATGTTTGGCCTCTGCTTGCACACGACAGCGGGAGACACAGTTTAGAGTGAAAACTATGATTGTTATAATTTTATGTAACAAGTTTTGTCATCTGTCTATATACACAAGGTACTGAAGAGTATGTACATAAATTAGGTTGTTGAACGCGAATGGGGCTAAGTAGATATCTAGCGGGTTATCTGACAGGCATAACTCAGGGCTGATTTATGCCTGCAGTCATTATAATGGAATGTACAGTTGTTTGGAGGCCAGAAAAGTCGGAGAGTTTCTTTTTGTCTTCAGTCACATTTAGGCTAAGCCCCCTGTAAGTAGTGTGTTTCTTCTGCATTCCCAATGGAAAAGGCTTCACTTCCCTCTTCTCTACTAGAATTTCCATTACGATAAAGATGAAGAGGGTATAAGGTATCTCAGCCTTCAGCGCTAAGGAAAATGGAAGCACTGGAAACAGGAAAATACCTTTCAGAGTTATGAAGCCATAAAATGTTTGCAAAAAGCCAGAGAACATATGAAAGTAGTCTGGTCTGGGGGTTTTGTTAAAAAAGTTGAGACTTGGCCAAGATTCATTCAAACATTTACAGGGTGAACAAGGCAACTTGCAAAAGCAAAAGTGCAATTATCCGCCAGGAATTTTTGCTCGTCTGTGGTACTTGTTCTCCTAAGACTTTCAGATATGTTCTGAAATCTAAACAGTAAATGTATCTGCGTCCCTCGCAAACCCAGAAGCCAGATCACAGTCCAGATTTCACTACAGCTCTAAATATCTCCCCTTTTGGCAGATCTGCTCTTCTTTTCTGGGCCTATTACTAGCTGAAATCAAGGACCAGGCTGTGTTCTTGTTTCAGTCTATGTAGATCTAAAGTAATATCTTTTGACACAGTGAAATTATACTGGGATAAATGAAATTCGAATCTGGCCTTAGTAGCGGTGCGTTATGGAAAGCCATGAGAAAGGTTAAATCTACATGTTGATGTGCCAATATACCACAGGAAAAACTGTTAGTCTCGATATATTTCTATACGGCCTGAAATTCTCATCAGAGTTCTTGTCCAGTTTTATAGGCTTGTGAAGGCAGATCATAAAAGTTTCAAATTAGTGGGACACCTCAGAGGTAGTTGGCTGCATATTTGAAACATATTTTAAGAGGTGTGTCCCATCATTGGTAATGACAAAATCAGCTCTGTGTGTCTTGGTACATAAAGGAAAATATGCATCCCAATGAAAACCGCTGTAGGCTTTTTTCACCTTCATGTTTATGCATTTATAAAAATCTTTCACACATACCAAGATCATTCCTCCTATATGTTTACAGGATTTAAAAAAAAAAAAAAAAAAAGAAAGAAGAAAAGCTGCCACTAAAATTAGCAAGTGGATGAAATAGTGTAAATCCTGCCTGCTGTCTGCTTTTGGGAGAAACTCTACTTTCGAGTCTTCTCTAATGAATGATGACATTTTGCATTCAAGGAACAAATGTGACTTTTCCTGCTGGCCGACACTCTCTTGCTTTCTCTTTTTTCTCTTTGGGTACACATAACAGAAGCTCGCTAAGGAGGAAAACAGTCTTAAACGAACTGCAAAGCCCTAGATCTTTTTTTAGAAATGTTGTAACTGCATAACGTTGTGGTCATGAATTAAAAGGCGAAATAACGTACAGAACTGAATGGTAGAGTGGGCTCCCCCTGTGCAATGGAGGGCAACAGTTGGGAGTCCCTGGAGCTGCAGCCGTGCAGGGAGGGAAACTGCAAAACCAGGAGTAACAGGGACTTTTCTAGCATTCCAGATTATTCCCGGGAATCATCTGAAATAAAGATCTGCAGGTGGAGTGGTTTGCATGAAATGGAGAAGATCTTGCTGAGTATGCGTGCAGGACAGGGCTTGGGGTGAGATTTTCAACCTGTCCAATCTTCTTGCAGGATTGGTCACCCTGGAGTTCCAGTATCTTCTCTCCACTCCTCTCTCCTGCGGGGTGCCCCTTTGACTTCGGTGACAGAGCTAGCTGTGTGGGGCTTGGAGAAGGGTCCTCTGCTCGATTTGCCGAGTCGGGGTAGAGAGCAGAAGCGCTGTCCTTCTGCCATTCCCTCCTTCCATCCTGCTTTCCACCAGGGATCTGTGCAGACTTGAAGCAGTGTCTTCATGTACTGCTGGGAACTGCTTTTGCCTGTTTGGTTTTAATTGGAGACGGAGGCCCTGGGACTCCACACCTTCTCTACAATGCCAAAGTTCTCACTGCTTCTAAAGTGGGGATGCAAAAATAAAAAAGTGACATATTTTAATTATGAAGTGGAGTGGGAGTGGGAAGGAAGAAATAAAAAGCAATCCAACAAAGCCAAGATTTAGGGTGACATCACTTTCTGTATAATTGCAATGCCAGCAGACACTCAATAAACACATCAGCATTGTTAAAATGATTTATGACCTGAATAGTTGAATATAAAATATTATCAATAGATGTGTCATCATTGATCTTTCCTGGGGCTAGCAGCTGAAGGATGGAAGAGGGAGATGATTTTAACAAACAATCCTTGACAGGAATCCAAAGGAAACAATGTGCAGGGACAGACAGCTGACAAATTCAGTATGGGGCCATTAAAACATGTGATGAATTTGCTGGGAAAGTATATATTTGTGGAAGAGGTGAGCTCATATCTACCATAAATTTGTCAGCTGTGACACAGTGTTCTCAGGCCTGGCATGAATAATGCCTAGCTATTTACAGGCTTTGTCTGGCAAAAGCTCTATCAGTCACTCCAGGGTTATTTACAAAGGAAAAAGTGTCTATCAGTTGCAAGGACATGACTTTGCCACTAAAAGATAACAAAAGAGGAAGTCAGCCAGTGGCCTCTCCGTGCAAGATGCATCTTCTCCAGAGAAGCTCTGGGCTGGAATGAATCAGATGGACTGCAGTAGGACCTCCTGGCAGAGTGCCTGGCATAGGCTGCAACAGTACATTTATCCACACTGATTAGATTAGAATTATTAATAGGGGTCTATGGAGTGGAGCAAAGGGTCATTTAGAGTTTAATTCTGTTCTCAGATAACTTCATTTCAGCTGATGGGGTTGTTATTGTAGGGGTTTTATATGTTTATAGGAAACAATATACTCAATAATGAAGTCATGCATCCTTCTGCAAGATTAGGAGAGCTATTGTGTAGCTGGAGTGAAGTCTTCACAATTGTGTTAATTAAGTAATAGTGATTTGACTTTGTCTCCTCATAAAATGCATTTAAGAAGTGACTAAAAGCTGCTGAGAAAGTGTTCCCTCAATAGAAATATATAGCAAAACAAGCAAGAAATGAAAGCAGCCTTGGATTGAGTAAACAGAATTGCTGATGCGATGCTTTTACTTAAGAAAGACAACGACTTGGCCTGGAGTTTCAGCTTCCTGCTATGTTAATATAAATGCGTATCAATTTAGTATTGAGTATACCGGGGTCTTTTTTCCTTGTCCTTAGTCCTGATAAAAGCGGAAGGCAAGATTATAGACTGTGCTATTTATGGCGTGTTTACATTTGTCAGTTGTTTGTTTCAAGCTTCAGCCCGTGAAGTTTGAGAATACCTCCATCTTCTACAAAGTGAGCACCCAAAATTAGACATTGAAATCTGCTTCTAAGATGATAGATTGAAGTGGCTTGATATGGAAAGATGAACAGGTAGGGCTGGTGGAAGTTTGCAGGGCAGGATTTGCAAGTGTTCACGAGCGGTGCCAATTAAGCTGCTTTCTGAAGGAAATCCAGGAGTCAATCTGGTATCAAACGTTACGCACCAAAAACGTTGACCCGTGTTCTTTTCTGAAATGCTGGTGTCCGGATTCCACACAGTGTGGCCTGCTGTTCCGAATAACACAGTTACGGTTTTGTCACTAGGTACGTTATCTTCAAGGGCTTAGAGTGCGGTGATAAAATTTTTCTGCGAAGTTTAATTTTGCCTGTTTTTCAGTGGCGGGGAGCCAGCTTCTTACATGGTGTAAATTGGACTCTTTCCATTCACTTCGGTGGAACCGTAGTAACATACACCATTTGAAATCAAATTAAGCAGTAAGCATGGAATGTGAAAAAGCAGCATATTAATGCTTCAGGATAGGATTTCAACTGCAAGTGAAGGAAGTCTCTCGTTCATGACCCCAAGATGTGACCACAGAATAAATAATAAATCTTGACAATGGAAAACACTTCCTTATCCTTCTAAAGGTAGTATTCTCTGTTAAAAAGAAAGGTAATCCCATCTTAGTTTCTCAGGCAGAATGGTGCAGCTAGAAGTTCGTCAAGCAGATGCTTAACGGGATGGTAATTAATGAGGATAAAGAAAGTTCCAGCATTTCCAAAATGCCCATGAGTTTGTGCAGTAAAGGATTTTTAAAACACAGGTGTTTTATCCCATAGGCCTTGCAAGCGTGTGTGACAACCCCATTGGGGTGATAAACTGTAAGTGCTCCAAAGGAGCTATCGTGGTCAATTGTGTCACTCATACGTTGGCTCTGAGTGATTTACTCTGTGTGGTATATAAAATAACTCAAAGGAGTTGCTATGGCCTGTTGATCAAATCTATACTGAAAGAACCCCAGGACAGCAGCTAGCCCTATTGCTCTAAAGCTGATCTAGAACAGCAGATTTTGTTACCAACATGGTTAAACCACCTTTCTGTGACTTGCAGCAATATCTTTTCATATTTTTAAGTGGATGTGAAATATATTTGGGGATCACTCAAATATTTTTATCTGTTTTCTCTTTAAGTTTATTGTGTCACTGAGAAAGCAAAAGCAAATGTTAAAAGACATGTAGTTCATAATCTGCCAGCCGAGAAAAGGGGATGGAAAATGAAGCAGATACACCTGCCACCATGCTTCTCCTCCTTTTTTTGTTGGTCCACAGAAAAGCGTGTTGGTTCAGGAAAGAAAGATGCAGTTAGTAAAGATGAACCGTACTTGAAGGGAATCTTGTTCTGCGTAGGTCTGGTGTTCATTTTCGCTGGGAGATGAGTGCTCTGGGAGCTTGGGAACTTCTGTTGTGAGGACTTGCACCATCCACTCGCTCGGGGAGTGAAAAGGCTGGAGATCTGGTTTGGCTCTGTCCCGAGTCTGCTGGGAGTGTTTTGACAACTCTGGTATCCATTTGAATTTCGGCCACTCTATGTGTCCAAGGATTTATGCCTTTTCCTGGCTGTGTGTCCCATGACTTCAGGAATTTGCCAGCCAGCGTGAAGATTATTTTAATGAAAATCTCTTTCAAAATTTGGTTTCCACTATAGGGGCCCTACCTCCAGCCCTGTTGATTCCCATTGACTCCAGCAGGAGTCAGAGGGAATAGTACTTTGAAGAGACAGCTTTAACGAACAATTCAAAGCCTATAAAGACAAACAACAAATAGGCTTCCTTCAGTGAGCTTTATGTCACATTTTCAGAAAGGTGTAATCCCGCATATTGTCTCGGTAGGAAAATCTTCCTGTGCTGCCCTGGAAACTTTGCATACGCCTCATTTTATTGGACTTATATCCAGCCAGCTGTTCCATTGAGTTTCTTATTTTCTTCTGAGGACCTCATTGGCTGTGTTTCAGTAGATTTTATCTAGGCTTTTGTATTTATGAAGGTAATGGTAATACAAAGACAGACTTGAGAGCCTTGAGGTGGAATTCCAGGGCGCTTCATCTCTTTTGGAAACGTCAGTGCTAGGTTGCAGATCTCAAGGCACTTGCGTGCAGCTCAGTATCTTCATTCCTGCGTTGCAGGTAGGAAACTAAACTGCACAGGGCAAAACGTTTCGCTTGGGAAGCGAGACAGAATCTCGCCCACCCAGCCTAGTGCTGTATCCATGGGTGCTGTGTGGGCTGTGGGGAGGCTTGCGAGCACCTGATAGACACTCCGAGAGACATCAGCAGAGGAGAAGTGAATGTGGGCTGGCCAGGTTTGCCTCTAACCCATGCCAGCCGTGGCCATAGGCAGCTCGTGGACCTGTTTCTGCGGCTCAGCTGGCAGGAGAGGGAGACAGAGGACGGCACTGGGTGGTGTGGGTGACAGGTCTGCCCGCGCAGCCCTCCCACCCTGGGGAGGGAGGCCTGGGCCTGGCTGTCCTGCTGGCGGCTCACTTGGCAGGCTTGCGTTTTGAAACCTGCTCGGTGTTGCGGTTTTTTGGTTTTTTGACTAAATATAATTTGACTATAAAAAAGCAACCCCTTAAAAGCTCCGAAGTGGCCAGAAGGATTCATTCCTCTGACAAGTAACTTTAAAAACATGTCTTCAATTGAGTCCATGTGTCCGCTTTCAGACAATTTCTACTGGAAATGCCTTCACAAGTAGAGGCATTGCTGTAAATAATCAGATTTCAAACACTACAACTCCTAGTCATTTTGAATATAGTCCTGGAGTTGGAATAACAAACATAAAACTGGCTGCCCTAATACAGAAAAAGGAACTGTAAAGCCATCAGCAAAATCCAAACCAGGAAATGCTGCCAACTTAAGGCAAAGTAAACTGAGAGCAATAAATCAAACTGAAACACATATTTTATTGTGGACTGAACAATACAGGGCCTGACGTTTCCACAGGCAAGGCACAAATATCCTTTTACTATCAAAACCAAAAGCTTTTAAAGCTTCAAAAGGAGCTGCAGGCAAAGGAGCAAATAATAAATGACAGGCAGAGCTGGTCTGACAGGGCTTTGTGGGTTGTGTTATGGAGGTCTTAGAAGACTCACAGATGTCAACCCGCCCTCCAAGGATCACTGCTGACCATGCCATCCCCAGCTGCTAACATTTGCAGCAATTTTGGGCAGGTGAGCTAAAACAGCTTAACAAGTTACCTCCCTTCAGCTGAGCTGCTGCCAGCGTCTGTGTGTGCGCTGGTAGCCCGCCTCCATTGCAAGGCAAAATGTATCAGCTTGTATTTCTTTTGCTGAAGATGCTAAAATCAACCTTCTGATAAAGATTTAAGCCAACGTTTTGAGCTTGCGGTGGGGACTGCTGGCAGGGACAGCTCATCTGAGAGAAGGTACCTCCTCGAGCTCTTCTGGCTTGGAGGCAGTTAGTCGTGAGCTCGTGCCCAGGCTGTCACTGTGAGCCCTAATTCTGCAGCCGCTGTATAAGTAAGCATGTGACTGAACCCAGCGGATGATGTTGGATTTTGCTTCTTAGCTTAGTTTTACTTTATAGTTCAGTATGTCAATTCCTCTGAAACCTTATATGTGGAGCAAATATCCCTTGACTGCTGCAGAGCCTGAGTTTTCCCAACCAAAGGCAGGCAACTTTTCAGAAATGGGAAAAAAGATCCTAGCTGCTGTCCTCTTCTGTGTGGAGGAAAAGCAGAGAGGGCATTACAGTGCGTTATGTCCACATCTCAGCAGCCTGGGCACTTTGTCATCCTTTCGAAACATACTTTAGAGCGCTTCATGACGGTACTCAAGGCTTACCCGTTCGCTTTGCGCCCCAGTTTGCAAAGCAACTGCGTGCTGGAGCTGTGAAGGCAACTGCAGCCGGGAGAGGCCTGTGGCCACCTTTGCTGTGCCTTGTCTCTGTAGGGCTCGTCCGCAGGCTGCTGTGGGTGACATTTGGCCCACACAGGAAGATAAGAATTAAGACTGAAAGGAACTTCCTAAGTCATCAAGTCCTGTCCCCTGCTGTTGAAGGCAACCACATCATATGATGTCTTTCAAACACTTATCTAGTTCCATCTTGAAACCATTTAGGTTTCTTGCCCTCACTACTCCTACTGAGAGGCTGTCTTTCTTCTCGTGGTTATAAACCTTCTTCTAATTTCCAGCCTAAATATGTCCAGGGCAGTTTAAGCTGTGTTTAATAGATACCGAGAAAATAAATTAGTCACCAACTTGCTTTTATTTATGTGCATCAAGCTTTGAAACACATGTATAAGGCCCCTCTGCAACTGTATGTGTTTTGTGCTCATGGGAAGACGTCTGGGTGAGGGGGAAGGGGGCCAGCCTGTGGGGTGCCTGCTGTGCGCCCCGGTTCGGGGAGGAGAGGGTGACCTGGGCAGTCAAGGGGAAATGGGGGACAGAAGGGAGCAAGCGGAGAAGGAAAGTGAGGAATGGGAAAGGAGAAGACAGCTGAGCCAGGGCAAGGGTCAGGAACAAGGTGTTAGAGGCAATGAGGCCTGATAATGAGCAGCGGAGAAATTTTGAAACACAATGTGGGGGAAGAGGCACTTTTAAGAAAAATAAATAGTGATGCAGCTAAAATATAAGCAAACAAAACAATAATATTTAGGAAACTGGCAAGCAGATGGGAAAAGATGTAAAGTAAAAGGGGAGGATTCATGAAGAGCAGGGGGAAAAAAAAAAAAACAATTCAGAGATGAAAACCAAAACTGTTTGAAGAGCGAGGGTGTCCCACTTGTTGGGGCAGACTCCAGCTCTGCTGCACAAGCTGGCTCGAGCTAAGCTCTTCTCTCAGCTGCAGGTCCCACGAAGGAGAAGTGCAGGCTTAGTCTTAAAAAAAATCTGTGGAGAAGCAAACCCGTGTTTTCTGAGAATATTTTAATATTTCTGTGGACGGTGGGAGCTTGAAGAGGGAATGAAGGGTACAGAGTTGTTAGTGTTTGCTGGTACTCAACAAAGCTCCTTGCTCCGCTGGTCTGTGAGAAGTTGTCATCATTAATATGGCAAATATGAATACTAAAGGAGAAGCCATCCCTCTTCGTCAAAACACACTTTAAATCGTGAAAGACAATTCCTAACGAAGCGGATAATTTTAAAAAAGCATGGGGCTTTTCCCCTTCCCTGAGGCTAGCACCCTATGCCACCGTTTCGTGTAAAAAAATGCACAGATGAAGAGAGAAAAACGTGGGTCGAAAGGCATACGCATAGATGATAATATAGAGCTTTGTACTGAGCTAGCTTTTAAAATCCTGCAAAGAGCAGTATTTACTCATAGTTCATGCCAAGCATTATATTCCAAGTTAGTAGAAAGCCATATCTGGCAGCTGGGGGAGGTAGCTGCAAGATGACGATTCTGCTTTGTAACGCTGTGTTAATAGCCATTAAGGATCCTGTTGTGTGGCAATTACTTTACACAGAGCCAACGCTTGCATAGGGGCCTGCACGCTCCTGCAACCCGTACTGTGTAGGGATGGAGGCAGCATGGGAGGTACAGACATCAGCCACATCTGAGCCTCTAAACGTTTAAGTATGTGCTTCGCTTTGAGAAGTCCTGGGGACAAGACAGGTGCTTTATGCGCAGCATATGTGGGGAGGGCTTTGCAGAGTCAAGACCGCTGTGCATATTCTGCGTGCAGTGCTGACGTGACGTTAAGTCGTGGGAATCCAGCCAGCGACCAGAGCGAGGATGGCTCTGGCTTTGGAGTTGTTGGTATTTATTATAAACAATAAATGGAATTTCGGTCGTCAGTGGAAGATCAGGTGGTGATAATGTTGGTTCTCCTGTCAGTTCTCCACCTTTCTTTAAAATACAATTTAGCAGCTTCTTTTTCCTTACCTTATGCTGGAGCTCAGTGAGAAGGGACCTTTTCTGATACCAATTCCTGTATTTCAAAATCAAAACTTGAAACAAATTCCTCTCAAGCTAAAGAGAAGCAAAGCCTTTGTGTCTTTTAGGTGAGACTGGTGTTTGTGAGTCCAGTCCCAATCTGCAAATTAGGCAGAATTCATTCAGGAGCATTAATCTTGCATTACTGTGGGTTTTTTAGAGGACTGTAAATTGTTCCTTTATTTTATTTTTCCTCCCCAGATGCACAGATACGAAATCAATGATTTCTGTCCTTATAGCAAGAAAGCTAGTTTCCATCAAGCCAATTAATGAATGGGAGGCGATGTTCAGTGTGTATCCCAGGGACTGCCGTCTGATCGGTGAGCTGGGGGCATTGCCTGCATCTTAGTACAAGTCATCAGGTGGCAGATTCACCAAGGAGTCTGCCAGCTGTTTAACTTCATTACAGTTTATCATTATGTCTGCCTCCTTTTTTATTTCTACGTTTAATCACCTAATATCATTTTTATCGGCTTGTCAGGGCGTGGGAGAGAGCGGTGGGGAATTTGTTCCACTTCCTCATAGTACATGCCTATTTTGGTAAAATATTATGGCAAGTTTATGTCTGTCCTAGTTTGAAAAATAAGATTCAAGTGAACTAATTAAGCGTGTGAGTACCAAAACATCTAATTAGTATTAACTCTTACCTGTAAAACCATGATAGGTGTCTTCGCTGCAAGATACATTTCTGTATAGTTTAAAATGCATAATGAACCCATAACTGGTAGACGCACAGCTGCTTAAAGACTGCACCTTCCCAGCTCAAAACAGTCACTTGCTTTTGATTGAAGCATGTTATTGTCAGCATGACAAGACCTGTCACATACTATCAGAGAGCTGATCACCAGTTCCAAAGGTACCTTCATCTGCAGTTTGATGAGGCATCAAGCCAAACCGCTTTTCACGCTTTATAGCTTGGCCACCAAAAAGGAAGACAACTTCCCCGTGTGCCATATGTGAGTTCTGGATGTGGAAATGTGTTGCGATTTTGGTGGAGGGCTAACAGTTGGTTAACTCGTACAACCTTTTAAGTTAGCAATTAATAGCAAGGTTGGAAATGGAAATTCTAGCTATTTAACATTTGCCGTATATGCCATGCCTGGTTTTAGATGTTGTACTTGCAGTGGAAGTACATTCTTGCAGGGACATCAATCTAGAAATAGCCGTTGTTAAAAAAAAATTTAAAAAATCCTGTAGACTTCCACGGTATCCTTGCATCCAGATATACTGTAACATTATGAATTTAGGCTGATGCTGTGCACACAGTGTTGCTCATCTTTTGATTCAGAAAATGGCTAGTTTGGCACAGACCAAGGTGATACTAAACAGTTGTCACATCTCCTTGTTCAAGAAACTACTTCGCAACAGTGATCCAAGTTTCACTGGAGATTACTGTTTGTGAATAGACCGTACAAATCACGCTTTCCCCACCTCCTCCTCTGCCAGCTCTCCTGTCTAGCGGCTGCATTCAGAAAATTACCTCTATCCCAGAAGGTCAAGTGCTACCAGTGGTGAGATCCCCTTCTATGGTATCGCCAGTCCGGGTCCCGGGGGGACTGGAGCTCTGCTGATTGTTCTCCAAATTACTGCGTTTCTCTAACAGGCTTTAGTGTCTCAAAAAGGCACTCCGTTCCTGACCTTCTCAGATCTCTCGGCTGGCAGTTTTCCACAATGCCATCAAACTGGATGCTGTAACCTTTTAAAAAATGTTGTTAACTTAGGTTAAAATCACAGATGCATTTTAGGTTTGATTTCTCTTTTAGAAATTCTAAATCACACCGCATATTGGAAAGGCCTGGTTTGGCTCGGAGCCATTCTGATAGATGTCATATTGCTAAACAAGATGGGCTTAGAAATATGCCTAGATGTTTCCTTTTTTATTTCAAACAAATACAAGCAGTAGATTAACATTTGGCTGACCCTGGCGGCAATTGCTAAATGTAATGTTTAGAGCAATCTAACACTCTGATACTCTGCGGTCCTCCACAGTGGAACGTTGTTTTCAAACAGGTTTCCAAGTTGTACAAATCATGGGCATTTCTACAACAGGAGCCTGACCTAGTGACCAGCAGATTGACGGCATCCAAACCACGCGGCCAGCCAACATTATGGGGGTTTTTCTCAACCCAGTTGTGCGGGCAACAGCGAGGTGTTCCTGTAGCTGGCCGTTTGCTTGCAAGTAGTTGATTAAAAATCATAGTTTTGTATCATTTATAAAGTTTGTGTAATATACTGTCCAGAAAAGCTTTCAATGAACAGGGAAGCCCATGCCAAAAAGCATGTAAGCAAGCGATAGAGTCAAATCACGTGAGAGAAAATTAAATTTTCATGTCTCGTAAATGAAATATACATTAGGGACTCTCTCCAGCGACCTCCAGATTCTGTAATTTTTGGATCAGAGCTAAAGACCTAAATCATGTAGCCACAACGGCCTGTAACACGTATATGGCGGGTATTGCCTTGCTACGGGCCTGCGACGGTAAACAAATGGAACTAGTTTTGGAGAACTGCTATTGACAGTAAAATTCTAATTTTGCTCCAGCTCCCAGAACAGATGTACCTCAGAGTCCATAGACTGCAATACTTAACTGCAGCTACTCAGCTGTGACCTTCAGCCTCAGGCTCACTGCAATAAAATTTTCATGCAACCATATGGAAGAATATTTTAATAGAGATTTACTGTCAGTAACTGTCCCAAAGGAGCAAATAAGGAAGCTGTAACATATTGCGTACAGTAAATCAAGGGGACTTCAATGGAAAAACGAAACCTCCCTGAGGCAAGCATCTTTAAAATTACAGGCAACACTTTGTACAAATATGTGTACAAAGGACTAGATATGCACTCAGTTAAGCAACTCAAAATGGTTTTGATTTGAAGATATATTTATTAGAATTTATTTATCATATTTTGTAAGCGCTAATGGGGGAGGGGGTCATCTCGCTGGGCTCACCAGCAACTGCTGTGCAAGTTTGGCTTCATCGGACGTGATGAAGTGGAGAGAGGGAGGGAGTGGGAGCGCCGAGTCGATGAGTTCACGTGGCACATTGCATCTCCCAACAAACGCAGCTGCAACGGTGCTCTCGTAGCCTCTCTGACTGTATTGGAAGATTTTAGTTAAGAGCAATTAACCTTCGCAATTGCTAGCCACTTCTTGGAGCCTGGTGGAACCGACAGGGAACGAAGGGGAAATTCCTGCTGGAGTGCTCAGTAGGAAGCAGGAAACACAAGTGCCGTAGCTTCGGAAGCATGTCCGAGCTGTTCCCTGTTGGCGGTCCTCTGGGGACCCTCGCGTGGGTAGACCAAATCTGAGAAGCCCAAATGGGCAGAGGTCTTAAGAATTAAGAATTCACCTTGTAGGGCTTCATTCTCTTACCTTTTCCTTTGACAGTCCTTTTGCAGGAACTTCTGCAACTGGATAAAGGCAAACAGGAATCTGAATTTCCCCTCTGCTCTCACACTGCTCACACGCTCGTTTCGTTCCTCTAATGAAGCTAATAACATGACAAGGCAATAAATCAGGAACAAGTAGATTAAATGCTCATGGAAGTAAGAACGAGTTATCCTTTATAATATTCAGTACTAAGTGTCATGTAAAGAACAGCCTACCTGAAAACATACAGGTGTATATCGAGCACACTGAATCATGAAGTATGTGATGAAAGAAATGGAAAAAAAGTAGCCAAGTAGCGCGATACAAATCTGCCTTTCTGAAAGAAAAGTGGAGTATTGGATGAGGGACACCAGCAAGCCACAACGAGACGATTGTTGAATATGATTAACGCAGCACGAGGTTTTCCCTGGGTAGGTGCAGCAGTGGGGGTTGCCATGAAAACCAGGTAACGCACACGTACGCATGCAAATTCACATGAGCTTACGTTACGAGCAATCAAAAAGCATCCTTTATGTGGTTCCTTGGCTCCAACACTGGGATGAACTCTGGTTACAAGGAGACGATCGCAGCTGTCAAAGGCACAAGTAGCACAGAGTCCCTGGCTTCTGACTGCCGTTGCCTACCGCTCCTGGTTCCCTCTTTGCAGTTTCTGGATGTGCATGGGTGGATGAGATCCCAGCTTGCCTAAATTCTAGCTCCAAAACCTTATACCCCAAACTCTCCCTTTCACACGCACATTTTGGAGAGACATGGGTGCAAATCTTAGTTGGAATTGGCCTTTCTTCACTCTAAAATAAAAAAAGAGAGATATGTTATTCTTCACTTGGGTAAATCTCTGTCCTGTGCCTCAGGATGGCTGCGGGGACACGCAGCTCTTGATGCAGCAGTGCTCTCCAAGCCTGCTGTGCGGGGGAGCGTTCATGTCTACTGCTTTGGGTGGATGAGCAGGAGAAGTAGCAGGGGCGTATCTCAACGTAAAACCGTGAAGAAAGGAGTTATAGACATGCCATAAATTTGTGCAGTTTTGGCTAGGCAAACATTACAAGAGAGAATGAGGAAAAGCGAAACAAAACAAGCTGTGTAAAAGAAACTGCACTTCATCCCTGTGTTTTCTTAAATGAAGTGCTCTGCAAGACCCTGCATTTTGACTAATTGCATGGTCCAAAGTGGCCACTGGAAAGTCAAAAGCACTTTAAAACAGTAATTGAAGTCTGGACTCTGAAAACATTGCTCCTCCATGCCTTGTGTGTTGACTCTGGGGGCTGCTGTTTTATCAGGAACCTAGTTCCAGAAGAACTTTATGGTTTCCAACAGCTATTTCAAAGGAAGGACAGGTTTTAACTTTAGAACATCTCATGTCTACTCTGGATAGCAATTAGAGATGTTAAAAAGAAGTCATTTTTACAAGACATGTTTTTAAATTGTGGGTTTCTGCCATCTCTGTACTTTGCAAAAGGTTTGTTTCTGTGCTCTAAAATAGGATGGGAAATCATGGGAAGCAGTTCTGTGACGCCTCCTTTGCTCCTCACACGTGTTGTCTTACCTGTAAGAAGTCCTCACTTTCCCTGAGTCTGAGCACTTCCATTTCACTGGAAACATCAGCTACAGGCATGTTTGAAAAGGCAGGCAGAAAGTAGCTTTTAATGAGCGAAAGTTATGTCTCCCCCAGACAAAGATGGCTCAGTATTTATTGATTTTGCTTTGATTCTGTTGTTGTTGTTGTTTGGTGGGTTTTTTTGGTACTAGCCCTAGTGTCAGATTCAGGCTACCTTAAGGAATGTATAGGGTTTTTTCCCTTTTGCTTGCATGCTCCTGTTTCCATCTTTAAATGCTCTATTCAAACAGTGCCTAAACGAGAGGATTATAAAAGTTTTGTTTTGCTGATCCACTGTTGACAGAGGCTTTTGAGGAGAGATAAATCACTGACAGTCTCCGAGCATCACAGAGCCTGTCTCTTCTTAGCTCAGTACCATTTAATCACCTGCAGGCATCCCAATTACCATAAGCAGAATTACTATCCCAATTAAGCAGCAGTCCTTGCCACTTGGTGTCATTAGGCTTAATTTGGTTCCTTGGGAAGTGTCCTGATTAAGTTGATTACCTGATTAAGTGGGTGTACTCTATATGATGGGCCTGATGCATCAGTGCTTTATGCCAGTTCTGCTTGTTGATTAAAGTGCTATTATGGCAGTGTAGAAATAGAGCAATGCCAAGGTGAATCTGGCCCGTTGCTTTTAGCAGTCGTTGTCCAAGCTTGCAAAACACTTTGCATTTTTAGCAGGAAGTCACTGGACACAAATCACCCCTGGGATTAATTCTCCAGTTTCGGAGGAAATGAAATTGGGGTGAAATGGAACAGTTGTTTCTCTTCTAAGAACAAAAAAGTGAAATCGGCTGTCTGCAAGGGGGGTGGCTGGCGTGGTGAAAATGGACTTGAGAAATGCAAGATAGGAACATTTAGAATTTAAAGAGGGGAAAAAAAAATATAGCAGCTCAGGTTGCTACTATTTTGCCCTGGTTTTCCATGCTGGAAAACACTGGTGTATCATATCAGCCCATTTCAGCCATGAGCTAGAAAACTGCTGTCTGGGAATACAGTCGCAATTATGTTTTTAAACTCTTTTTTTATCTGTTTGTGTGTCTTGGCTACCTCTGGGTCTAACATGGAACATCAGAATATTAGGAGCCATATTCATTGACTGGTTGACATCATCAAAAGCGATGATATCATAAGAGAGGTTAATTAGGCACCACAAGGAAAAAAAAAAAAAAAAAAGGTTATTTCTGGCCCAGCCAGAAGTAAGAGGGAGCAGAAACAAAACTAGTAAAGCAAAGTCTGGGAAGACTTTCTTTTTTATTTCTATTTTAGGAATAAAAAATGTGGGACACTTCTTAGGTGTTCCATCTTTTGATAGAATTGTGACAAATGCCAGTACTTAAAATTCGCAGGTTAATCTTTGAGCATTAACTCCATGCCTAAATAACAGCTGTAACAGCATTCATCTCACCTACTTTTGGGCACGTTTGTTGTAAAAGTCTATATAGGGATGTTGTGTCTAGACTTCTTGCATAGCCAAGGAAGCAATACAGAAACTTCTGGGGTCAATCCGACCTGATATAGATGTTTAGGATGAGGTGTCGTGTCAACTCGCTCAGAGGTTAATATCTATGTTGTAGGCACCCAGACTTGGCAAGGTGAATCAAACCCCTGCTCTTGGCTGAGGTTGTGCTACTGGGCTGCAGACGTGCCCACTACTTTCAGCAGAACGTGTTGAGAAAAGAATCTGCCCATCTGGCGTGAGATGGAGGGGTAATATATCTGCTTACTTTTATCTCTTGTCCCTTTCATCCAGAACATATTGCTGCAACTGAAGTTAATACAGCTATTGGCAATGATATTAACGTATTCGATTTTTTTCCTCCCATTAGGTTTTCTTGGAGGACAGGAAGCAATTTTGCCTTCTGTCATGCCATTTATCTAAGGATAAAGGAGGAGGGATGCAAACCTGCATTAAACTATCTTTGCTAACAGAAATCAGTTGTCCAGCAATAGCTGTTTGATCTGTCCAGCTGATGGAAGAGATAGAGCACTAACTACGCTGACGCTATATTTTCCAGGCTGTTAGCCAGCTTTTATCCATCTTATGGTGCAAAAGGGGGTCTGTACAGTCAAAGGGCAGAAAGAGGAAGGCTTGCCCAAAGGGCTAATCAGAGTGGCAGCCTGGTTTAGGTGAAAGCCTAAATGTGATTGATGTGGTAGCAGTGGATGCTCTCCATTTAAAAGATTCTTAAAATAGCACACAGCCGTCGTAATACCTGTCTCTCTCCTTCTTACCCATCCCTCTCTAAAATCATTCATCCCTAAATAGTCCTCATGCAGGACTATTTAAGGAATGGAAAGGTTTCTGTCTTCATTTATCAGGCGATTTCCAGGGAGCCTCCTTGTAGCCAGCATAGTCTAGCTGACTTCTCAAGTTGATCTAATCTGTGCTAGGAAGTGGCTGGATCCCACCAGAACAACCTTTTCCTAGACATTTTCTTTGGCGTTTATGATAGCTTCTTCAAAGCAGATGTTCTAGCCCAGACCATACGAAGCGAAAATACTGGTTTGGACAGCACTATGCAAAAATGCCTTTTGAGGTACATGAACCTGCGAGTTAGAGGTGTGTATCATTAACCGAACAACATTTAAATCTCATATTCCTTTGGATAATTCAACCCACCCCCCGTTCCCATCAGGAGGGTAAACAGTCTGAGCTGAGGAAATTATTCTGAACCTTGTTTGTAAGCACTCGTGGGCCAGATTGAAAACTCGGGAACCCCGTTATGGAGTTGGGCTGATACACAACAGCTGGAGAATCTGGCCCTTTGTACCGACATCCCCTACGCGTGTACATTCAGCTCTTGTGACCTGAGCATGTGCAGTACGTTATTTCCTCTGTCTTTGCAATCTGGCAAGAAACTGTAATGCCCTGAAAGGTTACAGATGTGGCTATAAAGTTTGTGTGGATACTTGCTCAGCTGCGTGCATCACAGCTACGTGAGCCTGACTCCTCCTTGGAGTCACGTAAAGGAGGGGCAGAGCTTTCTATCAGTGAATGCACCTTTAAGATAAGAACCCACCTCAGCGTAGGAATCCCCAGGCTAGCTATAATGTGGGCTAGCGGGCCGTATTCTGTAGCCAAAGATGCGTATGGGAGTGTTTCCTGCTTGCATATCCAGCTGCCTTTGGCCGCTCAGCCTGAATGAGCAGGCGCTTGATTTTCAGTGGCATCAGCATTCAGCGCAAGTCTGCGAGGAGGCTCAGCCTCCTGTAGATTTTGCCACACATGCCTCAGCTTGGCTTTTGCTAAATATTAGGCATAAACCATTTATTTATTCTGCCTCTGTTTCTTGCTCCTGAAGGTATGATCCATTTCCACAGATGTCAGCACCGATATTCCCATTTGCATCAGCGTGGCATGACAGGGGCAGGCAAAGGTTGCCGCCGTGGCTCTTCCGAGTGCATCCGCTCCCTGAGTAATGAGTGATCTGTTCCTCGTTCCCTGTGTGCGCCACGCGTTCAAGGTCTGTTGTTTGGTTTTGACTGGCCAAACAAGCTATGAAGTGTCACTTCTCCTTGACTGGATAAACGCAGCATTTAGGAGCAGGCGTCTAGTTTGAATATTCATAGCAAATGTACTTCAAACACTTTCTAAGGCAGTTCTTCAGTACTTTGTTAGGGGTCACTCCCTCTGAAAACACTTGCCAGCAAACTTGTTCACTAGAACACTGACAGGAAGAAAACACGGAAAAGGTGAAAACATAATTGAATCCAATTGCTTTAAAACTGGAATGAATGAATGAATGAATATTGCTGTAAAGTATTTGCAGTAACCTCCCAGATGTCTCTCGTAGACTTTGGATGAACTTGGCTCAGAAGTACCTTTTCTTTTTTTTTTTAGATTTTGCTTTTTATTAAGTTTTTGAACAACATTTTACAACCAATAATAAAAAAGAATATTAAATCTCATACAATCTTTCATAGCTGATAAAGAAAAAAGTGTGTCGTATCCTACTAATATATCATGCTCTCCAGGAGAGCATTGGTACCTTGGAACTGGGAATGGGCCTGACCCCCCCAAATCCAGTACTTCCCTGCATTTTGTAGAGTAGGAGTTTTAGGTTTGTAGATGTGTATTCCTACAGCTTTCAGTGAGACAACCAGAGTCCTCTGTGCTCTGTCATGTATTTATAAGATGGGATAAATCATCAGGAGGCGTCTTAGGAGATTTCTACCATTACAGACCCCAGAAACCTCATGAGAGGAGCTCATCTCCCAGAGTTCTTGTCTTGCTGAGGTCAAAATCTTGTAAGAACACGGCTATTCTAAAGAATTAAATGTGAACCCGATGTTAGCACTGATTTAATCTTGCTCATAAACTTCAAACTCAAGCCAAAACCTCTCTACATGCGGAGAGCGGGAATGACAGCTTGATGGATCTGAAACTTTAAGCGTTGTGTACAACTGGGATTGCTAAGCAGGATGAGAGATATGTAGAACCTTGGATAGTCCTGTAAGGATATATAAGCCCTTCACAGGCTTGTCAGATGAAGAGCAAATATGGATTTATGTGTTAGGATGAAGGAAACGGGAACCTTCCTACCAGTGAAGGTTAGGAAACCTTTTACGTTTTCTCCAATGAATTGCATGCTTGCATAAACCAAGGGGATTCAAAATCGATGTTCTGCATGCCAGGAGCCATAGCCTTCAGAGAGCCAGAGTGGTTCTGGGAGATCACTGAAAAAGAATGAGACCTTCAGGTAATAAAGGGCATTTTTAGGGATTTTTTTTGTTTGTTTATTTGTTTTTACAGCTAAAGGAAATTAAACCGAAGCCCTCGCTTGATTTCTCTTTGTGGATTAGTCTGTGCTAATTATTGCTATTAATAGAACTGCGAGCACTCAAGGTCCCAAACGTGCAAAGACTTGTACAGCTATTTTGCGTGCCTATTGAATCCAGAACTGGCAAACAACTGCCTGCAAAGTTAAAGGTACGTGTCTTTGCAGGCTTTGGGCACGAGAAGCGCTTTGGAATCATGGTTGTTTTTAGAGCCCAAACAAAACAAGGGCTGGTGGAAAACATAAAAGTAATTCTCTTCATTCAAACGCAATTCCTGATCAATTGCTAGCTTTGAGGCTCGCTAGCTAAGCCTTGTACAGGGGAAAGTAGTAAGGAATCATAAGTGAATGACAAAATCAATCCAAGGCAGGAAAGAAAAACAACCTCCTTGTTTATGATAAGTATCAGTTCTGTTTCCTCTGTGTTGGCTTCATCCGAAGCCCACTGTAATCAATAATATCTTTCCTTTGACTTCAAAGCACTTTGGGTGAAAGCCTGTTGCATCACCAGGCTATATTCGGCTGTGAGTCTCTGCGCACAGCCGTACCATACACGGGGCTGTGGTACAGCGGTCCCAGACCTCGTGCTGCACGCAGCGTCCTGCGGTCATCCTAGCACGGTCACAGTGTGCTGCCGAAGCTGCGCGGCTTTGCACCGTGCAGGTTTCTGAAACAGTTTTGATGCTTCTGCTGTATGCGTTGTTCTGCAGAATCATCTTCTAATGCCTGGTACTGCCGCTGGTTCAAAGGGAAAATGTACAGTGAAGGGCATCTCAGCTCAATACCAGCCTCTTGATAAGCTACAACTTACGGGGGGATTACTATAAAGAAGTGAGCTCACCCGAATTACGGTGTGGTTTAGGCTAAACAGCCTAGCCAAGCTGTTTGGGAAACGATTTATTTTCTCTCTTTTCTTTTAAAAAGCTCACCATCACCACCCCACCATGCACAAGCATGCACAATTGGTCATGACAATGCTTTGACCCTACTGTGGAAAAGGCAAGGAAAAATGTGATTTGGTTTTGGTAGATACTTATTTTTCAGTTTCATATGAAAATGCTGCAGTTTTGAATTACTGCATAAGAGAGACTTTTAAAAAGGGATGGGGAGGTTAAAATGTGACTAAAAATAGAAGCATTTTGCAAAAGGAAATGTAAACCTTTTTGGGAAAAAATTTCAACTGTATTTCCTTGCTGTATTTTGCTCTGTCTCTGGCTATTGGAAGGGGAGGCAGGCAACTGCCCAGTGGTTCATCTGGCTGATTTTACATAGGTACATGTGGAACAAATCTCTTTTAAGTCGCTGGATAGGCTTGGAGAAAACACATGACTTTTAGGGAGCAAAAACTGGTGGGACAGACATTACGCCTATGCAGGGAATAAAGGAGTTGTCAAGGCTTCTAAGAATCAAAATTTTGGACTTTCTCCTAAACGTTTAGGTGAAGTACCAAACTGGGGTGTTTAGGCTCTTGCACTGTAGATAGTCGCCTCGTGTGTTTAATAACAAATAACTAGGCTGGGTTTTCCAGTGAAGTCCAGGTCTGTTGGTGACCAACCTCAGTGAAAATTCCCTTTGAAAACTATGGGGGAGGTGGGTGATGGTGAGGGTGAAAGCAGGGCTCTATCTGTGGCCCTAATGACACTGCACAATTAAAGGTAGCTGTGATACATTCAGGTATTACACAAAAGGAAAACTGCAGCAGCCAGCGTGTTTGACAGAAGGATACATTATGAGCTTGCCCTAAAGCTTTGTAGGGAACCCCTAAAGCATGAACAAGGTGTCTCAAGCTTTGTGCTATTTTGGGGTCCAATATTTGAGAGACTGGCTTTAAGCACAGAGGCCCCAGTTGTAGTTTGTCATCTGCTGGGACCAGGTAGAAAAAGGAAATAAGGGGATTTTCAAAAGGGGTGGAGGACCTAACTCAGGGATTTTTAATTCTTTCTGTAGAACTGAAAGCACTTCCTACAAAACTTTAAAAAATATGATAAATTCAAATTCTGCTCGGGCACGGTTAGCCTTTAAATACAACCCTCACACCACGTTGTTATTTATGTCAGACTGGGCCATCCTGATTAAGACAGTGATAGTATTAAGAGTAAGAACAGTGACTTGTAAAGAATATTGCGACTCCATCATGGAGCTGTTCATCTGAAACATAAATTTTCATTGAAAAAAATACAGTGCTTTCTTTGCAAGGACTCATAGAGCGCTTTAAAAGGCTAACGATGTTATTGGCAGGTGATACATTTTGGAAATGGAAGACAAGGAACAGAAAACATAATGTCCTCTAAATTTAGCATAAATTCTCTTACCTCTCTTATTGTCCCATAGGCCAGTGGCACAGCTTTCCTAAAGCTTCTTCTTCCTAGATTACATGGTACAGTTTGTTCTTTCAGAGCACTGTATTGTTTCTATGGAGATCAGTGCAAACGCTTAGCTCTTCACGCCTATATAGGAATTGTAAGTTAAAAAATAAAAAAGGAATGTGAAGTTGGGCATCTACATACGTACTTAGGTACCAGTAACTTGGAATCTGCTGGTGAATCAGCAACTGTGAAAATGCGCTCCACGTTTAGATTCAAGGAGGTGAGTGCCAGGCTCCTGTGTTTAGAACATCTTGGCCAGGGTCTGCAAGTTATTTACTGATTAGTTGTATTTTATCTTTATGCCTTCCTCCTATTTCCATCTGGTTAAGAGAACTCTTGCAATTAATCACAGCAACATTTTTAGACATCAGTGATGAGGATTCAGTGGTGCTGGGCCCTTACTGTAAAAAACTTTTCCTGTGTTACTACACAGGTACCGTAAAAAGCAGGTTAGGATTAGGAAGCCATGATAGTCTCACATGGAAGAGAGGAGGCAGAGGTACAAATACATTACACGGCGTTTTGTCCGGAGCCTCTGGCAGAACTGGAAAGTGAACTCAGACCCTATTTTCTTGTTTGAATGTCTGTAACCCCAGAACAGCTCTTCTACCTTCGTCTCCCTCATAGATTTTATTAGCATACGGCTGGACCTTGGCATCCCAGTCACTCATGGTAACTATTCAGCAGCATCTTGCAGGACTTGGGTGCTGGAAGTATTAGATCTATTCTACATAATTTATATAATTTACTCTTGAAAGTCAGAAGGGAAAAGGAACCCCTAAGTTTTGATTAGACGCTAAATTCATTATTTCACATTAGAATTGCCTTCACCAGAGGACCAAGGATACTTATTTGATTCAGTAACGAGAGCTCCGAAGGGTACTAATTTAGTAAGACTATTGACTGTTCATTACTCTGATGTTGCTCAAATAGCTGAGAGCATGTGTGGTGTTTAATGTGATCTTAAACATTACTATCTACGGTAAATCAGAAACAGGGCACAAGTGCTATAGCTGCTGTTTAATGATGTATGAAAAAGCTGCCTGGTAAAGTGCACAATTAAGAAAAGCTAAAACCAGTGCTGAACAAAGACCTGATGAAATATTGATACCTTTGCAGCCAGTACAATTTCTTCTTACTTGGAAAGTGACTGAAGTCTGGTTTTCTGAAAAATCACACTTAACTTGAGCAAAGCAATGCAATCAGATGGATGGGAGCAAATTATCTATTGGGGCAAAAAAAAAACCCAAGGAAAAATAATACAGTTAGTCTTCAATACATCAGCATTTAGTTTATAATGAGGAAGACTTCCACTTCTGCCATTATTTCCTTTCCATCGAAATACTGAACCTCCCCCACCCCATCCTCAACTCTCCTCTTTCTTGGAGAAAGAATCCAATTTAAAAAAAATAAAATCAGTAAGACGGTCTTTTTTAAAAGATGAACTAAAGGATATAAACTTCATCCCACCTTTAAAAAGTGTAAAAAGACCGATGTTCGGGGAAGCTCTCCCAGGTCAGATGCCATCGTTGCCAGACCTTCTCTCAGAGATTCTAGGGAAAAGCATCGCTCCCTCTGCGGCAGACATGCATGTGCTTACCAGGGAGGATGCCTCTCTTCTCTGTGCATGTATATCTGAGAGAATGGCTTTGTTCACCACTGTCATGAACACTGTTACTTAACTCCAAACCAGTAATGTGCATCCACATTTGCCAGTATTTTGACATAAAGCTAGTGTTTGTGCTTGTGGACCTGACCCCAGGAACCGTGGCTTCATTTCTTTTAAGCTAGGGAAGCACCTCTTCAGCTCTTTGTGAACCAGGGCTCAAACATCTGTGCAAATTAGGCAATTTTTAATTTACATTCCACTTCTCTGTTTCATGTTTTCCCCCCTTCCACAAAGCTTGTGCCTTTGTGTGACTGGGGCCATAGTAGGTCAGCACTGTTGCCCTCTTTAGCTGCTGCAAGGGTCTTGTGCACAGGGATACGATGGAAATTTTTGCAAGTCAGGGTCCTATCGTAATTGTGGAAGCTGGCAGGGATTGCAGTACCCGTGCTCAATGGTTAGAGCATCTCTCTCACACCAACACCTTCTGTAGTTTGTGTTGGGGAAGACCTACGGTTTCTCCAGTCCGACTGCTGCGTGTGGGCTTTGCTGGTCCCATAGAGCCCCGTGGCTCATTCAGCCTAGAAGGAAATAAATACAAAACCGAGAAGGCACCCAGAAATGGTCGAAGCAGGGAGTTTAAAAAAGCAAGACCAAAAGGCAGTGCTTTTTCACACAGCACATAATGGAATTGTGTGACACAGGATACTGAGGAGACCTGAAGAATACATTGATTCAAAATAAAGAAAATAATGGGATTAGGGAGCTTTATTAGAATAGGTCCATTGGTGGTTATTAATGAAGTAGGTGGAACCTCCAGGTCAGGAAATCCTGGAGCCGTTGATTTTGGGAAGCAGGACACTGTAACCAGGCAAGGATCGTGCTTCCCTGGCCCTATTTTTTCCCTGGGTTTCTATTGGAGGCATGCCAAAGGCAGCTACCAGGCGGAGGGACCTTAGGCTGAAGCAGAGCAGCCCTTCTGCTGGAAATGGCCTGAAACTATGAGCTTGATTCAGTCCAGCTGAAACCCACAGGTCTCTGCTCTGAGAGGAAGGTTGCCATCTGCACAGAGGACAAAACAGGAGGTTGTATTTCAGGATTTGGCATACGTCTGCAGAGAGCCTTTGCTCTCAGCAAAGTCTCAGCAGTCGCTCCAAACTTCTTATATTGGGGAAATAAAGGCCGGACACATGTGCAGCGGGGGCTCCCTCCATTCTGTTCCTGCAAGAGGCCTCGTATAGATCTGCCTGCTCCGATATAGACAATAAATGTGCACGATACGTACACATGCACATATATATGCTGGCTCTGGGAGATGAGCAAAAAGAAAGAAGAATCAAGAATCATGCACTCAATCTGTGCTCCAGCAGCGTTTCAAGTTATTTGGGGCTGCGGCAAAACTTTTTTACAAGTGGGTATTTTAAAACTAAGTAATAAAAGGGATTTTGGAGATAATTGATGTATATCTGTGGTATTGTGCAAGAAAGTGCCCTGAAGAAAGACCCTGAGACAGGCGGCTCATTCAGATTGTAATTAACTCACAAAGAGCAGGTGAGGGGAGGGACAAGCCTCCAGCCTCTTCACTCTTCTTAAACAAAGACGACCTTTACAAATATGTGTGTATTGGAGCCTTTGGTCTGCAAATTTCTCTCTCGCTCACACCATCATAAAAGATTCAGAGGGCTGTATCTTTTTGATAACTAATTTATGCTGTTTACAGGCTGGGTAAGGGGAAAAGAAGAAAAGCTCTGAAAACTCTAGGAGCTGTGCTTTGCTATTAGGAGAAACCAGCATTCGTCAGACAGTGTTGTTCAGCCTGATACAGGATTTTTTTTAGCTGGAGAGGAAGGACCAGCCTGAAAGCAGGATATTCTCTGTTGAGGGCTCATGGAGATGCTGGTTTCACCCTAAATTCGTGCAAGTCTTGTGTTCTTAGCTGCTTCTCCTGTCCTTCCTTGGACCAACCTAAGATTGGCCAGGTGCAAAACGCCCTCCTTTCCCCAAATACAGTAGAGCTACGATGTCCCACTTGGATTTTGCACATGTCAGGAAGTGTTTTGTCTGCTTCAGGTGCGTGCCCACCAGTGCCTGGAAGCAGGGTGGCATTTTGCTCTTGCCCTGCTGCGAGACTGCAGGTACCGTACCACTCTCATCATCTGCTCTGCGATGCTGTAATCCCTGGTTTTCATTTTTCAATACCAAGCCCTGATTTTTGTCAGTGAGAGTCAAGGTGTGCAAAGGATGTAGGTCCAAGCCCTTCATGAGACCCGTCTGGGACCTCTGCAACTTCATTTTTTTCCTTATTGCTCTTTTTCCTTTCCATTAGCCAAGCAGAAACCTGACTCTGCTCCTCCACAGCAGCGCAGTCAGCACATTGAAAGTCTACACATTATAATCCCTTTGCATCTTTTTACTGGATTTCTTAAACTCATTTGTTCATCTAAATATGTGAGCATTATTTCCTCCGTTGCCTTGAATGGATCCAGACACCCTTAAATTAAAATAAAAAATGGCATTGGGGTGCTGTCACTACTTCAGAAAAGCTAGAGGAATCAAATTAAGGCCATCACCATCCCTAATTCGCACGTTTGTGGGAAGGAAAATTGAAAGTTCAGCACCATGACTGAAAGATGGAGTCCCAGTTTGTCATCTTTCCTTAAAAAATACGTCTTAGTGATTTGATAGATCACAGGGATCCCTGCCTCTGAGACAAAGAAATGGGCGATGCTCCTTTGCTGGTGATGTAAAATAGAAGCCACAGCAAGCCACTTGAGGCTGCATCCTCCATTAGGCACGTAAATAGTTGCACTGAGATCACTTGCTTAAGGTTAAGCATGAATGCTGGCTAACCTGAGTCTCAGACAAAGCATTACAGGGAAGGTGTTTCCATGAGAACACAAAAGGACGAATAAAATCAGGGTCATCCTTTAAAATATGGGTGACCATGTGAGAAACATAATTTAGGGTGCAGAAGATGATAGGTTTCTGTTAGCATGTAAGCAGGCTCAGCTATTCTTTGCGTCTGTAGTTTTGTTCCCTAGTAGACACGCAGTCTGCAGATGCTTTGCCTTTAAAATGTATCCCTGGATCTGTTCTCTTTAACCTGCAAGGAGTTTCATCTCATGACTACCAGACTTAACCAGCTTCATCAACAATTCACTTTTCTCTTTAAAAATCAAAAGCGCTTAGAGAAACATTTTATTAAAAGGAAAGGCTGGCTTTGACATCTGTAGAAGGAGGGGGAGAGTAGCTGTCCTAAGTAGATCTTTTATTTGCCTTTCTGAAAGTTTAATGGGACTCAATGGTCAGGCCTGAAAATTTGCAACGTGCCCAAAATGTGCGAATGCCCAGACACCCGCACGCACACATGCACGCACAAAAATTCACCCGTAATGCCAACACATGCTTCTCTAGTTCAGAATAACCCTCTTCCCTGAAGGGCCACGTGCATAAAGTGCCAGTACATAACGGCTCATGTAACTGAATTTTAAACTCCTGAAAATAGCAGCTTAGATTGGAAGTGCTGACATAGGCTTAGTGACAGCAGTGCCAATTTAACAGTTGTATGCACTATGGAGTGTTCTTGCAACATTCCTCATTTGAAAGACAATCTGTGCGTGGTATAGACTAGTATGGTTAAAAAAAAAAAGAAATGGGGGGGAAGAAAAACCCAACTGTGGTCTTGGCTGACAAACTCTGTCAACCAATGCAATCTGTGCTCCTGATGTTTACTGCTTGAAGCTAAAGAGGATATTTAGCCAAATTTCGATTCCTGCTACAAATAAAGCTCAATTTGTGTGTGTGTGTGTATGTGTGTGTGAGAGAGAGAGAGATGATTGCTCATTTAAATGACAACTTTATATATGATAATTACAGTCATTAATGAAGACACACTTACTTTACCATAGATTATGAGGATAAAAGAAGATCGCCCAAGAATCACGTTCTGGTATAGACTAGAGTCAATAAGAAAATTAGTCCAAATACTATCCGGAAAATTGTTCTTAAATAATGCCCTAAAGGTTCAAGGAACAATGGGTGTAAATGCAATGGAAGAAATTTAAAAAACACACTAGAGGTCACTGTTGCTACTCGAGCAAAAGCTTTTTCTGCTTCCTTTTAGTTTAAGACACTAAAGATCAAACATTTCAGCAGAAAAAAAGTACTTCTGTTTCTATATATTTCAAAGCATGTACAGTTTGATATCCTGAAAAAATAAACAATATATTGATATGGAACGGATGGTCGTGCTACGATTGTGGACATGGTATGTACTGTATGTATGAAGAACTTGGAGTCATAGGACAATACAGCTCTATTTTGTGCAGCATCTTTCATACAAATGGCATCCCCAAACACTTTATAGCTTGTAGCATTAAATAATATAGCTTTAAATTACAGAGATAAATAATCAGTGGGAGAGGAATTAAATGTTATGGGCAAGGGACAAAAGAAATGTTAGATATCTGAAAGCTGTGCGAAGGCATAAATTGCAAATCAGAGCCAAAGATAAATGAGGAAGCCAAACAAGTCTTGTAATGCAGGAGAAAATAAGTCAGTCTTCCCAAATAATTCATGAGCTGGGTATTAAAAGGGAAGCAATCGTTTTATATCATAAATACAGTCCTATGCCTAAATGTATTTATAAATATATATGTGTGTGTGTGTAATATGCATGTCTGTGTATATATATATTTATATCTGAAGAAGAAATCCCTCTGAATGCCCAAGGGTGTAGACACTCACTATAAATGCAGGACTAGACCATGGCATGTTACATTTGTTACCACCTTCAGCAATTAAAAAGGGCTGGATTTAGAGGAGCATTTTTACTCATTGATACGGAGAATAAAATCATACACCTCATATAATGGGAATATTACCACCATGGACCTCAAAAGCAGAAGGTGCAGCGTTCCTGCAGAATGCAGTTCTCTTCTCTGAGATCTTGGTTGCCTCTTGAATGCCATTAAATTTCATCAGCCAGCCAGTTTTGCTAACAGCTCAAGGAATTAAGCTACCAGTGTAAATAACAATAAGTAGTGCAAGTGAGTGAGAAGGCAGGTAAATGGAATATTTTCAAAGAATATCGTTCTGTGTTCAGTCTTCAAGCTCTAATTATCACCTCGTCTTTCAGAGCTGCCTCTGAATTGGATATGGGTTTAGGGGGTTGCCCAGGGATGGTCGCTGTATCTGATGAGTCCCTTACCTGCTAATGTCATTGGGATCAGAATTTCCAGTTGCACAGGAACAGTGTAAGAGCTTGAGATACTTTTCTAGCTTTCTCTCAGGTAGTCATCTTGAAACCCTGTGGATTTTACCTCTGTAGATCCGTTGCCCCCGCAAGCAAGGAACTCAAGGATTATTATCTCATACCTGCAAATTCTATCATTTTTAGTGATAAGACATATCTTTTGCAAGTTATCTGTTGTCTTATTGTCTCTTTTGTCTGTATGCCTAGGATTTTCAGTTATCTGGCAGCCCACTTGGCTACTACTCTGGCTGGCTGCGGGATGTCTGGACAGTTGGCCACTGCCACAGGCACACAGATCGGCTCTGTATCTCCTGTCTGTTGGTGGCCTGGCATCACTCGGTTCTAGGGTCTTCAAATGTTGGCAGCTCAGGATTGTCCCCAAAATACAACACTGAATTACAGAACTGTGCAAGTAGCAGCAAGAATTTGTATACATGTATTCTGTATGTATACAATATCAATTTATAGATTTAATACAAGTCAGGGCCATGTTAAAGCCTCAGGCTGTTCTTTTTTTCCCAGTGTTGTAATATTATTTTTTTTTTGCTGAGCCAGTTTCTTCTTATAGCATTAGGCATGGCCCTATCTTTTCATGTGACTCCACCCAGACCTGCAATGTGTTATATTTAGACATCTAAAGCGTTTCCTGGTACCAAAGCAGCTTTATTATTACGAAGTGGAAGTTTCTTTGGGTGAGGATGCATTAGCAGCTGCTGAGGGATATTGGGCCAACACGGTCAGTTGTCCACAGTGGTATTTCTGTGTCTGTAATTTTCCCTTTGGCCATCTTTGGACTGAGAAATGCTCTTCATTCTAGACAAAGCAATGCTAATGAGTGAAGCTGGGGTAGAAAACTGGGGAAGTCACCCAAAACAGTATGTACGAGCTGGGACATTCAATCTTGGATGCCCAGTCTGAAGCACCTTAGAGAGATCTCACTTTGAGAGAGCTGACCGAGCGTTTTGTGGAAACCCATCTCCTGTAGCGTCTCGCGGCTCTGAGCTTAAATTGGATGTGGCCTGAGAGCAGGGTATGAGGGGAGGAGGGAATAACTAACTTACAAAGACTGGCAGAAAAATTCAGTTGTCTGCCCCTGAATTACTTGTTCGTATTGGTTTTGCGTTGGTCTTTGACTATCTAACACCCAGTCTTCAATCCTTTTACTTAGCCTTTACTTGAACAAACCTCTTCTCATCAAAGCCAGTAAAGAAGAGAGGATCACTAAGGCTGACAAAACGTGTTGCAAGAGGAGTCCTCCCTAGTTTAGGGTAAGAGTGAGGGATTCTGCAGAGTAAGAAAGGCTCAGTGGAAGGTCCTGCCCTTTCTTTCTAAGAGAAAATACAGGCTAAAGGATAAGATGTTTTACCATTAGCTCTCATGCCTAGTTTATCTTCTCCAAGTTTAGCAGCAAAGCCCTGTCCCTCCTTCTTTTCAAGCCCCCCTTCAAATTCCATTCCTACCATGCAGCCTTTGGTGAATCTTATAACCAGAGAGAGAAAATCCTATATGCTCTTTCCCTTCTGTCATTCATCTTACATCTCTGTATGTTGGCTATGGACGTTTGCTGTACAGACACCTTCTCCTCTTACGTGTCAAGACCAAGATATTGTGGTTGCCGGTGAATTACGCTGTATGGCCCAGCAGCTTGGCTTAGGAATCAGCTCGTGAGTGAGCTGGTGAATTCCCAGCCCTGCCACCAAGCTGGGCAGGTAATTTCCTCTTTCTGTCTTCTCTCCCATCTTATTTTTGTACTATAAATTCTTCAGAACAGGGAATATCTGTTACTCTGTGAATGCTCAGCACCTAGCGTAATAGCTGCTAGACATTACTGCAATGCATATTGGAAATAACTGGAAGATGATTTAGCATTTTTAAGGACTACAGTATTTATGTCCTTGCCAGTCTTTTTTTTTCCCTGATTTTTTCCCTTTGTCTATTCAGTGATCGCTTTCTCTGAAGAAGAGCAGAATCTTACTTTCTTTATGAAGCACACAATGAAAATGTGAAAACTCTAGGTACTGCCTCAATATTATTGAGAAACAATAAAAACATGTCTTAGTATCTAGCAATCACTGCATCTGAGAGAGAGAGGCAGGAAATAAAAGAATCATGTTGCATGCCCTTACTGAACAAATATTAGCTCTTCAGGGTACTGTATTATCACAAAGCACTTAAGAAATCCAAATTATTATAACAGTCTGAACCAAACTCGCTCAGTTCCTTCCCTGTCACACAGGCTCAGCTGCTAATGTTATTTTAATCAAAGATTTGATCAACAATATTAGGCAGATAGTTAGCAGTGAAAATTAACACATACGCTTCTCGCTAGGGAGGACTTTATTATTTTTAAATCTGCATTTAGTTTCCCACTATCCAGGGTGATTTCTTTGGAGATAAGCACAGCAGCCAAAATGTGATGTGCAGTATCTCGGAGTCAGTAGAAATAGCCTCAGAGCAGAGGTTTGCGGGTTGTGAAAGAAAACAATTCATATCAGTTTTAGTATAAAGAGGTGAAGGAGCTTTCCACTTCACAGCTTTAGGTCTTGCGTGAATGCTGCTGGACGAAGGCTATTTCTCTTGCAGTTGGATTCACAGGGTAAATCATATTATTAGCCTTTTAATTAAACCCAGGTAATGGAAAATTAGAACAGTCACTTTAGGGATTAGAAACATTTGCTCCATTGGCCCTATTTTCCTCTCACAGCAGGGTAACTCAAGCAAATATTCCTGTTTCCCAGGAGCGTCAGGAGACAAGAAGTCCAGGCGGGCCCAGGGTCTGCTGCGCAGAAGCTAGCCCAGGTACTGCAGGCAGCTCTTTTCCTTTCCAGCCTGTTACTCCTCCTTTCCCAGCTGCCTTGGGCAGGCAACATAGCCAAACTGAGAAGAGCGGCTGCCTGTCCCTCTTGGGAAGAGCTTCCACCACCCCGTGCCACCGCCTTGGCCAAGCGAGCGAGCTCTGGAGCAGGATATAGGATTTCAGTTCCTCTGAATAGCCAGGGGAGAAGCCTTAAATCAGTGCAGCGCATTCACATCCAAGTAGGTAGCATGGTCCAGAATCCACATAACAGAGCTGAAACATGATGGCACAAGACATTTAACTGATGTCAAATTTAAATCCCTATTAAAAAGAAGTGTTCTCTAGTCTGCACCAGGCCATCTATTCTGGTAATCTCATTCCATATTTCTTTTATTGTTGAAAGAAGACGTAGATTAATGACAGAATGAATCCCAGTAGAAGGAACGCGCTCCTTATAAGGCAGGCTTGGGGGAGAGATGGTGGAAATCGTAACACAGGATGACTTTGTTGCCAGAGAAAGTTGCATTTGTACCATTTATATTTGAAAATCCTTCACCCAAGTCAGCATAGTTCAGCCAAATTAACTCCATCTGGATAGATGGAGCTGAGGATTACCTGTCAGAAAAAGACCTAGAATGGTATATTGTAACTTAGTACCACGTTTTAAAAGCCTCCTAGTGACTGTGGCAGACCCGTTCAGACAAGGAGGGTGAATGGGAGTGGTACAGCGAGGACTCCTCGCACTGAAGCACACCAGCATCAGGATGAAAAGGTCTGAACGACGCCTGTTTGCGTCGTTTGCGTCAGCCCTCTCTCCCAGCTAGTCCGCCCCGACTTGTTGTTGCCTTTTAGAGAAGTATGGTCGTGGTTCTTGATGGTCTTGAGTTAATATACAACCTCGCTAGACAAGTGAATGTTCGCTATTTGCACCGCTGTCAACACATGATGTTTAGTGAGATTCCTGTGATGATTTCTAAAGCCTCAGGCTCTGGAGTCACATGAATATAGACTCATCCCTAGCTTCTTGTAAAAAAAAAAAAAAAAACCTAACCAAAACCAAAAGCTTTGATCTTCTAGAGCGTAGAAGAAAAGGACAAAAGTGCAGTGCCAATTTGCCTGTTAAAAACAATGCATGGCAAATGAAAATAAGCAATGTATTTATAACAACCCCACAATCTTAAAACTCATCTCGTGATGGAGAGAAGAGGCTGGTGTGGTTGCTTGAGAGGTTCAAAGCACCGTAAAGCCACATTGTGCTGTAGGGAGGCTTGTGGTATCGAAGTATCTACCAGTCCAGTCACCTGTGGGTATTTAACCTTCAGTTAACAGGTAGGACCGCAAATATCCACACAACCTGCCAGATCTCACAAAACAGGCATTCCCCTGCCGCTCATTGGCAGAGCCTGGGCTTGTTCAAGGCCACCCAAAACATCAGCAGAGAAAGGAGGCGGCGCTTCTCGCTTCCTATTACCCCGCTGGTAGAGCAGTTACCTGGGAGGTGAGAGATCCTCCTCCCTCTACCTGGGGGTGTCTGTGCTCCTGTCTCCTTTCTGCCCTATAACTGCTCTCATGGGCAGGTAGCCACGTACTCTTAGGTACAAGGCTGCCTTGTTAAAGCTGGTGGAGACACAAGGATTTGTCTAATATTCATTGGCCTGCGGAGAGAGCCAATGTGACCATAATCCAGAGTGGAGGAAGGACACGTACTGCAGTCCATCTTCAGATCTTGGGAGCAAACTCAAAAGTCCACTTTTTAAGTAAAGGCTTCTTTAGCTAATGGCCTCCTACCGGCCGTAAGAAACCTATGAGAGTGATGGTGAATGGACCACATCCTCCTAAACTACCTGGTAGCCCAGTATTAAAGGCATTCCCAAGTCAATGTATGTTTAAGGTTTCTAAAAGAAGAGGGGCTTAAACTACGGGGTGTACGTCCTCAGAGCGTGACATGGGGAGCGGACAGGAAGGGGAAGGGCATGATCATGTCCTTGTCTTTTTTTGTACAGGGTGTTTAATGTAGCTTTTTTTCATGTATTTTTTTCTGTTACTCTTCCCTCCCCCCCCAAATGGAGATGTTACATTATGTTTTGGGTCAGAAGGAACCTTCTATTACCCCTATAGGAAAATGTTTTGGATTTTGATGGAGAAAGAGAAGGAAGGAAAAATGTTCAATGATCAACCCAAACAGATTTTATTTTTTCATTTCAGCCACTGAAGTGGAAACAAAAAAAAAATCAGTGATTAGTACAGCCCTAATCTGGAGATGTATATTTTAGGGATCGCATTATGCTGAATATGTGCATTACATACGCAAAGTAAAAATCCATGCCATTATTGTGCCTGTTCAGTAGCCACTTTTCAAATTGAAATATCTCAGCCATTTTAAATGACGTTTTTATTTTTGCAAAGACGCTAAAAGCAATTAGAGGGCAATATTGACTGTTCACTTGCCAAATTCCACTGTTCCAATGAAAGCTGCTTGTGAGTTACTGTACACAAGTGCAAAAAGCATCCCAAATCATTTTACATACATTACAAGCAAAACCAAAAAGAAATCACCATTTAAAAGAAAAGAAAAAGCCGTTTATAAAAGAAATGCTTGCTCCCAAGTTGAAACCATGTGTCAGCCTAGAGCAATCTGTTAAACTTGAGTTATGAACCCCTGGAAAAAAATAATTGTTTGCAGTGCAGATGCTGGGACTCACAATTAAAGCAGAGGCATGGGGAGGAGAGGTCTCGTGCCGATGTTCTGCGTAGGGAAAGTTCTTTAAATGCCTTCAGTGGGAGAGGTGATAAATTTTGTGTCTCCTCTGTCAGTAACATTTGTTAGTTACCTGTTTTAGCTGTCTCTTTTTTAATAAAAAAAGTAAAAATACAAAACTCTTGCATATGACCGTATACAAATGACCAGGATGGATTGTCTGTAATTTTTAAAAGTCATGATCAACCCGTCTTTCCAGAATTCAAGGCTGCCTCCAGTTCACTTGAAGGGCTATTAATTTCTCCTCAGCGTGAATTTATGCAGCAAGATTATTCTTCGAGAGTTGAGTAAAGGCATAGATAAGTCATCTCAAAACTTTTCTGAGGAGCTGAAACACAAAATGATGTTCACATCCAGAGTAAACTATCGGGATCCCATTGCGAGGATGCTTTCGACTTGAGTGGTTGGTGGGTTATCCGGGCTGACCTGGCAGGAGACTGCAGCAGATACCATCGTCCTGTGGGGATTTGTTCTCCACCCACACTTTGTCCGTGTGGTGTAAAGGGCTGCTGCCTTGGGGATCAAATTTTCGGGGTATGTGGTTGTGTTAAAATTAGTTGAGTTATGCTGTTGGGGTGAATCGTAGGCTCTGCTCCGCGCTCTGCCATTAATTTATCTGTGGGCTATGAGCCAACATCTGTCTTCTCTGCCTCAGGGCTTGATTCTCATTAATACCGAGGCCTCTTTACACCTTCTTGGCAGTGAAATAGAGCCTTGCAGCAGAATTTTATTTACACCCGTTTGGTGGCCCCTTTTTCACTTCTGACACACCTTTCTGCCTTTTCAATGTGTTGCCCTGAAGAACGTGTGAGTGTTTTGCTCTTGGACCTGTATTTTTGTTACTGCGTTGTCTGCCCTCGTCCATGGAAAACAGAGATTTTATCTGCCAGAAATGAATGAGGTTTTATCGTAATGGTGCAAGCAAATGTCAAGATTCAGAGTGTAAGAGGATCAACAGCATGGATGAGTTGCACAATAAGTCTGTGTAAACAGAAGCTGGGACGTGAGGAGGCAGAATGGCTTCCTTTCCTTTCAAGAAAAATGTTATCCTAGAAACAACCTGGGGTTACATTTTCTGAAATGGGGAAGATTCCCCTTATTTTACAAGGCTGAGTAGTGTAAATACAAATCTCTCTGCTCTTCTCTGTCTTTTTTTTCCCCCCTCTTAGAGGAGCTGGGTTTTTTCCTGGGACATCCCAAACAGAGTTGATATATCCCTGATATTTTCCGGTGTCTGCAGAAACAATTTTCTCCTTCATTTCAAAATAACAATTGAGTGCCACACCATGTGCCTTTGAGATATGAGACATGGTAACCTGGCTAAGAATTCAACCACAGCCATGCAGAAAAGGAAAGGGGGTCATTCGAGTGGAGTGACACACGGGTGGTGGTTAGTAGGCTGCGCTGAGCCATTGTTCATGGGAACATAGTCTTTATTTACACATTATAAGTAAAGATCTGCTAACTGCCCAACTGAGGACACTTACTCGTCTGCGCACTTCAGTCCAAGTGCAATAAATACAGATCAAGTGTTCACCATCCATATAATAACAAGGGTCTGATCCAAAGCACATTTTTGTTTCTACAGGGTTACCTTGGATCGCGTTGTGTTTTGTTACGTTATATACGGACGCGTCGTTATTTAAAGGAAAAGAAGGGACAGAGCTGAAAACAATTGTAATTGCCAGTTGGAACTCTTGATGCAACTGAAGACACTGTCTGAGAAGTAGCACCGTAGCCAATATCTATTACTACATTTTTTTGCACAATTTACACTGCCATTTATTTTACATGGTTTTATACTGTTTTCAGTTAGCTCTTAAAGTTTTGAAACAATTAAAATGGAAAATGTTAAAAAAGCCTACTGTCAGGGATTCAAAGTAATACCCGAAGCTTCTACTGACTTCAGTGGAAATTATAGGTGCTCTTTGGCTCTGGAAACGCGGCATTTATATTTTGCTAGGTAATCATAAAGAAACGTATTGTGTAGAGCTTTGTGCCAGATTCCCCATTATGCTGCAGGAATGTACTGACTGCAGAACGAAGAGCTCAGAAACCAAGAAGTGACGCGGTGAGTGTGGCAGGCCTGACCTTTAAACCTCTCCCTTCCACAAACGCATTTTGATTTGATCTTTTATTACCTAACCGTGTACTGCTTTTATACCGAATCCCTGCCTAATTGAGAGCAGCAGATGGATGATGTGTAGCCAAAAAAGCAGTTTGTTGAACAATCCTTTCGCATGCCTGCCACTGACTACAGCTTTAATTTATTACGTATCATTCCTCTCAGTGTAAAATAAGTTTGGACTTTTTTTTTTTTTTTTCCCCCCACGGTGCCCATTTTTGCAGGATCTGAGTGTATCAAAATCATTGAAGGTTTTACCTTCAGAAGTAGCCCTGGGAGTATGTTTGTCCCGAATTCACATGCATGGATTTAGGCACTTAATTTTAAGCACAAAAATCTCCTCTGGCTAGCATATATTCAGTACAGGAAAGTTGATGCCTCTGGAGAGAAAGTCAAAGCAGGCAACAATTAAGGGTGTAAGTGGAGTCCTTGGCACGTGCTGGGGGAGGCATCCGTCTCTCCCCCGTTATCCTAGGGTTGTAAGGGACATTTGGGGACAAGAATACACTGGAGTCGCAAAGAACCAAAATGCCTAACAGTCTGCTAAGACATTTTCTCAGGGAACTAGCTAGGCTAGTAGCAAATATTACTATCCCAAGCTGTTCTTCATCACTCATGTCCTGGAGATTATTGTACTCAGGAGCTCCATCAGCAGCAGAGAGGCAGTGTGTGCTCCCTGCTCTGCCTCAGTGCCAAGCCAGCAGGTGAGCTCTAACTGCCTTCATTGCTCGTCTGCCTCAAAGCTTTGAACCACGTCAAAGGCAACCCGTGTCGTGTTGAATGGCAAAACTCTGGGACAGTACTTCACTGCACCCACAAGTTGAGCATTTTCTTGCTGGGCATACCTTTCTCTGACTTTACAAGCCACGCTGCAGCATCCTCAGGCTACACGTAACTACAAGGCAGAAGCAGAGATCCTCCAAATACTATTTAATGTATTGACTCTTGTGTTTCATCTCTTTCCTGCCTGAAAACTGACGAAGCAGGATCATGCAGGAGTTAAAAAAAAAGATCTGTAGACTTGTAACTTCTCCACTCCTGGGGAATGAGTAAGGTTTCTCTAGAGGTTTTGTTTTATTATGGATGGGATGTGTCTCATGTCATTTTAGATGGCAGTGAAGTAGATGTCTATGTCTAAGCCAGTCGTTTGAACGTTGCATCTAGTCAATGGTAGGAAACAGGCACGTGGAGCTCACGACTAACTTGACCGGTTTTGGATGCCTACTGTAGCAGGAGATGATTCACAACCTAAGAGTACTTATTTCTGTCGACTTGCTATAGAGAGCACCACGATGACTAGCTCAGAGCTGGCTGCCTGCGCTTGACCATCTAAAATGGGGGTGGAATCCTATTCCTCTTGACTTTAGGGTGCATCTATCCTATTTTGGGGCCCCTGCTCAACAGAGCACCAGGGCACATGCTTTACTTTAAAGTGCTGCTTCCAGGCTTTGCTGTGGGGAGGTGGCATTGACCACCCGCCTGAGTGCCAGGCTGAAGTAGCTCTCTAGTGTGCTTTTTACAGGATATTTACAAAGAATAGGAAAAAATATTCCACTACCTCCAGCTGTGTGCTAGACAGCAGAAAATTCAGTGCAGATCCGTTAGGTTGGATCAAAATTACAGAAGCAGAAATAAAAAAGTGGGGCCTAAAGCTAGCTTTTTAAAGCCCCGTTTAAACCCGTGCATACAGGTCCTCATTTCCAAAGCAGGGAGTAGCTGTTTCTGTTACCGTTGCTGCATTTTTCATGTATCTTTGACAAGTTTTAAAAACCCTTTTTGCATCGTTGAATTTAACCATGTTACGGAAAGGTACTTTTTGCAACTTGAGGGGAATTTCTTGGAAAACCTCTGTGCTGTCATCTATTACCGTCAGTGATGTGAGAAGGTACACAGAAAAGAAGGGTGTTTTCCTTACAAAGAGCATCGCAGTTTTTTTAAATGAGGTAGAAAGGAAGACTTTTCATGCTATCTTTAGTTAAACTGGACAATGTGTTTGTTTTTTCTGGAATGAATCTTCCACGTTTCACCTAGAAAGGGGGAAAAGTCTTAGCTTTAGTTTCTGTATAAATATTTGCACAACGTTAATTCTACAGTTTGTGTGTGATCATCTTTAATTGCTTTAAATAATCATAATAAAGAAAAGAACCACTGAATTTTTTACAAGAAAGACTGCATGCAATTATGTATGGAGATTGAAGTAGTGGCTTAAGTGTACGAAGTTGGTTGAAATACGGAAGGAATGGATTTGGCTTAGCAAGTTTGAGATGAAACAGAGCTGTTTCTGGAAAGCCATTACAAGTGTCAGTCTGGAAACCGGCTATCTCTGCACCTGCTGAAGCACCGCGTTAACACCAGTTTCCACTGCATGATCTTTTGGCTGTAAGAATAGAAGTAACAAATCTGGTGTTCAGAAGACACTACTGACAGCAAAGTAGGAGAGGGTGAAGCTATACGGACTTCAAGAAGGGAAAAAGAGGGTAGAGCAGTTGAGAAAAGGCCCACTGCATGGTTTTGAAAGCTTGCTGATGGGCTGATGTGAAAATTCAGACCGGCTCCTTGAAGCTTCTGGCAGCTGCCGTGAGACCCCTGGTTGCTCACCTGCTTTCAGACCTTGCTCCAGCACCTACCCAGAAGAGGTGCGTTCCCAGAGAGGGCTCTGTGTGAAGGCCTGAAAACACAAACTGAGCTAGCAAAGCAAAAGCAAGATCTAATAACGGTGGAAAAAACCTGCTGCACATCGTGCACTTTTTCAGCAGCTGAGCTGTACGGAGCAGTTGCATCGACCCATTTAGTGTGTCACCCTTACTCACTTGGATGAGATGTTACACCTAGTTTTTACCCTGCTCATTTCTTCTCTCCTCTTTTGGGGCTCAGTTATGGTTGTTCGCATGGAATAGGTGGTTATGAGTGTTCAGGTTGTGATTGTTTACTTTTACAGAAAGTTCAGGGGTGGCCCATCAGATTTCTTGGTACTCTTTAAAGAGTCAGGAGCTGCTTAGGGTGAATATCACCACTTTCTGCTGCTCCTGTACCAACGTCCACACAAATACCGAAGGAAAGGTGTCCAAGCTTAAGCCCTCGATCTGAGGGTGGCTCTGAATTTTAGAAGCATCCTCCACCCTAACCGCGAGCTGACGTGAAATTCTGTCTCTGAGCAGCTCCAGACTTTCTGGGGCTTGAAAACTAACTTCAGATCTGATATTTGGCCCAGCTTCTTAATGAAAATGGAAAATTGCATTTTGAGCCTCAGCCTTCCTGAAGAACAGCCTGTGCCAAAGCCGATGAGCTCGAGATAAAAACAAGGATTTGCAGGACGCTGTGTCCCATCTCAGGCAGAGGTCAGCGGGAGTTTTGAGCGAAGTGGGACTGGCCCCTCTAGCTGGAAACTTCTTTATTTGCCTCTGAGCTCCACGGCCACTGGGGTTTGAGACCTACGCAGGTGTGCAGTGGGGAGTGAGCCATTTGTTTTGCTCAGAAGAAGATATTTGTGATGAGGGAAATCACGGATTTTATGTGCTCACATTTTTTGTTTCCTTCTTAAGCAAAAAGGGGACCTTTAGAATGCCAAAATCTTGTCTTAATATTTCACGGAAGTAAGTATTTTATAAACGCATGTTGCAAATGGCACTATAAATTCTCCGCTATGGAAAATTGCTATCTGGTTTGAAACTAGGCAGGATAAATAGAACTATAAAAGGTTACCTGGAGTAAACAGATAGTGTTTCCAAAATGTACCACATGAGATAGATTGGAGCTCATAGTAATCTGTTTTCCATGCTTAACATACGCTCAGCATCAGCTGAACTCTGTAACTGAGCTGCCATCTGTATCAATCCCGTTCCTAGATGTCACGGCCCTGTTAATGAAATCTGGAAGTGAAATTGTAAATGGATTCAGTGAATGGTAGATGTCAGCCATTGCGTGATGGGCAATCATCAATCATCCACTGTCAGTTATTTCTGTCTCAGTGAGTAAGCCTTTATTTAAAGCATAAAGTAAGAATGTTGCCAGACCACAGGAACAAGCCCTGAGCTGTTTGCAGGTGCTGCTATTCACAGCTGCCAATTAAACCCCTGACATTTCCATAATGGCCAAGAGGCAAAGCATATGCACTTGATATAAACATTTTTGTAAAAATTAATCTCAGTTTATCAATACTTCACTTTTTTTTTTTTTCTGGGGCGACATACAACATCCTACTTGGCCTATTGTTTGTTTGCTGTAGAAAGAGAGAAATATGAGTTGGAAAGCAGCCAGGGCGTCATTTCCCCAGGACATACAGTAGATTCCAGTGGCTCGTTTCAACCCTTAATTGGGGAGGGAAAGCACAGTAGTGAGGAATCCCACCTTTGGAAAATGTTGTGTGTGCCCCTTGCCCCCCAGCCATGTGCACGTGCTCAGCTCCATCGCTTCACATCACGCGCTGGCCCTTAGCTGGGTAAAAACGTAGTGCTTCGTCTGGCAAATGCTGTTCCTGAAGTTACCCAGCCCATTGTGGTTCTTTGCTGCTATACCAAAATTTTGCCTTATCTGGATTTTTATACAGGTCTCTGGGTGCATTACTGCTGCCTGATACTTTTCATTACCCCTCCACCATCCGAAAAAAAACCCCAAACGAAAACACCAAAAACTAAAAATGCGAGCAGTTTCTAATATACACATTATTTTCTTTTGGGCAGGAGGAAAAAAAAATTGTCAACTCAACTTATTAAAGGCATTCATCAGTAGCCGCTGCAAATTTATATATGTATTTCATAAAATTGCCAGTGACGAGCTAGCTTTTTTTTTCAGAGAAAATATTTTTGTGGAAAAAAAATTTATATATTTCTACAGAAAAATAAACTGCCTAGTATTGCCACCTGACATTTATAGTTTGGAGGACATAAAACTTTTCAGAGGTCCCTTTATTTTTTGCTCTCAGCTGTTTATAGTTCTTCAGGGGTACACTGATCTATAAGTAAATACAGAAAAAGAAAGGGCTGCATTCACATTTTTGAGGAGATTTCATCACATGCTGATTGCTCTACCCCATTTTGCTGCAAAGTCTAGACAAGGCAGAACACTGAGTGGGAAACTGGATAGCACTGGGACGTTTTAAAGATGTTGTCTTCACTCTTCACAGCACTGAGGAAGATCACATAAGTCAAGCAGCGATTTGAAGTGTATTTTCATGTGTCGTACTATCTGGTTGTAAAATTATGCACTATTGGATGAAATTAATTTCTGAAACCTATAGAATTCTGTTAACATGATATATTCGGAGTTGGTGTTAGAGGTCTTGCTGGCATGTGTGCATTAAATTGGATGTGATTATCTGCCAGATAGCTGTGCCGGTATAAGTGCTAATTGTCAGATGCAGATACACTGGTGCAGCTTTTATTAGCGTAGCTTATTTTACTTCACCTAACTGATATAAGCCATCCTGCCTTAAGCACTTCCCTGGCAGTGGAAGTGTATCTATACTGAGCAGTTTCCTACCTCTCAATATATCTGAAAGTTTTAAGTATGGATTGATCTTTGCTCAATTTTCTGTTTCTTTTGTCTGTGTAGATGCCTTGTGAAGTTCCACATTGCTTCAGATTCCAGGGATAGATATTGCTTCAGATACCCAGCAGGACCTGTTTTGAATTCAGCTAATTCAGGTAATTTTCTAACATGTTCCTTAAGTTTTTTAATGCTTTTTTTTTTTTCCCATTCAAAACCATTCAAAGTGTTTGATATCCACGAAAATGTAGTCTTTAGATATTAAAAAAGAATGTTGAAACCTAAGTAATGCTGCTGATTCAGTCTCTTTCGAAGTTGAAGGACCAAACTGGCTGAGTTACCCAGGGTAGGTCAACTAATCCCACATATATCACCTGTTTAGTTTATTTTCAACAGAAAGTGTTACAAAAGGCTGGCTTAGGAAAGTTAAAAAGCAATAATCTCCCAAAAGTCTCAGCATCAAATGCTTCTCTGTAGCATATCTTTGTGGCCATAAAGTAAGTTCTTGGGCTCCAGATGACTCAGTGTTCATTATCACCCAAGATGACCATCTAATTTGTGTACACTCACGTAAGCAGAAATAACTGCTGAATTCGGGGAGGTCATGCTGCAGTGCTATCACCTCTGACTCGGCCCCTCTGCACTGAGCTAAAAGGCAAAGGTAGAAGGTAACTAACCCCCATTAGGCTCCGTTCCTGTGCTGTTGTGGATGTTACAGCAATAATAACAACGTTGCTCCGAGTATGTCCACACGGCAATGTAGAAATGCCCAAGCTAGCTGTAAAGGAACCATTGTGGATACTGGACGCAGTCAAGATGAGACAGCAGAGAACACCAAGAGGACTAATTTACCCTGCTTTTTGGCAGTGTTAGCTCCATATGGGCTAATTTATCCTGCCAGAAAGCAGGCTCATTTATGACTACCTCATTTATAGCTAGTCTGAGTACCTCTTTGCTATACTGGCATTTGCAATGTAGACGTACTTTCTGTTAAGGTGACAAGTGTGTGATTGTATTAAGTAAAAATATGGAGGTTGGGATTTTGAAGGCACCTAATGGCTTCTTTCAAAGGTGGTTTAAGAAGTTACCACCTCCAGTGATCTGCTTCGCAACTTGTACTGAAGAGAACTTTCCCTGTGAATCAGCACGTGGCATCACGTGCCCACCTAAGAGCCTCTTGAGTTTACAGCACAATATTTTCACTTAAATCACTGAAGAGGACGTGCTTGCATTGAGACACTAAATGATTAACTGAATCAGAGCAGATGTATCTATTGGTATGGGAGAAGCAGGCAGACAGCGTGGCTGATAATGCTCCATATTGCTCATTTTACAGAGCCCAAAAAGAACTGGGTGCCAGGTCCCATGGAAGTGTCTTTCTGCTTTAGAATGCAGTAGGGGTTGGGTACCTCATTCTCCTCGAATCCTTTCAAAAAAAGCTGTCAACAGTATTTGTCCTTTTAGGGTTGCGTAGATCCAAATGTCACTATCCAGTCGCCTGCTGTAAGGTCTGATCCAGCTAAAGAAGCTAAAGCACAAACCTAGCTTTCCAGCATGACACCAGCGAGATTTCTCAGGTCCTTAAAGCTAAACGTATTTTAAAATTAAGATTTGTTTGTTCAAGCTTTACCTCCATTTACTTCAGGGTAGTTAATACACGTTAACACTTGTGGTGCAAAGGGAGACTAGCACGTAGAGAAGAATTTGGCATGCAAGAAAGGAAGCGAGTACCCGTAGCCATTCTTACTTCTACTGCTGCAGTCACGTACGATGAGCTCCAGGCTTGTCTCTAGCTTCCCTGCTTCTGGGGCTGCCCAGCTATGATCTAGTGTGCTGACCTTACTAGCCAAGTAATGACTTTCATGCTGCTGAATCCCATCAGGAACTTCATGTCTCTTGTGGTCGTCTTCATCCATGGGTAACTTGTATTATCATTGGCATGCTTAAAATTGTGATGTTATGTTTCAAATGTTTTTAAAGCTGAAACACACAAGCTCTTTTATTTCTCTTCTGCCTAGTAGGATTATTTCAGCTCCACACATGCAAAACCTCATATTATGCAAGAAATTAATCATATAAGGGTAAAGTAGCTACTGAAAAATTGCCAAGCACCATAAACATTGGTCAAAATGCAGGCCAACCATTTGCACAGCAAGTAATTGAAGCTAGAGGTTCATTGGAGCGACGCGTAACTTTTCATTGTGAATTAGAAAGCTTTTCAAACATAAAATGATATCTGAGAAGACTGCGCTACCTAAAAGGTTTCAGTAAACACTGAAAAAGAGTGTTCAAATATGCTGGAGAGATCAATCATGCTTTATGGTTACTTGCTCCACGTAGTTTTGCACACATCCTCTGATAAACAATGTCCCACACACTCTGCCCAGACCCATTATTTTCTTCAGCACCAAAGCGTCAAGGGCCAGATCCTCATTTGGTTTAAGTCAGCAGAGCTGTGCTGAGGTTGACTGCTTGCCATTGATTTATGCCAGCTGAAGATCTGGCCTGAAGAGTGACAAAAATGTAATTTTATGTTTTATTTATGGGTGTAAAACAATAGTCCTAAAGGGAGCAGATGTTCCATGTCAAGGGAGGAGGTTTATGAAATGCAATTCCAGACACAAAAGCTAATCTCTGTGGTCAGGGAAGGCATGAGGCCTGTTTTACATGATGAACTTTAATTGAAATCTTGCTCTTTTGTGTTCATTTATTTCTTCTATTTGGGAGCCGACAAGCATCGTTTAAATTACTTACCAGCTGCCAGACGCCTTAAAAAGCAATAGATGGTTGTCTTACACACCTGGAGAAGGTTGGACAATCTTCATTTTTCTTCCCAGTACCTGCTGAAATGGTATTAATTTGGTATCACATATTTTTAATTAAGTGGTCACTTCACTAAGGAAATTTCCATCTGTTTCAGATGGAGCTGTGGGGAGAAAGATCATTCAGTTTTATGGAGGGTTTTGCAATTGTAAAATGTCTGGGGTTTTCCAATTTGGAAGGAAAACCAAAGCATTTTGAAATTCTCTCAAAAAGAGAAGGGAGTGTCTGCCTCTAAGTCTCAGGCCCCAGACCTCTTATTGTCCCCAGCGCTGAAACTATTCCCTTTGTGGACCATCTTCCCTCTGTAGGTCCTAGAGCAGGAGTTCCTTGGCTGCTCTAAAGCAGCTGCCAAAAATGGAAGTTAGGAAGCTGAAAGAAAATCAGTGGTTAACAGCCTGCTTGCAGGAATGTCATGGGTTTTGAAGCAGTCTTCATCATGTTTTCTTTCAACGAGCTGCCATTTTTGACTCCCATGCCACTGCACCCACCCTAAAAAGGAGAGAGCATTCAGTGATATGCCTTCTTCTTGGCTTTATATGGCACAGGCACATACCATGGAGGCATCCGAGCTCTTCAGAGGCACAAAGCAATAGTCAGCTGAGCAGTGCTGATTCACATCAGATGAATTTTGGACCGAAAAGTGTAAGGATGAGATTTTCTCCCTGACCTTCTGTGTTCGTCCCCACACCCTCGCGGTCAAGTATGGTACATGGAGAGCTGGAGAACAAGCTGTGCTTATCAGAGGTCAACAGCTCTTAGATTGCAGCTTCAGAAAAAAGAGGACAAGTGGAGCAAAATTGGAAGTGAGTATTCCCGTATTCTATTAAAAGAGAGACACAAAAATACAGATTGAGGAAGGCTGTGTATGAAGAACAGAATGGAGCAGGAGCTAACTCTCTTATCTCAATTTAGCTGGAAATCCCAAATTTAAAGTATGATTTTGTTCTGAAGCAGGCTGAGCATAAGAAGTTTGAAATTCTCTATGAACCAAAATTAGAAAAAGAAACCTAAGGCTAAACTGAAAATGGGATGCAGGGAATGCTGAAACATTTCATTCAAGTTTCGGCATAATTTTTTGTTAATTCGTTTTAGAAATCTGGTGTATCTTCATTGTAACACTTTTCAACACAAGCAGCAGCAACAACCACAACTTTCCATTCTAAAAACATCAAAACGGGAGCTTCCAAGGTTATAAAAATGCTTAATTTTTGTTAGCCTCCCTGGATAAGAAGTTAGCAGAATAAGTTTTTCAGAACAGCTTTATTTTGTTAGACATGGAATTTGTTCCCTTTCAAAGCCACTGGGAACAAATTTCCAGTTGCACATTTCCAAGGGCGTGACTCACATCATGGGATGGGAAATGTCTATGGGAGATGTCTTCACAGCCGCACCAGTCCTTCTAGGCTCCCTTAAAAGTCTCCCAGCAGAGAAACAGGCACTTCAGGACACAGTCTGACCTGTTTTAAACCTCTGCTTTAAGATGACGTAAATTAGGCCCTGGAACTGTCTTTTTTTTCCCTGTCAGCTGAAAGGTAGTCTAGGGTGACTAACGCCGAGGATCAAATGAATCCCACCCAAATATTCTTGTCCATGGTGATAGCTGCTCTGGTATACTGTGATAAAGCAGTTCGCATCTCTAGACATCATAGGCAGGCAAGTGAGGGAACGAAGGTCTATGTATTGGAGTGAAGTCACAGAAGAGTAATAAAATGCTCAAAAAATTGGAAGGGCTTCATTAGAAGGAAGTATGAAAGCACCTAAATATGTACAAATGCAAAGTGCAGGAGGAATATGTTACATGCTTAATTATCACTTGAAATGTGAAAACACAACTGAGGGAGAATAAAAATTAAGGCTCTCCAGGGAGCGAAGTAAAGAGGGTGGGTTGTGATAAAGGGGGGAATCAGTTTCTTATCAGATGATCTGTTCAGTCTGGGGAGTGGTTTTCAGGAGAAGCAGTAGCCTGGGAGTTTGAGTCATTTCATACCAGAGCTTGGAAATGCACAACAGAGATCACTCCTGTCTAGGCAGGGAATGAAAAAATAGGGTCTACTGATCTTATCCAGCCCTCACTTCATTCAGCAGGAATCTTTTCCACTGACTCAAGCGGGATTTGGATCAGACCCTTTTTTACCTCCTAGGTTGATGGCTGTCTGAAAGGGCTTAGGGAAAGACACAAACTAGAGCCCAAATATGACACCAAGAATGGCTTTTTTGGGCTGCTATAAGGAAAAATGCAAGGCTCAGAAAATTATGAAGCAGGCAGCTGGCAAATCAGAGGGACTGTTTTACAGCTGGGAGCTGAGTCAAGCTCTAAAATGTCTTTACGGAATTAAATGACATTGAGCTTGGGTGTCACTAATTCCCTTAAAACCATAAGGAAACACTTCTTGAACAGCAGCTATGAGGGCAGCGTCATCGCTTGGCAAGTTTTGCTTTTGCCACAGCAGGGGGATAGCTCTGCATATCCAGCTTATTTTATTTATATGCCCAGTATTTGAGAGAGGTTTTGTTGTGGATAACAAAACATAGCTACATCTTATATCTGATTCAAAAGAAAATAATAATAATAATAGAAGTGGGATAACATTTTTGTATATGCCTGAGTGATTCCCTTTGCCTGTTTTCAACCTACCTAACGGCAAACCTCGCTTCATTCTACACTGCTCTAATTAATTTGACAGGACTGGAAACTTGCTCTTCCTGTTCACACTTATTATTCATCTCTTTAGAATGCCCTGTAGGGAGTACGAAGCACAATAAAGCAGTATTTACCAAATCCCTCAATGCTAAATACACCTTTTAAGCTGACTCTGCACAATGCCAGCAGTGAGAAGATCTGACTAAAGGGCAGCCAAAGAAAAACAACATTTTCCAGAGCATCGTCTCTTTACACATGGCTAGCAAGTCTCAGGCAAGGAAACTATGTCTTTTTGCCCCCCTTCAAATCCTGCAGTAGGCTCTGGGGATCCCAGTTTATTCCTACTGTATCTGAAAGCTTTGCTGTAGCCAAAGCAAATGACAGAGTGATCATACTCAATAAGATATGATGTTAGTTCACAAGAGCCACTGGGTAATTTCATACAGGCGTATCTTTTAACCTTTCATCACCCAAATTAGAAACATCATAACACAACATAAAACACATCTGAAAAATCCATTGGAGACAGGAACTCAGAAACATGCAAGTAGAAATAAGCGTTTTGAGAATTAGAAGGTGTTTTGAGAAAACACTCAAATTGAATGTTAGGTTTCCTTTTTTAAAATTCTCATTGCAGAAAGGGACCTTTTACAAACACACGAGGTGATTAAGGAATTTAAAACGTGAAACACGCTTATTTGCACACACTAGGGAAGTAACTCAGACATTTCATATTTTAAAAGTGAAAGATCAATGAAAGAGATTTTCAGCAGCAAGTTACCAGTTGGGTCCTTGACTCTAATCACCAGCTCCCTTTGCACCTTTATGCCTCCGTAAATCTCACCTTACGGGAAGCTAAAGGTTAAGTTTTCAAAGTACCCGAGAAAATTTCTACACAGCATAGGGCAGCACTGTGCAAATCTACCCACATCAGCCCTAAATGAACTAACTCAAATACCGAAAGGGATAGAATCGCAGTAGTAGGGCCGTTTTTTCCAGCTTTTTGCTCTTAACCTCCAAATGTTGCTTTGCGTGGCATTCAGCCAGAGTTAGATGCCACAGTTTGCAAGTCACTTTTGAAAATGGGGACTTAGAGCCAATTTTCAAAGATGTGTAAAGAAATGGATAGGCATTCAGTGGGATTTTTCAAGGCACCTGTGAAAATGGAAATTAAGTAACTGCACGTAGGTGCTTTTGGAAATTAAATACTTTAAACTTTTGAAAAATCTGAGAATTAGATTCCTGACCTGCTTCTGAAAAATTTATGTTGAGTCATTTTTTCCTAGATCTGACCCTCCTTATTCGTGTTGGAGAGTAGCAAATCCCAACGTGTTTCATGGACAAGCATGCACACATACACATGCTTCCTTAGTCCCTTTAGTCTTAGCTTTTCTCCATTGATCGACTTGTTGACCTACGGAAAATTTAATCCTAATTCCTTTTGCAGTCACAGAGATCCTACACCGATGTTACATTGTTCATCTCTGTAGAGGTATTTGGGTTTTACAGTAATACACGTTTCTGGCCTGGATGAAGACAATGAAGGCCTAATGAAGACAAACAGGAGACTCCTGCCAGTTCAGCTTGGTTTTGGATCAGACCCTAATAAAGAGAGGAATTGGGCTCTGGTTGAATTGTAGATGGAATAACAGCTCAACTCCTTCAGGCGTCAGGCGTAGCTCCTCTCTGAATTGCCGTAGAGGAACACCCACTCTAAACAGATTGAATCTGGAATAAAACCTTGGCTAATTGGGAGCAGAATGGGTCCGTTGACTTCAAGGGGAAGTACTGCATGAAAAAAAAGGTGTGCAGGCATTGGCCTTTGCTGTGTTACATAAGAAAGATGGTTCTTGGAACTAATTAATCCTTGAAAAGATCAGCTGACCCATCTCATTGTTAGCAATACATTTTTAATTATTCATTTTAGTCAAGCATCATTTGAACACAAGTCAATTTGCAATTTCATTAGAGTACAGAAAAGGCCTGGGGTCTATTCCTGGTAAAAAGGAAAAAAAATCTCTGGCAAAATTTCATAAAGGATGTTAATCCTCTAATTAATTTTATGTATCAAGCAAGAATTAATGTGTCCTGCTATTTAAGCAGAAGTCATCTTGCCAAGAAGTGCATTTTGTCATACCTTCCCCTCCAGGAAAACCTCTTTACAAGCTTTGTGGCAAAATACCCTGGCAACTAATGACTAGCTTTGAAGCAACATTCACAGACCATTTGCTTTGATGACATTTGGAGCTTTTCTCCCCCCCCCAAAGTCTATTGTAAGTGTAGTGCTCTCACTGCACTGCCTTTGAAAACTAATCAATAAAGTAAGATTTGTCAGGTTGCATCTGAGGAGTATCACATCTTTTAACTCCTTTCTTGGTTGAGTTGCTGTACACATTTTTAAACTAAACCTTATGAACAGATTTGAGTATGTTATACTTAGCATATTCACAGGCACACAAGTGTGACGCCTTTCTTTTTCTCCCTTATATTAACTTCAAAAGCTCAAAACCTATGCCAGTTAACCTTCCATAAAACTGACATTATATGGTCATGATACATAATCAGATGATGGATTGCATGTCAAGGAGTCAGAAATAGCAAATGTTTACCCCTGTTACAACTGTGAGAATTACGGTATTGCAAAAATGGAAAAAAGTGACTTCACCCCACGCCGAAGAACTCCAAAGAAAACACATCCATGTTAGTAAATACTGAAACAAATTTTGATTAGCTCACTAGCATCAGTATACATCCTAGAGCGAGGCAGGTGTACTCACAGCGATGGATGGAGATCAGAATATGGGCCGCAGAGTTTCATCTTAATTGTAACTTTTGACTTTCCTTAATCAATGCTAAAATCTTTAGGTCTGATTTCTCATTTCAATGGCTTTGTGTAATGTGTCTCAACCGTACCTCATCTAATTTAATAAGATGCAAGCTAAGGAAGTACTTAAGTTACTTATCAAGGGTTTCAGATGACACGTTATTATTGTACTGAAAAGTCAATATTTGCTAATCATGTTAGTACAGGAACTGATCCAGGGCTACAATTCTTGAATCGCAAAGACATTTAAGATTAATTAAACCTATCTCCTCCTCACTCGACACATACCCACGTCGAACCCCCCCTCCACTCCTCTTCTGGAATGGACAAATCGGTGTCTCCATAAGAAAAACCTGTCTAGTCCACAGCTTTAGGATGAAAAACTATTAAGTTTCTCAGCTTTCTTCCTCCACCGTTGGTCTGGTCATTCAGAGCCTGGCTTCAAGCACTGGGGTGGGTCATCTTCAGCATCTTGGGATTGCACCCCTTGTCTTTGACACTGGTGTGGTATCAAGCCAGTTTTATTCTACCTGTGATCTTTGCACAAGACTGCGGTTGAAATCAGGGGAGAGCTGCACGCTGAGCAAAAGCAGAGCCAATCTGGGCAGTGTGATGCAGGTTGAGAAAGGCTGATGGCTCATTTCGTTTCAGTTGGGATTGCTCATCTAACAGGCTCACACTTTAAAGGTACTGAGGTGTTGAGCAAGCCTTATTCCACACAGTGGCAGAAGAGCAGTGAGTTTACACTGTATTACTCATTCTAATTTTTCTTTTATCATATATAATGGGAACAGTTAAAATAGGATCTATGTCTTTCTCTCTTTTAAAGCTGTTGATGAATTTGGCATGTATAACATGAAAAGATTTAGTGCGTTTCCTAGGGCTAGGTACAATGTGAGCAGGTGATGTGCAAGCTCCCACATGCAGAGCTGCCAGTGCACTTCCAGGCTGGATTTGCAGCCCCTCTGCTATGCCAGCTTCGGTCTCCTCTTAGCATACTGTCAGCTGCTCAGAGGCGATGTTTGCGTCTGTACATGTGCATATGATAAGCGATGTGGTGACTTCCTGATATGATCATGTATTTATTCAGAACCTGGCTTAGAATGAGATACAGATTTGCCTTGAAGCAGGAATCTCTTAGGGGCTGAAATGTGGCTTACCTGCTATCCAGCATATATTATTGTAGTTTGTATATTATTGTGGTTTTCTCTTACTCCTTTAAGCCATTATTATACTGGTCTAAACAGCGTAGATTAAATGTTTATGTGAAAATAACAGAGCAGAGCAGAGAATTGGAATCAGTCATATAAGGAGAGATTCTGATCTACATAAAACTTGGGCAAAACGCAACAGCGAGGCTGTCTGCACTGGATTAGCCCAGATTTGCACTCATAAATGGGACAGTAGTATTGGAAACCACAGGTCATGATTCACCATAGGGTTATTGGTAAAATTGGTGTATTGCAGAGGTTTATAAAGTGGGTTCACTGTTATCAGGAGATTGAATTGATACTGTGTATTAAATCGTACAGTGACTGCATGGGTTTTGATCTAGGCATGTAGAACATCAACATGCAAATTAAAAAAAAAAAAAGTAACTGTTTTGAGTACTGTGGTATCCAGTCTACTTAGATCTCAGATCAACCCAGTATTAAGTAAAATCCTCAGATACATATTTTACAAAATCAAAATGACATGTTCTGTTTAATATTCCAATTACTGTTGAACTACTAAGCTGAATGTGCTAATAGTGGCTGTCACATAAGTCTAGCATCTGAAAGCCTCTAAGCAGTAATCCACTATCCTCAGGTCATTTTTTTGTATTCATTCAATTTAAAATATGAGACAATTTACCCTTTAAAGGGGCTTCCCCCCTCCCCTTTTTTTTTTAATTAAACATTATTTTATGCATGGCTTTTAACATACTAATTGATTCATTTAGACCTGCCACACACACTAATTCCTTTTACTTATTTATTTTTCTTTAAATCAATAACGATGCCATTTTTAGCAGGCTTTGGAAGTATTCAAAATCTCAGCTATTTCTGTGTGTATCTATTTGCCTCAGTCGATTGTTAGGACAGGGAATGTCACACTTACCTTTACTGGTCTATGCAAACTCAATTTGATAATCTTAGCTCATCTCCCAGTGGAGCGCGTATCTGTGTCACGAATGTCACCTTTGAAACTGGCACTAATTGGCATTCATGTTGGAAGTCTCAGCGGAATGACCATAGACACAAGGTGAAATTTTGGCTCTGTTGAAGGCAACAGGAGTTTTGTCATTGACTTTAATAGGGTCAGGACTTCTTCCAGAGACTGAGCTGCCTTTCATACAGATGTTCATACTGGACTGGGAGTTTCAAACCCTCTGTGTTTGCTCATGACTAATAAAATATGTTTTTCTGCTAACCTTCATCTTTGCCCTGCCAGGCTCTAGTCCTCTTCTTAAAGGACAGAGTGACTAAGCCCAGATAAGACCTCCAGCTTCCTCTTGGACTGGCCTCCCCAAACCCCAGCTCCCTTACTTCTCTTTATACTTGATCATAATGTCTTTCTAGGCCCAGTGCAAGTTCTCTGTCTTCTGTTACCTCTTGATTCTTCTTCCATTCTTGTCTATTTTTAATCACTCTCTGTTTTGTAGACCCTCTGCCTTCAAGCACGCTCTTGCTACTTTTTGTCTTGAAAAAATGAAACTCCTTTAATTCAATTTGCCTTTTTAACAACCCACTGATTTCCTCATGCCACTCGTCTCCACACTCTCAGAAGTTGCTGTTTTTCTTAAGTAGCTTCTCTTTTCTCTGTTGTCTCTGATTTTTAATAGACAGGCTTCTCCAGCTCCTGTACTTGGCTCCATCTGAGGACAATCTTCGCCCTTCTCTTTCCTGATCTCTCCCTCCCAACACTTGGCTTCTGTAATTCTCTCTTTCTCTCATTCCTGATTTGCTTTGGAGATGCACCCTTGCTGACAGCTCCTTTATTTTGTTGTTCCTCCCCTTGCCACCTGGTTGCCCCGTTGCCTTGCAGAGGTATCTGTCCGAGCATCCTCAGTGCACTTGCCCTTCTCTGCCAGTCACTCTCCTTCTCTGCCAGTAATGCTCGTGTCCGGACTTTCATAACCATCTGCTTCTGCACATCCAACTGCCACTTCAGTATTGGCTTGACTTCTTAAGGTCAGTTATTTACCACTTCTTCCTGATTTTCAGATCCTTCCCTCCTCCATCAGTTCTGTTACACTTGCTGTCTCCTGGGCTGTCTCCTAGACCATCTTTTCTCCCGTCTTGTTGCCCTTTCTCCTGCCATTGGTTGTCTTCCCTGTCATGATGGCGATCATTTTTTTTTTCATCAACACAAGCTAAAAATGTTTTGATCATCTCTGTTCTTGATGGACGATGTCTGCAAGATCTCCCTGCTTCCTCCCTTCCATCTAAAATGCTGCTTGCCAGTGCCACCTTGTCTCCACCAGCCAGCAGCTTCCCTGATTTTCTACTACTGCTGTAAGAAATTCAAGCTATTAAAAAACCCTGTGAAATCTATTGCTTGAAGTTCTATTGCCATTCATCTTCCACTCCATTTAGCCAAGTGCTTCTCCCATTCTTTGCTTTTACAGATTTCCTCCGTCCCCTTTTTCCTGTCTTTGCACTTTCTGCTGTGCCGCTCCGTAGACAAGGAAGCATTTTTTTTTGTTGTCATCCATGAGCAATTTTTTCTTTTGCTTCCTGAAATCTTTCATTAAAACTCACCTCTAGACTTTCAACTGTCCCTTTCTCTCAGGCAAGCAGAGGCTTTAATGCACTTCAAGACAAAAACTGTGATACTGGCCAGAGCCCCGTCAACGCAGTCTCTTCTCTCATGCCCAGGCACAGCCCTAGTGAAGTCAGTTCACGTCCACCGTGTTACCTGGAGCCTGTGGAGATGGTAGAGAGCAGTGATTGGGACTTGTATTTGTAAGGCATGGAAGGTGCTCAGTGTGCTACGATACATTGTTGTTAAGACTGTAGAATAATCACTATACTGAGGAATGAAATAATTGCATTTAGGGGGAAAAAAAAAAGAAGAAAACGGGGAATACCTTGAAGCCTGGAGCAAAGCTGAAAGCAGGAGTTGCTAGTTGTACAACTCCTGTTGCATTGAAACACAGTGGCTACTGTTTTGAAAGATTTCCATTAAAAGTTAGGTAGGGAGTTCTTGGTACACACGGTTACTGCTTGTGACTCAGAAAGCATTGCTACGCAAAACTTCAGGTTTTACTGGGTGAGTTTTTATGGCTAAGGCTATGTAGGAGTTGGAGTGAGGTTATCTCAGTGAGTTTTACAGAGCAGGGTGAATTTTTTGCATAGCTTTTTATTTTATTCTGCAAAGTTCCCCCAGCCAAGCTAAAAGGAGTGCTGGAGGAGTGTGACAGCTAACCTCCATAGGACAGAAATAACAAAATACTTCTGTGTGTGGACCATTAAGCGAGATTATTAGAAATATCACCTCTGATACAGGGAGGGTATACGATGCCACACAGTACTCTTACTACAAAATGTTGCATTCTTTAGTATCATGATCTAGAGGCTGTGTAGGCCTTGACTCAAGAGTCGGGATGTGCCGCAGACAAGTGAGTCATTTTCCAGTTCATGCAGGACTGGCCTTGATTTTATGAACTTCAGGTCAGACCAATATATCCTGTGTTCTGTGAATGACTTTCTTTTTGTGTCAGGACCATGATATAGTTCGAACAAGGTCTAGAGCTGAAGGTTTTAAGTGATGAGAGCTACAGAAAAATGTAGAGAAAGATCCAGATCTAGATCTCCAGCCTGCTTTCATGTATCCACATGCCACAACCTTTATGGTGACCGAAACTCCTCCACTACAGGAAACCAGATTAAATTAAATGCTTGGGGTCACTGCAGGACCTCCCCGTCTCACCTTTCTTGTCCTGTAACCCGTGTATTGTGATGATCCATTTTTCTTACAGAGTGTGATAGGAAAGGTTTTCCTTTGGAAACCCTTTGGTTCTGAGCCAGCTTTGACCTCTGACTCAGTTCAAGGCCTCTCCACAGTCTAGAAAATCTGAAGGTGACCACCATCCCTCCACTGTGGCTCTGTGGCACAAAGTCTTGTCTTCTCCTTTCCCACAGCTGTCTGGGTGCTGACAACAGGCCCAGCTGGCTGTCACGTGGCAGCCAGGGCCTAGTCCTGCCCTCTCCATCACAAAATTGATTTGGATACATTTATATGATCCTGCTTACATGTGAGTTAATTACTGCAAATTCCTGGCCTCTGAACCCATCAGGGCTAATCAAGCCTCATGACCCCTTCTGCGCAGCAGTGGACGGCCGTGTAGTACTGTGTTTATCTAAGAGCACTGAAAATCTGTATGGCTTAGCCAGTGCAATTCCAGCTACAAGTAAATTTTTCCAGACACATTTAGAATATACGTCAGAAAGGAACTTAAAAAGGCATCTCTCCGTTACCCAGCGGACCACTGCAAATACCCATCTTGACCAATAAAAGGTTGAGCACACCTGTGGGGCTGGAGTGAGAAATCACAAGTTTCCCACTGAGCTCAAAAGAAAGTTGGCACGTTCCTGCTGTGCAAGGACATTTTATGTATTGGAGGTCGACTTTCTGCACATTCAGAGGAACAAATCCTCCCGTTGTGTAAAGTGTCCCCAGCTCCACAGAGGAGCTGTGACAATTTACACCAGCTGAGGTGCTGCTCAGCGTTTTTGGTTATGGGCCTTATTTACTCATGGCTAGTTAGAGTTCCTGTGGAGCTGTTACAGCACTGTGTGGGTGTAAATCTTTCTTTAGATGCCTTTGGAGCAGTTAGGAGATAGCATGCCTGTCTATAAAGTAGAAACATCCTTGAGCATATGCCTGGAATAACCTTACAATAGAATGGTGCCATAGCGATCTGCAATATAGCTATTTTTACCTAAATGAAGATCTATGAATAATGTCCACTAAAAAGTTGCCACACAGGATAATTAGGTAGTGAAAAAGTCCCTTTGTGTTTTGCCATAGCCCGTTTCATTCATGTCTGTGTCTTTAAGCAGTTACGTCCTAGAATAAACCTAGCTCCTCATTTACCCAAGAGTGTTGTGCTGACTTACCTACTTTTTCTTCTAGAAATTGTTTAGTCAGGGAATGGTGTTGGCCACTCTTTTATTGAAATAAGTTTGTTAAACAGTCGTACAGCAGCCTTATGTAGGCAAGGCCTAAGGTACTGTCACAGAGCAACAGTTCTTACTCATTTCAGTAAAATGAGATCAGTGTAAATAAGAATTCCGTTGTATGGCTAGACTGTTAAACACGGCCAGTTTCTGTGTATTCACAGAGGTCATTCACATCTCCCTGTGGTGGGGTGCAGCTGTGCCACAAAGGTTGTGTGGCATTTTCATGGCAAGGTCCTGAAATCCAGACATTTCAGAACACCTCCCTTTCCCCACAACACCACGAGTGGTGCCAGCAAAAAATACGGTAATGGTGAAGAAGGAAACCATTACTGGCCTTTGTAAACCTCCTTGAGATCAGCGTGCACAAAGCCAGCAGTGAGTAGGAGGAAGGAAAAGCTCCGTCTCCTGAGTCCTCATCTGTTGTCCACTCCTCAGGGGAGGCTGGTTCTGTAAAGCACAGACCGACATTTCAATGTATTTTTTGGAGCTGGTACGTGAATTGCAAGGGATACAAAACTGTCCTCCAGAAAGATGTATTTCTAGGTAACACTAAGGGGAAAAAGTAGGTCCCCATGAAAAAATATTTCCCTAGCAGTTTTTAGCTTTAAAGATATTAAATTACAGTACAACTTCCCAAGAGTGTTCTTGCAAGTCATTTATACCATAACACATAAAATTACAGTAAACCTCCATTAGTACTGTGGCTACTTTTGTAATCAGTTTTGAAGAATGTGCTCCATCAGTGGAAATATTTTGATTTAAGTTCATATTGAGGAGCAGTCTAAAAGTTATACTCTAAATTACACTTTAAAATAAGTCCCATGGTACGTCCCTACAATATATATGGTATGCTGACTCCGTGTAATTAAATTCTTGTCTAAAGTTGTCATTAAGTTGCAGTAAATATTGAAGCTAGCTTCATTCTAAAATAGATTTACTTCTTGATTTTAGCTGATAAATATTGTTGTATAGAAAATTAATTAAAATATTCATACATATATATAACAGAGCAGGATTGGTGGTTTTAGCTGTTAGGAGCAAGCAGACTGGCAGTGGCCAGTGGCAGCAAGGCAGCTGACCGACAACAACACGGAGAAAAACACAGGGTCCCACACAAGGCTTGTCAAGGAATGAAGGTCCCAGGCCCTCTCCCATCTTCTCTCATTCCTAGGTCAGAAATAATATCAAATTACTTACTGATTAGTGAACTGCAAGACTTCCTGTGAATAACAAAAATTAGGCAGGTTTGGAGAGTGGAAGTAATCTTTTCTTGTATGTGCTCCAGCCATCATGGGTACAATACTGCCATTAAAGGAAAAGGATAGGGAAATTTCACTGAGTAGACTGGGGGAGAGAAGGGTCAGCTCTTTAGAAGGTCTAAAAAATAAGGGTATTTTTCAGAAGTTTGATGAAACTGAGCGGGATGATGGAGGAGAAAGTCTCAAAAAATCCCTGTATCTGCAGAAGAGCTCAGGTGTGCGTTCATTCTAATTAGTCCCTAGCGAATCCATGCTGGATTCTCCTGCTATGGGACTCAACCAAAAAAGCTTCAATTGGAACTTGCCTCTTTTAGAAACTCCATTAATTAGTCTGTAGGAAATCAGGCTTGATTACTTTCAGTGCTCGCAAAACTACTTGTGTTTTTTCTGGAACACGGACAGGCAAATTGCTGAGATGACAAATATATCCGACATGTCTTCCAAGAATCTCTCTCGCCCTTTCTTGAATGTTTGAATCTCTCCATTTCCCAAATGTATGCTTGTTTGACATTTTTATAACTAACAGGTGTTTTATGTAGTTTCGTTGATGCCTCAAACTTTCTCAAGAAAATGAAAAAGGGTCTGTCTTTATCTGGTCTACACTGATTGACATTATCTTAAGCCATCTTCAAATTTCTTTCCATTCACCTCCGTAACTCTTTCTACAGGCTGTCCTCCAACTTTTCTTCCTATCTCTATGGTTATCTATTAGAAAACTGTCACTTGGGCAGACTCTTTTTAATGTGTTATATTGTCAAGACTTGACACTCCAGTGCAGTGTATTCAAACTTCTCTGATCTCTAGAAATTTTTCATCGGTGATGTGGAGCCTTTCAGAAATTTCACATGCAGAGATTGCTGTATGGCATATATGAACTTGCTGTTCTCACTCACCCCGCACACCTCCTTTAGAAGCAGTCCAACTATTCCCCTCCACATCCACAGATTACAGATTGTACAGCTTTAACACATCAAACTTGGGATCCATAAATGTCAGGAGTGGATGACTTACGCCTTAGAAAATATCTGAGTTAAAGATCTAACTGAAAGTAAATTTGAAACGTAGTAGATAGCTCCAATCTCCCATAAAGGAGCAGGAGTCTGGTTGTTGTGGAAGTCTTAATAGGACATGATTCCTAGTTTGATCTACAGAGCACGCTTAACGACCACATCAGACACTGAGGGATTACAGTTACCAAGGGATGCAGAGGAAAAAAGCCCTGAGGAGTTTCAAAAAAGCCTGTATGAGATTTGGATGGCAGCATCTTCTGTCAAGGGCCCAGGCCAGCCTTTGTGACCTGGAAGAAAATTGTAGAAAAAAGTCTGTGAGACTTCTCCCCCAGCCCATAAACGAGCATACCTTTCTTTTCCTTTCTTACTGTTGGTTGGAAATCTGGCATTAAAAACAAACAGAAAATCTTCTGGGATCTTCTGATGTTTCGTGTTGGAAATTGAGGTGTTTGCTGGTTTGACTGCCCCTTCTTACATGGCTTACACGGAAGTCACACAAGTCAGCATGCTGAAAATTGAGCAAGTGATATGGAAAACACAGTCATTCTATAAAATTCAGTTTCATTTTTCCATCACTAACACCTATTGAAGTTCAGTAACAAAATAGTTACTAGGGTTAATGTCATCTTCATTTACAGCATTAGGGCTCACAAAACATCTGGCCCTATCCAGGTACCGTGTAGCCTATAAGAAGCAACCAGGAAGACTGGAATTCAAATTTGTCATATTTCTAAGCATATATTTCAGGTTTTTGCTGTAGAATGTGAGAGCTAATTTAAAAAAAAAAAAAAAAAAAGTCCTTTGCAAGTCATTATGGGTGAAGGAAGTGTTAACACTTCATCTACTAAAATGTTTCCAAACTGTTATGCAAGCCTTAAAGAACACATTTTTCTTTCTCTCATTATGTCCATTTTTTTGGTCATTGAGGTTCAGCTTTCTGCAGGTCTCTTAACAGCCAAAGGTGCAGCTGAGTATCCAAGGGGATCTTCAAAACCAACTATCCATCAAGCTCTTTTTCATACCACTGTGAATCACCAGTCTGAGTCGCCGTGAGTAACTTCCCCAGGTGCTTAAGTAGCCTTAGACACTTGGCCCTACAGCCACGATTCTGCAAAACATGCTCAGCATGTGCTCAGCTTTAGGTATGTAAGAAACCCCACCCTGCTCAGCCAAAAAAAAATAATACCCAAACCCTAAATTGCTATGCTCAGTTAGAATATAATATTTTATTTGGACATCTTCTGTTCACGGAGAGCGTGGCAGCGCATGCAAAGCTTCATTCCCATGTCTGCTTAGGTCCTAATTTTCCAGGGTTAAAACCTGAATGAAGTTTTTCCTTTAGCGAGGACAAGCTGCAAAGAGCAGACAACCTCATTAAAAAGGAAATCTATAAATCCTGTAGTCCTCTCCTCACCTCTGTTAACTACATTGTTCGAGGTGAAAGCTGTTAACTGTGGCCTTTAAAAGGTATGCGTAAATACAACCTTTCCCCCCCAAAAAACTTTGAAAATGCACATAAACAATAACAGTTTCTGATAAATGCAGTGCTGTTTTACTAGATTTATGTGCTAAAGACAAGAACTACTTACAATAATGAAATGCACAGGCTTGATTCTTTATTCGCCTGAGTCACTCCATTACCTCCAGTGCTTTAAGGAAATTGCTGCAAGAGCAGAATCAGGCCCTTAATGGTTTGCCAGCTCCCATACTGACATTACACCCAGACAATAGTCACGAAAATGTATATTTAGTTCCACAAGAACAGGACATTAGATATGCTTAAGTGTTTTATGAGGCAGGACTTTTCTGACTCGTCTGACAAAAACACCGGTACGCGTAGTAACCAGAGCTTTGAACAAATATTGCAGTTATGATTTACAGCACAATTGCCAGAGTCTTCCTAGCTTCATCTTTGATGGCTACTTACTCAGGCTGTCATTTTTAGCTCCACAGATTATATCTGCCTTGGCCTCTTCCACAAACACTGGATTCACTGGAGTGTGTTGCAGACAATACAGCTCTCAAACAATGAAGCATTTGTGTTCATTTTCTTCTATTTTATCTTTGGAATTCTACTATTTAGGTCACTATCTGTTGCTTCCAGCTATTCTTTCCTGACAAATTGTAGCTCTTTTTAGGCTTAAAAAGATATAATCAATGAATTCATCTATGTTATTCCTCTGGGTATAAAGGTCTAGATATAATAAGTGGTACACATAGTATAAGATTACATTGCTATTCCTGAACTGCAGCCCCAAGATTAATTGTGCCTTATAGGCCAAAATTTGAAGAGCTGCTGGATGCTGGCAATCTCTGAAAATCTGATACAACTAACACAATAAAAAAGCAATATTACTGAATTTCTCAAATGCTTTAAACATGATCCGTCCCCAGCAGGAACTGGAAGGGTGTGAATGTATGTATGTATATTCCACAACACGTAATTTTACATACAGATAAGGGGAATAATGATGAATGGATCCTTTACCTGATCATATCTGCCCTTCCTAAAAGAAAAAAATCCACCACAGGTTTTACTTGACAAAGCTAATCCTTGGATTTTAGTGAGTGACATCACTCATAGGGAAATATGTCAATACCTGTGGAATAAAAATTGTACTCAGGTCAGGTATGGGGACAGACAGGAATTCCATTTACATTTAAACTTAGGCTGACTGATTGCTCTGCTCATGTAAAAAATTACTATGCTCTGAATGAAACGAAGATGAGTGCTTAAGCAAATAGTCATAAATTAATTTATAATGAAACATGACAGTCATAATTTAATTTAGAATGTATTTAAGATTGTTGTTACTATTTGTATAGGTCTTTTTTGCCTGGAGGAAGATGTGGCTTCATAGTGAAATGTCAGCTACTGAAATACCAAACTTCTTATGCATACACGTGTATTAATTAATTAAAATGATGTAGATACTTTCCTAATGAAGATCTGTTGTCTACTGCAAGCAGTCAGACAAAGGCTTGCATGATTGAGGCACAAGCAGTATCAGTGGGTCACCGAGAACTTACAGTAAGCATGAGGGGTGCTGAGCATAACCTGTAAAATCTGTGAGGTCGTGAGGCTGCTGCTCAACTTCCTTCCTCGCTGGCGAGGCAGGGACGTAGCGTGAGAGCAAGCAGTAGGGCTGCAGCTTCTGCACTTCTCATCTGCTCTCCGAAGCTGTTGGCTGCCCACGGACAGCAGAGCAGCTGTCTAGGCCCAGTAAATAAATATCTGTTAGGCTGCTTAAGTAGAGCTAAGCACAACTGAAATGTAGTTCAGGCACCTAAGGTCTGAATTGCCCTCTCTGTGTCACCGACTGCCGTAACAGCACCTGAAATGACTGTACGCCCAACCTATGCCCCTCGGGTTAGGAGGCACGGAGCTGTCTCTAGCTACGCCCCTGCTGCGCTGCTGGCTTTAATATCCAGATGTTTGAGAATCAGGCAAGGCTTAAACTCCTCATGCCTGCACCCCTCTCATGTCGGTATGCTGCCCCGTCTGCGCGGGTAGGTTCATGCCCAGCATCCTGCTGTCGCCAGCAGAGTGAGAAGAGGCGAAGGGCAAGGCTGGCACTTAGAGCAAGGGCGCTCGCACGAAAAAAGCTGTGGTGTGCACTCTTTCAATACATATATAGCTGGACAGTTTATTTTTCATTAGATTTCTTCTAAATCTTTTGGATGTTTCTGACCAATTGATAGGAATATATTTATTTTTTTAAAGACAAAAATTCCTAGCTGGTAGAATTTTATTTTTCGTATTGTAGAGGTTGTTCTTTGTAACCGTTTCTAAACCCTAATGAATCTTCCTTCTGCCTGCATTGACTCCACCGATGAAACTATACGGAGTTAAAGTATTTCTTTAAGCTTTTCACTTTTATCAAATTTGCCTAATAAAAGCGGTATAGGAGTGGTTTAATCCTAACGCAAGAAGTTATTTCTCTATTTCTAATAGTGTCAAGTCACAAAAAGATGCAACTCTCTTCAGTTCGTTAATTGAGAGATAGGGTGTTTGGGGATAGTCAGGGTGGGACAAAAAAAAAAATCTTAGTAGTTTGTCTCAACATCAGTTAAGAAAGCATGATCCCAGGAACTTGTGATTTCTACTTGGAAAGTAATGTTTAAGAAGAACCAAATTACGGGCCTTGAAGCGTCATATGTGTGCTAAAAAAAATAGGCATTTATGAAAAGTAAAATAAAAATCAAAGCCCCCCTCTTATGATTAGTTTAATAGGGGAGGGCAATGGATGCATTTGCCATAAATTGTCAAAATTAATGTGTTTCACACTGACCAGCAAACAGATTCTTTAAATATGTTTAAGCAGCACATAGGAAGTACTTGGGTAAGTAAGTGACAGTAGTCGAAAAGTAGTTTGGGTCTTCCTCCAACTGGAAAGTTTGCAAAGGGTCCTTTCCCCACCCCTTGTGGCAACAGAATTCCCCCTGTCATACACTGAGCTCTTGTTTTACAGCTCAGGAGCCAAGAGGGTTGGCTGGACACTCCTGTGCAAGGGTTCTTACCCTGCTCTCCGGTGGCATTTTAGGCGGGCAGTTCCAGGGCCTTTCTGTCCTGGGCGCTGAGAAGGTCAGCATCACCTGGAAAGGCAGTAAGCTGGTTTTAAAGTTTGAGTGTGCTCAGGGACACGGTGGCAAGCATTCGGGAGGTATCATTTTGTATGCTGAGCTTGGGTAGCCATAATGTGCTTAGCCTGTATTTCATGTTATGCATCTACTATTTAGCCCAATTTCCAACCTGATTAAAAGTTGGTCCTTTCCCATCAGAGAATGAAACCTTCCTAAAAAAGTACTCTCCAGCTCCCACAACAGTTCTTTCCAGTTAGCTCATCTTCTCAAAACAGAAGTATAATTAACTGTGTTATCCTTGAAAACAAAAATTATCCCGGTTCCTTTACAGAGTTATTTCTAGAGAAATATCCTGGGGAGGGAAGGGTTGATAAGCTGAACACTGTCCTAGCAAAAGCCTAACTTTTATCTTTCTCAATAAGATTTGACATTCTTGTGTATCAGACCTTAAAAGCCAGTTTTATAACTCTCATATTTAATACTGATAGTAGAAGCCTTTTTTCATTGCCACTTTCTTGGCTAATAGTGCATCTGGCAAGTTACCTCTTAGTTTAGATTCTCCTAGAACACCGCAAGGACAAGCATATCCCTCAGATACACAGATCAAACTACATCCCCGGGATAAATAAAATTTTCACAACAGCCACTATTTGGGGTTTACAGTAATTTGTCATACGGACATGTAGATCTTCTGTCTTAGGAACTGTTTGAACACTGCCAGCAGAGGCTTGACAACACAACAAAGAGTCTTGCTATTTCATGTTGTATTGCCTGTTAAAGGTATTGTTATGATGAAGTTCTTTGAAAAGCTGAAAACATTTTTTCTGGGTTAATTTTCAGTCAGATCAGTAAGCTGATCCAACTCATCATATGTTGCACAACAGCTGGAGCTGGCAGAAGGACGGGGAGCTGCAGCCACAGACTGTAAGTAACGTTTATTGGGCTCCAGCACAGTCTTTGGTGGACTTAGGGATTTGATTTCATCATCAACTAGCTAGCACCAAGAATGCGGTTAATACAAAAGCAAATCCACTAGGTTGAAAGCCAGTATAGTTCAGTATTTCAGGACTCCACTGCAGGTGGTTGTGTGAAGAACCAGTTCCTCCACCAAGGATTTCTAGTTTAAATGGATCAGAGGAAGCACTTCGTCACCACTAAAGGTGGAAAATTGAGGCATGGAATAACTGGGTAGATTATCAAGAGAGAAAGGTCAGGTAAAGTCCATATAGAATTCCTATTTCAATCCCTTTTACCAGGTTCTGTGGTACAGTATTTTCCAGAACAGAGTAGAAAAATGTAAAAAAGTTTAATGATGATTTACAAATATACAATACTTACATTTTTAGGAGTTACAAAAATGGCACATACTCCAGAAACCAAAAGCTTCCTCTAACCTTTGGTACATTTCAAAGTTATTTATTTACAAAGAAAAATTACAGTCACTTTTCATAGTGTCACATGTTTACATATAGGCATTTCTCAGTTGAAAAATATCTTGCAGCTTACCCACAGGCAGTTTTTGCAGTTTGAGCTCTGCAAGCATCTATCACATCAAAAATTCTATCAGCCCCTGTTAAGCTGACATGACATTGCATTTTTATGTTTTAACAGCCTTTAGTTTGAAAAATATGTACAACCCAGAAGGCTAAACTGATTCATAGTTGTTGAGATTTCACCTGGTGTATGTTATATTGCTCATAGTTTGGTAAGATGACGTAGGCTACCTTTTTTAATTAGCTGGGTAACGCATGTTTAGAAAAAGGTGGTCCAATTTTGTTAGCTAGGGTATTTCCAACTCTTCACGAAGGGGAAAAAAAAAAAAAGAAAAAAAAAGATAAAATGTCCTTTCCAGGATGCTTTTTCACCTTATGAAACTTTGATATTAAATTCTTCCTTCCCTATGTACAATTCTTACCTAAGGTAACAGAGACAAACTGAGCACGCTTTCCAAATCCTGTTCATTTCCATTAGTTTTCCAATGTTGGACGTTTTCTAGATTGTACTTTCTTTAAACCAAAACTTAAAATCTTTCTTCTAGCTGAGAGCAAACATTAGTATTTCTTAGTCTGTGTGTACTTGAGAGTCGTCTTCTAGATTAAAATACTTGCAATAAGAGAATACAGCCGAAACACATACAGTCTGTTTTTGACATCTTCTACTTACGTCTACATACAAAAGCTTTCATGATCTGATGATTTTCAGACTATACAATTTCAACACGTAACAGTATGTGAACTCAATACAATCTTCATTGCGCCGATGATAGTTTGGGACTACTCATTTACAACTGGTAGTTTTCAATTAAGACTAAATACCACCAGAGTATTAGTTATGGTTCAGGTCAAGATTCTTTTAAATTGAGGAATAGAAAACGCTTGCTGTCAGTAGCTGTGAACAGAGTTTAAAAAGTGTCTTCCAGCATTACAGTATTTCCCTCCCAAAAACTTACTCCATAGACAAAATTAACTCCAAATTCAAGCATCTTTTAAGAACGCCTGCATTCTGGATTTTCTTCGTGCAAGAGCTTCTTGTTTTTTTCTTTCAATCTCTTCTTGAGAACATTTTCTATTTTTTTGTTCCACCACAGACACTGTAAATAAAAAAAAACGTATTAGGAGCCTTCAAGTTTGTTCAATATGTATTTTAACTTATCTGTTTTCAATGTTTGAAGATCTATGGCAAGAGCACACTATTCTGACATGCCAGGCGCTCAAGTTAAAAATGTCTCATCTATCCTGTCCCCAAGGCAGGAAGGGGGATAAGATGCATGACCTTTGTAGTGCGACTGATTACTACCTCCCAATGAAAATACTGGGATGCAGACATTTGCTTCAAGGAAATTTTACTTGGCTGCCCTTCAAGTGAACCTTGTGACATCAGGAGTCAACACAGGAGATGGCGATGGGTTAAGAAAATTAAGACTATCAGAGTGAAAAGGGCTCTACAGTTTAGTGAGTTAGGCAGAGATATGGGCATGGAGATGGTATAGACACAGGGGTCAGATACAGTACAGGTGTCACACAAATAAAACCAGAAAGGTTGAAAAAAGGTCAAAAGTAGCAATAAAAATTGGCAAAGGAGACAAGAACATGATAGCTAAGCGTAATATTTTATATGTTGTGTTACAGAACTATAAATTCCCATACAATAAAACCCTGACTGGAACCAACAGGAACACTCCCTGAACATGTAGAGAATTTTACCGTTTTTATACACCAATTTCCAATTAATGTATTTTTTAATAAGTAGTCCTTTAAACTGGATAAATAAAACAAAGGGTCTCTTTGCTTCTTCAAAAAAAAGGTGACCATGAAAAATTACATATCAGTTTTTGAAAGGAGTACTTAACGTCCATCTTTTTGTTACAGCAATGTCCTTTCACCAAAAAATTTAACATGGAGACAGTTTATCTGTAAAGAAAATCTATGCTATTCTTTTTCATTGTTTTATCCTCTAGAACATTCCATAGAATGACTAGTTATCTCTCCCCTCCTTTCCCCCTTAACACCTGAAATTGCTACTTTCCATTTATCTGCTGCTTAACTGGGGAAGAAACACAGATAAAATACTGATTCTTCAAATAATGCTGGCTGATAGATTGCAGGAATTAATGTTTTTGTTGTTTTTGTAACAGCGCTTCCTGAAAATTGAGCTTGATATAGTACACTCTAAAGGCACGTTTATCAAAATTAATATTGATTAAAACTTCACCAAGCCATGAGATCAAGTAAAAACAAGACTAACTGGCACTTGACTGGTTCTACATTTCCCTAGCAAGTAACACCACCGCATGGAATATTACAGACTGTCGCTGGACGATGGAAAACTGAGTGACCTCCCCTCTAGATAAAAGGAAATGTTAGTGTTTAGTCTGATAACACAAGAATATTTCACTGGCAATTTTAGCCACAGAGCAAACAACAATACAGGCCGAGGTTTCAGAAGCATCAAATGATTCAAGGTTCCATTTTCCAAGTGTACAATAATCAAAACAAATTGGCATTCCCTAGCACCTGCTGCCTTCTTTCCCTGCCCCACCATTAACTGAGGTTTTACGAATCACGGCTGAGAAGTAATGTTTTTCAAAATGGAACCGTAAATTAAAGCACAGATTCACACTACAGCATTTACTACGTATCAAAATAGTAGTATTTTTAAGTAACAATTTAAGAATTTATGCTGAGTGCTGCCATCACCTTATACTTGATCCTAGTGATTCTGAGTGGCTGTGGAGAGAAAGTGTGAAGTATTCAGAGAAGTGGAACGAAAGTGGGAAACAGAAGTCCTTATCTACAGGAGTTCAAGAGATGTGTCAGGACAATTTTACTTTGGAGAAAATAACCTCCAGATTCTCGTTAGAACATTTACTAACGCCTAAACTGAATGGATGAATATTGAAGCCTACTGTAAGTTGCAATACAGTATAAACTTCTCCTTTGACATTCTGATTACAGTAAGAAAACAAACAAAACCAGTCCAACAGTGATACAATAAAGACAAATACCTGATGCAGGCAGTGCAAAAGACTCTGAAAGGTGCCTCTTGAAAGGTGGTTTCTTATTGTCAAGCTTGCTGTGCAAAGTCACATTCACCTGATTCTTGCTTCCTTCCAAACCGTGCAGAGTAATTCCAATGCCAGGATGACTCCCTGGGTTTTCAGACCCTACATGAAGAGCACCCTGAGAACTGTTAGTCTTCCGGAACTTAAACTTTGAAGGCATAAGTGACGTTTTGTTACCAGAACTGTTACTTGCTGTCTTTCCCATGTTATACAAAGGGTCTGGGCTGTCTACTGTTTTGCTACTGAAAACGTTTACCGCATTAACAGGACTTGCTTCAGAACCAGTCTCTCCTGCTGGCACAGAATTTGACCTGTACCATTTTCCCGGAACAGTCTTTGTAATATCTTCAGAAGCAGCTTGATGACGGTTTTTAGACAGTGTGTATTTACAGGCCATAGAAGAACCCGAGATCACAGTTAGAGGACTTGAGATGTTTTTACAGTTCACTACGTGACCTGTTGTGGCCAGCCCATGTGTAACCTTTGATGAATTCCTGCAGGAATCGTTTAGTGAGAAAGCGTCCTGTTTTGCATTTGTTTTTTGTGCCAAGAGGAGATCAGGTAGTCCTTGTTTAGATGCTGGGAAGCTGTTATCGGCATTTGATCTGGAATTAATGCTGGCTCCTTGTATAGTTTTAGCTCTTTCATTTCCTTGTTTAACATCCTGGCTCTGAGTCTGCTTTTCTATATTATCACACAGCTGATACAACAATTCATCATCCTCACAGTTTGCATCCCAAAGACTATCGGATTCACAAAACATATCTAATACCTCATCAGAGAACTTCGGTTCATTACAGTCATCAAATGACAAGGGACATTTCTTTAGTATTTCAACTTGATTTAAGTGACCTGTATTAGCTTGGTTAACCACTTTAGTTAGATCGTTAGGTTTCGTATTGGTAGAAACACTGGATGATTGACAGAAAATATTGTGTGCGTTATTCCCAGGTTTTTCAGTCCGTTGTCTATGAGGATTAGACCTCGAAGGAAAAAGAGGAAGAGGGTCACTTTTAGGCTGAATAGTTTCATTTCCATTCTTCACTTCAGATTGTGTTGAAACAGGAATATAGTTCAAATCACTGTTTTGGGCACTTTTCCAAATAGCATTTATTTTATCTGGCTTAATGTCACATTTGCCATGAAACGCCACGGTCTCTGTCTTGGAGTTTTCTATCTTACTATATGGCTTTTGTAAAGAAAGAGATTTTGCCATGTTTTGTGGCTTTTGTAAAGAAAGAGATTTTGCCACGTTCTGTGTGTTTTTACTAGAATGTTTCAAAGGTGAAAACCGCAAACTGTTAGATTTGCGTACACTCCCCAAACAAGGTACTGAATTGCAACTACTTCTTTCCTTTGTTCTGCTAGCATCACTGAAACCATGCACAGATGGATTTGTAGGAAGAGGTGGTGCTTCTTCAGTACTTATCAATTCAGGATTTTGGGTTATTTGCATCACAAAAGAGTCATCTGCCAAAAAATCTGTATCCCAGTCATCAAAATCATCAGTAACTACTCCAGCAGCCTTACTGGAGATGGCCAGTTGTGTCTTCAAAGAACAAGGATTTTTTTTTGTCACCGTGTGAGTATCAGGTTTTGGAAAAGTCTGATTCACGGTTCCTAGTGCACACGGATTATCTTTTTGATATGCCTCTGAATTACCATGTTGCGTGTCTTTAATTTGCTCAGGAAGGTGTTCCTCTTCCAAGGTGCTTTTATTTTCATGGAAACTATTATTTAAAGAAATACCTAATAGTCCTTGGCTCAACTGTCCACTACAGTTCTGGGTAGAGCAGTCAAAAAGAGCATGAAGGGCTAGTTCAGCCTCAAGGTCTATGGACTTTTGACTGCTAGACTGACAGGGCTCTGCAGCAGGGATGCCAGTGCTCTGTCCAACCGGTTTCAAGGACAGAGCATTATCTGCTTCAGGAACCTCACTAAGGAGTGATTTCAGGTTCTTCGTATTTACTTCATCTTTAGAATTATTTAAAGACTCTGAGGCAGTGTGGATGACGTCATGACCAAGCTTCTCTTGTTCCTGAACAGCATCTAGCTCTACTAGATTTTTATCAAATTCCTTAGCCAATTTCATGAGTTCCTCTTCAGGATTTTTTATTTTAAGATCTCTGGATTAAAGAAAAAATACAGAAAAGAAAGTCAGACCTACAGAGAAAGTTTAGCCAAGCTCAATAATGCTACCATATGAACTGTTCATTCTCCAGTTTAACAACTACAGAGAATATGAGTGAATCCCACTGCTTTCAATGCGCAGTCAGCATGCAATCTTTCTGATAATTCCTAAGAAATACCCCATTAAGAGATAACAAGCCCAAAGTTAAAAGCATTCAGTATGCTAATGTACCATTACATGGTTCACTATACATAAAGGAACACCACATACCCTTTTTCATGAAAGCCCAGCTGTGATGCGCAAGACAAAACTGTAACTTAACTTACCTTGTACAACTTAACTTTGTCCTAGCTCGCACTTTTACTACTCCAGGTGTACAGGGAATAGCATCCTCACCAATCCATGTCCCTAAAAGGGAGCCTTCATTACAGGCTGCTTTTTCATCCTGAATGATTAGATTTATAATGCTTAGCAATTTGATTTCAGATAAAGGTTGGACTAGACACACACCTTGCATTAAAGTTGCTAAACCAATTAAACTGGATCAAATCTGTTGAAAGCCACAGATAGGAGCGAAACCAATACAAGCTATGTGAGATTACTGCAACATTGGCTACTGGTAGTTGTATCACTTTAATTATATTGATTTAAGACAGGAACTTCAATGAAAATAACTGAATTTTACTTTGGTGCTCAAATCTAATACTCTATTTACTTCAGGTTTACACATAATCTGTAATTTCACGTTACAAGCTGTGACCTAGTTTACTTTAGTGTACTGCTAAGGAGCTAGTTGCGATGCACTGTCTTTATCCACTTAAAGCAACATTAACAGATCAGAGAATTTGAAAGAAATCATCTTCTGTACGCTTCCAGGAAAAAGTTCTGACTTCGTCCATTACAACTCATTTATACAAGGGGCCTTTAAACAGAAATAAGTGAAGTTTAGAAACTAAATAAAGTTGTTTCAGAGCTTCAAAGTTCAAGTTTGGATTTGAATTCTGAAACCTGAGAGATACAATACTGCAGTGGTAAAATGTGTAGAGGGCCAGAGCCACGTGATGTGGGAAATGACTGCATGTAAGCCAGCAAAAGTAATTTGAACTTTACTAACTACCAGGGCAGTTTTGGGTGGGTTTTCTTTTTCTTTGTAAATTTATTTTTTTTAATTATTATTTTTTCAAGAAAAAAGAACACAAGCAACAGATAGTTGCAAATCCCGATACTACCTACGACAGGACTGTAATCATTTAAAAGGAAGGAAGGGGCATCCCTTATTAATGATTTTCCAATTCTTAAGTATAACATCTCACAAATATGCCAACTAGTGAATACGTTTTAAATGGCCCCATCAAATAAGCAGGCATATTTTGCAAGCTAAATACTACAAAACTGTTTTAGGAATACCATGTTCTCTTCTTGCATTTAATAAAAAGCAAATAAGCCAACACTCTTATTTTCACTTTCCAGGCTGTGGACATCAGGTTCACAGCAAGAGGGAGACACCAAGAGCACAGATCTTAGGGTAAAAAGGCAAATTCTTTAGAATAATGAAGCAATGTTACTATGTTTATATTATTGTGGAGTCTCTCTCTCATTTGAGTCTTGTTCTTGTACTTCAGCAGTCATTCAAGACCATTCAAAATGCTTAAAGCCAACTGCCAAGTAAATCCAGTATGTGGAAAACCTCTTAACAGATGAGTGATTAAGGATAAATAAACAACGGTACTTCTAAGACCAGGGGCAATAACTTGTATTCTGAAAGTAAAACTTTCTAAAATGGAGCTGCTGCAAGTCCTTTCTTAATATGTCCTTTTTTACAGCATCTGTGACTCATAAGAGCAACCAGTCAAATGCTGTGCTTAGAATTTTAATTCAGTCCAGTTTTATGAACATGTTCCTAGTTTTCTACACACACAATTCTTACCTTGAGACTACTGTAACTAAAATTGAGCTTTCACTAAGGCTGTAGCACTATTCTGTTTGATCATGGCATATGCAGACCATTGTTTTAGAAAGTAACAATTACCTGAGGAGCAATACGATTAACAATTTCTGAAATTTCTACTGCGCATCTACTGGTAGACTGTTTGGTTTTTCCATTGCCTACAAAAACAAACAAAAAACCTTCTTAAAAACTGCAAAACAATTCAATTTATAAAGTGCAGTATATCTCAAATAATTCAAATATATGTGCTAAAATCAGAGCTTGATTCAGCACTATAGTGAAGAATTTATGGGGTTTTCATAAAAATAAAACCAAACAACCTAACCATAACAGAAAGGGACCTTTTTTCAAGAAATTTGTTAACTTCTAGTACACTCCCTCTCCATGCCTCAAATAGGCACCCTGAAGTCTGGATTTTGTTAATATTACCTAGTCTGTGTGCAATTGGTGAATGAGGATCCCAAAAGATTTCTTGCTGTATATCGGCGTCATTAACAGGAGAGCTGAAAGTAGGTATTCGGGATTTCCTACTCAACGATCTCTTTGGTGTTTTATGTAAACATGGCTCTGTGTAAACAGAAAGATGGTCCTTATTAAAAAAACAACAAATAAAAGGCCAAAATAACTTGGAACATACAACAGGACAAGGCACAAAGAAGATGCTTTAGGAACTTTAAGAATAAAAATGAAGTTCACACTCATCAACATTCCTTTACTTACAACAGGAATATTGCTCACAACTATACATTTAATGCAGAATATGACTCCATCCCTGTCAGGTACATCACCACAGAGATAACAGAGCATTACATGATACTGACAGCTATATGCTCAGCACCTGACGGTAAGGATGACAACTGCCAATCCTCCTACTTGAGGGAATACTGACTTCAGCTTATGTTAAGAGAAAAACTGTATACCTATCTGGGAGAGTATTTTGTAATCTGGCTTGCTCTGCGTCTTTCACCCAGACTCCTATTTGGGTCACAACTTTGACAGGCCCCCAAACTGTTCTGGGTCACAACCTACCTTTGTCCAGACTTCCTGCACTGGGCCTTTTCAGCTAGGACTGGTCAAAGCAGGTATACAGCTATTCAAAATCAGCTTGCAGCTGCCTCAGATCAGTAAGTGAACTGAACGCTAGGTGAAGCTCAGCCAGTCACCCCTGCCCTTTAGGTATGACGTTGCAGAGGGGGAAGCCCACAGAAGGACTTTGAAAGATGCAGTTACTACGTGAGAAGCATCTTAGGAGATGCTTTGCACTTCAGCGCTTAGCACGGCCAGGCTTTATCCTCTCCTCGAGTGGATTAGCGTCCTCAGTCAGTGCTAAGTATCTGCCGCGGGAAGATGCTCTCTGTGCTCCTTGACGAGAAGGGCCCCTTCCCGGCGCGCACGGCCGGGGAGCGCTGGGGATGACACCGCACCGGCCCGCTCCGCACAGGCAGGCCGCGCCTCCCCCGCGCCTCCGGGGGTGGCGGGCAGGGCAAGGCCCCCGCCGGCCGGGGGCCTGCGCGGGGCCCCCGGGGGCCGCTCCCGCCGTACCTGCACCGCCGCGCACCGCCGCCTCCCGCGACGGCGACGGCCGGGGCGCGCGCGGCGCCTCCCCCGCGGGCAGGCCTCCGCCCGCGCCGCCTTCCGCGCCGCCGGCCGCCGCCTCCTCCGCGGGGGGCTCCGCCGGCCGCCGCCGGGCGAGCTGCTCCTCGCCGCCGCCGCCGCTCCGCCTCCTCAGGGCGGCGGGCCTGAGGCAGGGCCCCTTCCGCCGGCTACCGTGCATGGCGCGCGCTGCGGCGGCGCCGCATCCACCCCGCCGCCGCCGGCGCCGCCATTTTGCCGGGGAGCCCGCCGCGCCGCCGCCGATTGGCCGCCGCCGCGCCGCCTCGAGCGGCCATTGGCCCCTCGCGGCGGGGGCGGGTCTACGGACGCGGCAGGGAACTGCAGCTGCCTGGGAGCTCGTGCCGCTTGCGCCGCGCGCCCCCGGCCCCGCCCCCTCTTGCCGTGAGGCGCCTTCCCGCCCGCCCGCTAGTTCCCTCGCGCGCGCGCTCCCTCGGTCCCTCGCTCGCTCGCCCGCCGTGGCGCCGCGGTGGCCCGTTCTCCCTCCGCGGGCTGCCTTCGGAGTTACGCGTTCAAAACGTTGAGTCCAGTAGTTCAGTGAAAGAAAAGCGAAGTCCGCCGCCGCCGGTAGAGGGGCTGGGTGTGCCCTCCGGCCGGCGCCGGCCGTCGGCCTGGCCTGAGGTGGCCTCGCGTCCCTGAGGCGCCTCGTGTTCCTCTGGGGCGGCGTCGTCTCTGAGGCGGCCTCGCGCCCTCGATTCGCCTGTGGCTCCTACCCCACGCTGGTTGCCGCCGCCCCGCCAGCCCTGTGGCGGTCCAGGTCTCTGCTGAGGTCCTCGGGGCCCAGAAGAGGGGTGTGCGGTGAGTGTCCTTAAAGAGAAAACGAGGCCAGACAGACATAACCCATTTCGGCCCAGCATGGGAATTGGGGCTGGCAAAGAGAGGCTTACAGAAGCCAGATTTGGTAGGTAAGAAATTAACATGAGGTTCCTGAGGGACTGTGATATTACATCATTATTTAAAAAAATATAAATGCAAACACATGTATGTATTACATCATAAGGTGGATATTTCCTCCCCAAGCCACTAAATGTAAATGTATAAACATGTCTACCAAGCATATAGGGTCAAGGAGCAAACTACTTTTATAGGTCAAGAAGTGAACTACTTGTATATTGGTTGCCTGCCTGGTTTTCATTTAATCGATTTGGAGTACTTTGGGGTCACACTTCATTTATAAGACGTGAGCAGTGGATTTCAGTCTAGGATCCGGGAGCATGAGAAGTTTTAAAGTCACCGAAGAGTGATTCCCTGAGTCGTGAAACCTTCTCTTTCCACCTGAGGCCTCAGGCAAACAATATGTTTTTTCACTTCTCCGTTCTCATGAGTGTAATTAAGCCAATAGAAGACTTTTTAACAAGGAAAAAAATTAAGTACTATGTATTAAATAGAGAAACTGTGTTATATACATGGTTAAAGTACCACAGTTAATCGCAGAAAGTTGTGACATTTGAATAATCAACTTGTTTATGTCATACCTATCAAATACAAATCGGAGACAAGACTGACAAGATGGGTCAAGAATTAAGCTCCAAAATCCATCATAGACATCTGAACATGGCCACTGCCTTGTAATCATACTAACGTGGGTAGATCTTTGCATTAGTACAAAGTGTGGTGAAGGTATGCATGACGTTTTTGATCGCTGGTTTGCAATATGGTAATTAAAAGCTGTAATGCATCACGCAGGTGCAGAAATGGCTTAGCTGGACTCTGTGCCATAGGCGCAATGTAGATTACTTGCTCATTGTCTCCAGTTAAAATGGATACTGAGAACAAAATCTGTCTTTTTACAGTAGTGGTAGATACAACTCGAGGGATAACAAGACATTGAAATCAACACACTTACTAGAAAGTGCTACTAAAATCTTGATGTCTCCTACCGTTTCCTAGTGACCTCTTAGCAGCTGGGTACTGTAAAGTGGTCTGCTTTCATATTCCTGCATGTTAACATAGTCTGAAATACTGTTATCAATAATTAAAATGAAGTGACATCCGTCACATTCACTGAGTGCTATGAATTTTGCAGTGCCTTCTTTGATTGCTTCCTTTCTCTGGGCTCATTGTTCACTAACCTCATTCATAAAATGTGAATATTTGTCACAGGTCTTTCACACATTAGTGAGGTTTTACTCATACAGTAAAAGCATTTTGAAAAAAAAGCATATTTAACATGTATCTAGTTCTGCATGAGAGATCTTGTTACATCAATTTAAGCGTATGCAAAGTTGCGTTACCAAAAGTTGGCCAAAAAAAACCCAAACAACTGCACGTACAGAAAAGCTGAACAGGTTCGTGATGGAAAAAAACCCTCCACTTTCCTACTGAATAAAAGTGTGTGTATCTCATTGCAGCTGAAGAACTTAGCTCTGAGCCGATGCTGTTTATTAAGTTAAGAAATGTAGTGGTAGAAGTCTGTGATGTTGAAGGGTTTCTCTGTGGAGCTGTAGCCTCAAGGAGGAGGGAGTTTGCGTTCCCTTGTCATGGTACGAGCAGCTGGATCAATGGCTAATTGTGGTGAGGCTGCATTCCAGGGACTTGCAGCAAACTCCTAGTGCTGCAGTTGTGAGTCCTACTTTAAAATCAAGAGGGATAAATAATGGAGGAGATTGAATGAATAATAAAGTTAGTTTAGTTTTTAATAGTACTATAAACTGCCCGAGAACTTTTCGCTGTATTTTCATCTAAAATGAAATGAAATAGATGTGGAAGATCTGAGAAGTTTCCTAAGAATTTTATGTCGGTGTAATGAAAAAAAGGTTGCTTTTTAAAGTCCTTTGACCACAGAGCTTTAAAGTGAGCGTTTTTATCTTGGAAAAAGTATGTATCATCAGTGAGGTTTCTCAAAATATCTAACATCGCATCAATGTAACTAACAAAGAGAAGTGACTTTATGTTGTAGTTCATCTCTCATTCTTGTTAGGACTGGAAAAGGGGAAAATCAATAATAGTGATTTCAATGAAAATATCAAGATTTGTGAGAGGATGGAAGTTATTATAAATAATGAAATTAATTTGACAAATACTGCCTTTTTTCAGAATGTTTTAAAAAGCTCTGTGACATTTTCAAAGTGAGCTGTCTTGAGTTTTTTTGTTCCCAAACTACATTTTCATTTCGAAATTGATTTTTTTTTAGGCACTGAAAAAGAAGCAAACAAAACACACACATGGCGCTCATAATTTGTCTCCAATGAATATGTGTGTGTATGCATTTTGATCACCTGAGACCAGGCGAAAGGGCAAATTCTCCAAGCCATATGTTCCTTGGATAATTTGTTTTAAAAAATGGTGTGGGTACAAACTCTACAACTCAGTACAATTGTATGGTACTTTAAACATAAACATGTTTTCTCCTAGGGAAGGAACAGTTAAATAAAGAGTGTGTGTAGCTGGGTAGCCATCTGTACTATGTACCTAAGGAAATACAATAAACAGGTCACAGTCTTTCTTCTTCTGCAGTTAGGCTTCTGGCAAGACAGGTATCAAGAAAAGCTGTAGGCTTTCTAAACCTGTGAGAACCTGCCTATTTCTTTGGTTGTGTACGAAAGCAAAACACAAAAGCAAATGTTAACAAAAGCAAAATATATCTTAAGTTTATAGCACTACTGCATTAAGTCTACAATTCTGCAGAAGTCCGCAGGAAATTTCAGTGGTCCTGAGAACAGGAGTGTCTGGCCATGCCTCCTTGCGTGGTACAGACTGCCCTCAGCCTTGTCGTGTATTTCTGCGGAGTGCGGCTCAGCGATGCTCAGGGATGTGCAAGAGGTAGCTTAATGCGCCTGGTATCTTCTAGCCAGCTTTGCCCATTCAGAGCCAGCTTGGGTGTTCGTGTGCAGTGCTGCCTCGTGGTGCGTAGGCATACCCTGGTATGTCTGGCTTCACATCTGTCGAAAGGAGATAATAGTATTTACTGCAGCATGGGCTGTCCTGGGGATAACCACGGAGCCGTTGGATATGGCAGTGAGGGGAACTATATAAACAGAGGAGTGAATTTAGATGCTTAATGTAAGATGCATTTATAAATACAACCCTGTGGACCCAAACAAAAATAAACTAAGACACCGGTATAAAACTTAACTATGAAAGCGGAATATTCTAGCCACAGTTTTCCACCTTTTTTCCCCCTAGAAATCCTACTCATCCATATATTCTCTTAAGAAGCCTTGGAGTGTTTACTAAAACAGAGCACTACATGAGAGCAGATAGTTTATATAAGTTAACTGCAAGAGATATGTGTTTTGTTGCCTTCTTTGGGACCTTAGAAAAAACTGAGAGGGTATCTGAAATGTTAACTTAATGGACAATAATTTTTTCCATCCATAGGGGAACACAGGCATCGTGTGCGTATTTTTGCTTTTATTAATAGCATTTTGATAGCACAGTTATAAAGCTTGTCCTTGGCTTGCCTTGAAATATCATACTGACTTCACTTACTACAGAATGTTACTTTAATTTTCCAAGGTGAAATGTTCGCAGAGCAGAAACTGGTGAGGAAAATATGGCCAAAACAGTTACATATACGTTTATTTTTAAAGTGCTGTCCAGAAGGGTTTGCAGCAATTTTTGCTGATGCATAAATTGACCTAGACAGTAAATGATACATGACCTTAAAAATATCTGAAGTAGCCTTGCTTGAGAATTTTTAGTAGAGAGTTATTAAATGTCAGAGTAATTTACACAAGCATAGCCTAGTTTATGCTTTTGCATTCTCTTTCCCTCTTTCTCTCCACCATGCCATCCGAGAACCATAGAAGCTTTAAAAATATTTTACATGTATGTCTTTTTTTTTTTCCGTATCATAGAGGTTCATCTTATTTTATTTATCACACTCAGAAAATCTCATCAAATGTGAGACTATAATGTAGCTCACAAAGGCCTGATCCAGCAGAGCACTTAAGTACCTGCATAACTTCATGGTGATGACATTTTCCATTGCTCATTAACTGGCATTTAAAGGAAATTTTCCATTGCTTGGTGTCTGGGCATTTAGAGGAAATTGTCAGCCAAAATGGGTGAGCTATTTAGAAGAACTAGGTCAGGCAATGAACAGGCTACAAGTTGCCGAGGTCTGTAGGGGGCCCGGGAGGTTCAGCCCCCTCGCAGAAAGCTGGACATAGCCACGGGGAGGGCTTTCTATTAGGTATTTATTATAATGTAGGCTTAATTCCACAGCTTTTCTCCAGTAGTCAGAGTGAACTGCATTGAGGAGACGAATCGGGGTTGTGCAAGAATGAGGAGACTGCTGTTTGTAGAACTTCTCGCTTAAATCTTAGCTAGGCCGGTTAGCTTCAGCACACTGCTGCCTGGAGGCAGCTCAACAGCTGCTTCTTCTCAACAGGTGCAATGATCTGGGCATCTCTGCCTTGTGCTGGCTCACACTGGGTAGGCTTGCGCTGAGGAATGACCAGGAGGAGTCTTGAGGCAGCCATCCCCATCCACTCGCTTATTTGCTGCATCTGGCCGTGCTGCCAAGGAGCTTTCAGAGCTTTTCACTCATGTCCGTGCTATCACTGTTTGCTGTACCAAGGAGGACATGCATCGTGGGTGATCCTCCCGGCTGAGATGCAGCCTCTGCTACCTTATTGTTATACATGAAGAGAAGGTATAAATAAAGGCAGGATCAAAAACTGTTCATAGAAATTACAGCAGCGAGGTTTTCTTTTCTTTTCTCCCCCCCCCCCCCCCTTTTTTTTTTTAATCTGTTGATCCTGCTATATTACAGCTCCAGGCTATCAAGGAGTGAGAAATAGGTTTTCTGTTCTGCTCTCTCAGTTTCTGGAGGGTTGTTTTATCCCTTATAAGAAAACAAGTTAGAGGGTTCTTTAAAGAACAGGAAAGAATAGGTTTCCAGCTTGTTTGGAAAGCCTGACAAATATTAATCTACTATATATCCTGTAGCTGATTTATTTCATCAGTGACAAAAGCTGACCTGTGTTTGAGATCTAGACTTGCTAAAACTCTCACATGCTACAGTGTGAATCAGTGAAGTATTTTGTCAGCTAGCAAACACAAAGCAGTGGTTGGCCAGAGAAGACAGCTTTTTGATCAAGCATTCTGGAGAAGAAAACAGGCACTGCTTATTTATTTAAAGTAGGCTTAGCTTTTGATTGATACATCTGTTCCAGGAGAATGTTTAGCCTGCGGTCCTAAACACCTTACTGGAGAATCAGTGATCAAACTAGTATGAAATTCTCCAAGTGCAGTCATTCTCCGTTTTTCTCCAACATACTCAGCGATTTCTAGATAGACTATTTTTATGTCAAGTGTTCATAGCTTGCAGTTGAAAAAACAATTTCTGTTACCAAAGTGCTTTTTTTTGAGGCTTTCGTTTTATAAATTCTATACATTACCCTTTGAGCCTGTATCCCATTAACTATAAGCCACAGTTTACATGGAAATGCATAACAATGAAGTCTCTCTGTTCCATGTGCGTGTGTGACTCTCATTATGCAGCTAATAGTGCTGCTGGTTTTAATGTTGGGGTAATTGGAAGTTATTCTCTCCTAACAGCAGTTTTGTCATCTTTGCACAATGATTTGAAGTCTCTGACCAGTACCTTATGCCTACATTACAGGACCGCTGCCCTGTGTGACTTAAGTGCCATTATTGGTCGTTTCAGTGACAAGACCGAGCTTGGAGTAGACATGGAGGTTTTGCCCCAGGTTGTGGAGCCCTGGTTTCAGGAATGAAGCAAGAGAGAAATTAGCCTCACTTGTTTTCTGATGGTACTGTTTCTTTCCCCAGAACGGTTGGTTCTGGCAGCTTCCTCAAGCAGGACTGAGTCCTGGGCCCAGGGTCCCTTCCAGCTTTATATGCCATGGTCTGATGGTCCTAATTCATAGAGTGAGCAAACAAGTGCCCAGATAAGAATTAGACACCCTTTTGATTATTAATTTTTTCATTTATTTTCAGATGGCTTTTCCTTTTGTCGTATTGTTCACACATAATGCGTCTGACTCTTCCTATGTCACACTACATCTTCGCAGTAATTTTCTGTGCTGTTCTGTCCCTCTGGATTTTACAGCAGTGGATCAGAAAGGAAGTGCAAGCCCTAGCAGAAATAATAAATCTACTGCAGGTCTTGAAGGTACTAATTTCTGCAAAACAAAATACTGCCTCAATTCTGTTATGGGCTAGAAGGAGTGATCAAAGTGAAATACATTCATTGTGGAATTGGTTTGCAAAGCCTGCTTCTAAACCATTACATACTCTTTCTAGATTTCTTTTTTCCCCTTGCAAAAGTAAATAATGCAGTCGTGTCCAGCCTGGCCTGTAGCACTGAGTCCTGTGCAGCTCTCAGGAGGTTCAAGGATTGCTCCCACACCAGGCCTGTGTCACGAGATGGGCAGGGAAGCTGTGCTGGCCTGGCAAAGGGATCACTGGATAATGTGAATCTGGATAACACATAGGAGATCCATGAGAGGCTGCAAAATGCGGTGCTTGTGGGTCGCGCTAGGAACTGTCCACACAGTTGCCGCACTGGAGTGCTGGGAGTCATGGTTGTCTCACAGCTGCTGAATCCCTTGGAGCACTTGAAAGTCTGTGGCGTGTGTCCTGTGACTCCAACTGGAAGGTCGGGGTGGTTGGTCATCGCTGGAGTAATCTGACATTTGAAAAAATATTTTAGGAACTGTCCTATAATTACAGATATTTCTAATCTATGCAATCTATCTAATTAGGTTCAACCATGCCCAATTCCTTGTCTGATTGCCTGAGCCCTTCCGCTTAACCAGTCAGGTTTATTCAATAAGGTGTTCTATAATGTTATTTCCTTCCTTGAGAGTATATGTTATCATCCCTGATACAGACTTAAGAATCCCTCCACTTTTTTCTTATTTTAACATCCTCTGTCTCCACAGTAAAGCCCTGTGCTTTAGTTAGGAATCACCTAGCTGAGGAGAAACCTAGGTGAGACTTCGGATCTCATTAGTTTTATTTTTAAGTACCTAGAAGAATCTTAAAAGACAGAGCAAACATAGAGTAGGCACAATATAGGTAGAATCCCCATCAATTTAATACAAGTTAGTTTAAATTGTGGATTCAAATAGTTAACAAGATTAGAAATAATAAGAAATGAATACAGTTGCGCAGGCGGTTGACTCACTATTACTGTCATTTCCTTTTGGCTTTGGTCATGGGGATAACAAGGTAAGAAATAACTGTTTGTTTCCTTTTATTGATTGGTTTGATATTTGAAATAAAGATGATCTTTTTTTTGTCTGAACAAGTCTTTTGTAAGTTAATATTATGTTAATTAGAATGGATGTCTTCCTGAGCCTTATTTTCTCGTTCATTTGATCTAATTAGCTGATTAATTTTTAATTGCCTACTGAGAGATCTTTACCATATTGTGATTTGTGTTTTACCTTTACATTTGGAAAACAATGGTACGCCTAAAATGACTCTAAAGTATTGTATTGAGGTATTTCTGCGAGGGATAATTGCAAACTATGATTTCTTCCTGCTTCCTAATTTTAGTGCAATCTACTTCGAGTTAGTGCTCATTAATCAAAAAGGTTTGCATAGTGTGGAGTAGTAAGAAGGTGTTTCAGTTAGGCAAGCTTCACAGTAGAGGGTCTGTGACTTGGTGATCAAATGGAAATTAAATCTCTTGGCTGTGTATGAATCCCAACTTACAACATTTATTCTTTCTCTCCACAATAACATTCTGAGATTCTCAGAATGAATCTATTAATAAGCTTAGAAATAGGAGTATAAAGTTCTAACAAGGCCAAGTGTTGATTAAAACTTATTTTCTGGTGGTGGAAAATAAATCACAGTTCTTGGCAAGTTATTTCAAGTTACTCCCTGAGTGTTGAAAATTTGCACCTTATTTTTAGACTGAATTAGTCTTGCTGTAACTTCTAGCCCTTGGATCTTGTTCTGCCTTTGCCTGCTAGATTGAAGAGCCCTCTATTATCAAATTTTTCGTCCCTATGGTAAGCACTTGTAGACTGTGAATCAAATCATTCTTTAACTTTCTCTTTGATAAGTTAATTGATTGAACGCCTTGAGTCTCTTGCAGTAAGACATGTTTCCTAATACCGTAATTGTTCCCCTGGCTTCCTCATAATCCATGGAATTTTTCATAGTCTTTCTTAAAACACCACCATGAACCTGGTGAAACTACTAGCCATTTCACTGATACCAAATAAGATAACATAACCTCCCTGCTCCTATTTGTTATTGTTTGTACGCCTGGCGACCATAGTAGCTTTTTGTTACTGTACTACTCTAGAAATTCATAGCAATCCGGTTACTCGTCATGGCCTCTGTTCCCAAATCCTTGCCTCCTCTTTAGGATCTCTTTTTCCCAGAGTAGAGTCCTCCCTCATTAAGTCTGTCTCATTATACTTGTTCCTTGATCCATGGCGTTCCTGTTGACTGTACTGAAGTACATAATGTTGGGTTATACTCACCTAACCCAACTGCCCTCTTCATTATTTTCCATTTTCTAGTCATCTTCCAATATTGTGAAAATGGTATTTTTTTAACAAAAATGAAAGATAGTCTAGGAGGCAGTAACCAATTCCAATACCAGTGCCTTGTTCCCCAGTCACGTAATGATGGCTTAGATGTATCTGCTATGTAGTTTTTAAGTAGTTTAAGATGCCATTCTGATTCATCACATCTTATTCTAGCCATCCAAAAATCAGTTTCTAATGGTTGGTAGTTTTCTAAGCTCTTAATAGACAACGGAGAGAGATGGAGACCTTCACAGAAAGATGTAGTGGACTTATCTGAAAAGTCATAAATCACTTTTTGACAGTACTTTTTTTCTTTTCATTGACTATCATGGGAACATAGAGAAGTTAAGACAAGATGCCAAACTTTTAGACAGCTGTAATTACTGTGGACGAATCCCATCTCTTATGCTTTTTAGCTTTTCTGTCAAACTATTGTGTGGTACGAATCCGGTTCTCTTACAGGCGTCCATCAAGATGGTTGCCTTTAGCAGTCCCATTTGTAATCACATCAGAAAATGATATCAAGTTAGCTTGACAAGATCTGTTTTCCAGAAACCCATGTGGATCAGCTTTAATTAGATTATCCCTTTTAGTTCTTTATCAAGTTAGTTATCACTTATATGCCTCTTTTGCTTTTCTATCAGATCTTTTTATCAAATTCCTACTTTTTCCACTTTAATATTGACACACATCCAAATTGTGAAAAATCTGAGGCTCTGATGTCTTAGATTTTTTTGTTTGTTTCCACCCCATCTATATCAGGTAGACTTTCCTCTGAGGGGCTCCTGCACTCCTTGATCAGGCAGCAGTAGGTCTCAGGATGACTTTGAGCCATCTCTTATAAGAAGATCTTCAGAAGTCTTTACAATGCAGCCTGCCCACATGGTTAAGTCCTGCGATCTTCACAGTGGAGGATGAGGTAGTGGGGGTTTTTTGTTTGGGTTTGTTTTTAGGACTTAAAGTGAAAAGTTTCATAAATATATTAGATTGTGTGTTTCTCTTTGCAAACGGACATGTTCTAAAAGATACTTTTTCATATCTGATGAAGTTACCACATTTTTGGTTCTTCTTCCTCATTCCTTTTTCTCTATAAAAGAGAGACATCCAGAAGTAAACAGAGTGACTGTAGTGTCCTGTTCCCTCTGACTGCAGAGGCTTGCAGGGCTGAAGGGAAAGCTATGACCTTGTACTGCCTGTGTGGTAAGAGATGAAAACCAACTTTTTTTTTTATGTAACATTTTTGCATGAGGAGAATGCTCTGGAATAAGGATTTCTGCCTCCAACTTGAAAGGATGCTTGCGGTACAAAAGTGATAGGGGAAAATATACACAATGGTGTTTTCCTGAACAAGGAGACTTCCCAAAAGCTTGAAACTCCACCTGACAGACAAGAGAGATTCTTGCAAGAAAGTTCATTTAAGTCAACATTTAACTTGAGAACTACTGGTGGCATTTTAAGTATCAGTATGCTAAGCTAACTGGTAACTGGTGAACTGTAAAGGCAAGTCATTGCTGTCCTGTCCAGCTTCATCCTTCTGCTAGATTTTGAGTAGCACCCCAAAGGACAGAAGGTCTCATATTTCATGCCAGCCACCTGTGTTCATCTGTTGGAGGGATGTGTTGCCATTGTAGAAGTGGATCCTTTCACAAGATGCATAAGGATTTCTTATACCTAACCAATGGTGTACTGCAATATCACCAATTATAGGAATCATTTATTTTCTGTGAAGACAGATTAGAGAAATAATTCAATGACATGTCCTTCTTCCTGGGTAATCCAAGGACAGATCTTGCTGGGAAGGCAAGATAGTGTTACCTGACAATGATATTTTATACTGCCTAATTCTGAGTGTCCTAATAAATATCAGGGAAGCCGTTAATGTCTAGTGTGACCACCCACTGTTGGAGGTTAGTTTGCCTCAGTTGGAGATGTGTGGAATTCTCTTTTTTCTCTTTTCTTAATTTTATCACTTCCTTCATGTTTTGCTATTCTGTGCTATTTCTGCCTCTGCATCAGAAGTAAAGGTAATAGTTTTGCAGTGGCCAGACCACCAGATGGGCCAATTGGGGAGTTTCAGTTCATTAAGGGTCTGGGAATGTTGGGTTTTTTAAGTTCTTACTTTGCTAGACTGGTGTCATATGGGACGTTTTGAGAGAATATTTTCCAAAGTGCAGGTTTACAGTCCAGAACTAATATCTTGTAACACAGCAAGTGCTTCACAGGCACACTGCATAGTTACCACTGCAACATCTTCTACATCAGCTTAACAGAATATTTGCACTGAAGCCATTTCAGATCTTTGGGACAGATCACACTTACTCTCATTATAGGAGTTACCTAACCAGCAATGAGTTGCATCTCAACGTGAAGGTATTTATGTGATTACTTCTTGGGAGGTGTTCATCCAAGTGTAAATTACTCTGCCTCAGAACAGATTTTAGCTGGTGCCGACAGCTTGGATGACTGGCACATTGTCATTTTCATAACACACCTAAAAGGAAAGTGCCAAAAGAACGTAAGTGGCATTGGTGCAGCGAAAAATTTCCAGTATTTGTCTCAAGGTATATCGGTAGAAATAGGTTGGCTTCAGTTAATACCTGGGATAAAACAGGATTAAAAATTACTAGTTTTCTTTCACACTGTTTCTCGGGGGGATCTCCGTTCATGTGAAAGCAGTACATGGTGATACTGCCACGGTAACACAAAATTGCATGGTTTACGCTCCTTCTAGTGCATACTCATCCTCTTTTCAGATGTCCCTGAACTACCCTTCCCCAGCTGTGCTGGTATCATGAAGACAGCATACTTTCTGTCCTGACCATTCTGTCAGAGGTTGCGTGGGGCGAAACTTCTGTGCTGTTGTGGATATTTTGCCCTGGTTTCCCCAAGAATACAGGGGATATGCAGTCACTCTGTGTGCCAGCTAGTCAGTTGTGTTCCTCTCTTTCTGTTGTCCAGTTACAACAAAATTTTGATGAAAAAAAAATCTGTCTGAAATGAAATTCCTGCTAGTATTATGAGAAGTGGTGGTTAAGAAGAGCAGTCAGACCCAATTTATCACCCCCATTCCTCTGGACAAGAGAATCGCCGCACTAGAGTGATGCTACATATGCTCCAGAGTTCACACATTACTAAACACATCTCACATGCACTTTATTAGGCAGAGTATAATCCAGCCATGGGATGCAAAATCAAAGCGAACCACACTTTGTAAGTTTACAGCTCAGGAAATGGAGAGAAGCTGCTTTCCTTCTGCTCACTAGAACAGAAATCCTTTTGAAAAGAAGGTTCGTTCCAACCTCTGTTTTGGAAGCGTGCTGCATGTGATTTCATCCCATTAGCCGTGATGGTCACCATTCAGTCCTCTAAGTGATGACGTGATGTACTGGGGGAACGGGTTGTTTCCAGTGTTATCGGGATAAATCTTCCTATGAACACTTGACCAAGAACACACATGGTTTGCAATTATGTCTGTTTAAAGAAACCAGCCATTTCCCCACAGTACTGTAGAATCTTTTTTTTCTGGCAAGAGATGTGAAGAATTTGCAATTTTTATATATTTTAATAGATTTTAATGCAGGAATGGTTCACATCCAGGTTTGTAAAACAGAAGGCGTGTAGCCCACAGTTTTGTTTGTTTCATTTATTTAGCATGGCATGGCTAGGTCCTGGAACTAGCTTATATGAGGTCATTACCCTATTGATTAAATAGTGTGATGAAAAGGGCATGATAATACACTGCTGGGAGATTATTGCCAGACACTTTGCAAACAAAGCTGCTGAAAGGAGAGCAGTTGTGAGACCTTCAGTGTGGTGGGTAATTAGCAAGCAAGTAGGAATTAAAATAAAGGATACATGGCGTGATATAGTGATTATGTGCAGATAAGTAATGTTTTGAATACTCCCTTTTGGTAACTCTAATGAGAATACATCTTAGTACAGGAAATGTCTGCTGGGACTACACTATCCAGAATCCTTAAACACGCTGTGCAGTATGTTGTCCCTGACAGTGAAAAGAAAGCATGGAAGCAGCGCTGCAGATCTGCTTCTTTTTCTTCAAACCTTTCCTTCTGGCTCTTTCTTTTCTTCCAAAAATCTCATACTGGTGTAAGGAGTCTTAGAGAAAAACAGTAAATCTGTGCTGTTTCTTTGGGATGGACCACCATTTCTTTAAAAAAACCCAAACAATCTTTCTGGGGCCAGCAACTGGATATGAACAAACCACCTTTTGAGTGGGAAGCATCAGCTCCTACAACAAGAAGAAGAGGTCTAAACCTGGGGTGTACAGGCAGTGGCAAACCTGTGATTCTTGCGTTCAGACTAGCCTCCCCTCCGCTCCCCTGAGAGGCACAAATACTTACACGTTCCTGAAATAAATCGGGGCATCTGATTTATTCTGTGGCATATGTTTCATCTCAGCAACCCTTTCAGGCCTGCAAAACCCAGCAGATTAGAGGCTTTCCAAGCAGCACCTCAGTTGCCTAAAGGGGAATGAAATGAAAATTTTCAGAATGTGGCACAGACCAACTGTAGAGAGATAGATGGGTAGACTTTGAAAGACATCTTGCCGGCCATGCATTATTTCTTTGCCCAGTTTCAAGCTCCTTTCAGTCATGCAATCCAACACAAGATGCTGAAAATTTCATAAATTTTTTTGTTAGTACAGCTCTTCAGGGCCCTTACCCACAGTGTTATAGACCAGAGAGGGAGACCTCCTGGCTTAGTGTCTTCTTTCAGGAATCTCAAGCTGTATGTTGAATAGACAAAATTAAACAGCAACAACAGCAGTAATAACGGTAGGGAAGAGGGCACCAGGGGAAGAAAAATAGAAGGGAAGGGAGAAGAGAGGAAAAGAGAAAAACAGTGCTGTTGTGGGGGAGAGCATCTACTCAAGGCAGAAAGGGGAAGCAGCTATGGTGAGGGCAAGGTAAATGGGGAATACTCCGTCCGCCTCTATTAACCTTAATTTTAGTTCCTCTCTTCCATTTTTCAGCTTAAGTAAGCAAGCATATCGCCATGTTTATATAATAGCTGGAGTAATGAAGATGGAATATACCAATTTGGGGCTAATTCTTGCCCTCAGGAGAGCACAGGGACTGCAGCTGTGGCCAGGCCCTACCAAAAAGGAATGGTGAGGAGAACAGCTCCTTGTATCCGACTTCCCATTACATCCTCACCAGGGACCACCATAGTCTAGCCCTTAAAATAAATAGATGAGGTTAATTTTTCCAGCAGTAGAGTTGGTTTAGCAGCTCTCAGCACTGGTTCAGTTGTGCTCCCACTCAAGCTAATGAAGTGATTTCCTTGAGAACAGTTGGACCCACTGCAGACTTTTCGAAAAGCCCATTTATAGCCATCTTCAGTCATTGGGTTTTGAGTCTTGGGTCTATCTTTTGTTCTCTTCCTATTTGATATCTTCACCTTCCAGATCATAACAGGCAGGGTTTTCCTCAACCTTTATCACTATGCCGTTATGTACTTATGGCCATAATGTCCTTTGATTAGAGAGCACGGGAGAAGCGCGCACCATGGCACATTTGACCACATCCTCTGAAACTGAGGTTGTGGCTGAGCTAATTATTTTCATGGCTGGAAAAGAACAGGCAATGCTGCCTAAAGAGTGGGAAGATATGTGTATGTGTGAGCGTGTGTTTGTGTGGTTATACCATCTGGGAAGAGCAGAGCCAGATATGCTTCCCCTTGGCATTTTTTAAGTGCAAATCCTTGGTAAAGATGTAACCGGAGAAGTCTCGTTTCTCTGCCTGAAGTTCTGCATTTGCCTGAGGTTTGGCATGCTGGGGACTGCATCTCGCTGCAGAAACCTTGCCCTCTTGAATTCCTGTTCTGCCATTCCCCAACTGACGCCCTTTGCTTCTGTGGGCAGGGGGGAAGTTGCCCTTCCTCCGCATTGCTTGTTTTTGTTATACTAGCAGTATGAGGTAGCCTTTATTTATAATCTGAACGTTAGGGATGTTGGGCCAATCTGGTGCTTCCAGCTGGCTGAACACTTCCTAGCGCTTTGGATGCCAGATATAACATAATTTATTGTGGAAAACAGTAGGGGTAATACACTTCTCGCTATCAAAGGTTAATGTAGAATATCAGCAGCTCTTCGGCAAGGATACACGTATTGTTGGATGGTCTGTGATTACGTGTCTCTTATTAAAATAGAAACCCAAACTGCTTTCCTTTTTAATGCTGCTATTCACCCCCTTCTCTTTTCCCTCGTATCCCCTCGGTTATTTTAACTCCTTCATTGCATTATGCAGTTTTCACACATTTCCTCAGGGAGAAAAAAAGCAATTGTACTTTGTTTCTTTGGCATGAAACTGAGCAAACTAAGGGGGATTTTTTTTTTTCTTTGTTTTAACTAAAACATTCATTTCTGTGCCAAGACAGAGTGAAACTGCTGAGTTAGCCAAGGCTGTAAATTGAACTGGTCCTTTTACCTCTAGAAAATATTAAAGCGTCCTTCTGCCACTGAGCTGGCACCCATTGCTGGATCAAGTGCTACTATTAACGGGAAATCGGGAAAGTACATTATCACTCCAGTGCTGTCATTACCAGAGGGTTTCACTGAACTATAGCGTTCAGGAAAGTGAGACTGCAAAGACCGGAGAAAAATGGCACACTTACAGCAGGGGAAAGAAAGCTTCAGACAAGAAACTTGGAGTTATATTAGGAGTTTGCAAAGGTACCCAGCATGGGAGGCAAGTGGCTGCTTCATTAAAAAAGGGATATGATAGGTAAAGTCTCCCATTATTCTTCAAATACAAGCTAGGAAGAAACTGGTGTAGACTTTTCTAATAGGTTTGTCTAATCAATTCTAGAAGATCTGAAACCTGTCAAGACAAGATTGTGTCTGCCTGAAATCTAATGAGGTTCATTCTGCACCAAGGAAAACCCCAAAGAGAGGTTTTCATTGGGAACTTTTTTTCTTCCCAGTAGAGTAAGCTGCCTCTCAGGGATTCTTCAGTTAAAGAGGGATTTTTTAATCTTCCGAACTACACAGTAAACTGAATTGATAGTTCAGTTAAAGAATATAATGGAAAGGCATGGAATAATCAGTTAGCAAAGGTTGTGGTTATTTAAGACGTTAACTTACCACTTACCCTGGGTGTTGCTAAGTCAGCAGGTGGGGAAGCTGCCTTCTTCCTGCAAAGCCAAGCTGAATTCACCGGCTGTTTTGGCATCAGAGCCGTAGGGGAGGCTTAGGTGAACATTTTGTTATAGTTCACAGTCTGGGCTGCATCTGACTTCCATTTTATGGGATAAAAAATGACAAATAATACGTAAATTCAGTTGGTTTTGCTTCTCTTTTTCAAAGTTCTTTAGAGACTTGAAATAATCTTCCTGACACCCATGCAAGGTAAGCATAGCTATCGAGTTTTACAGATGTGGAAACTGAGGCACAGAGGGGTTAAACAGTGACATGAGAAAATACAGGTGCCTAAAATGAGGCAACTTGAGCCCACGGGCCAAATAGCAGAAGTCCTGAGCTCCTGATTTCACTAGAAAACAAGGATGCTCAGCATATCTGTGGGGCAGGCCCGAATTGACAGGCTGAAATCTGAGGGCTGCAGAGCAAGTATCCCCCAAGTATGGTTCCCCAGCTTGTGGGCAGACCACTAGACCAGAGCGCTCCTGAATGATTGCCAGGACCTGCATGTTGTTTCTAGCCCTGTTTAGGACTTGGGAATCTGACATTTTTACTGATTTTTGCTCCCGACTCACCTGCTCTTAGTGAAGTCCCTTAACTCTACACCTGCCTTTTTTTAACTTTTTTTTTTGTGAAAGGTCTCTACAGGCGTGATCAACTTCATAAGAAAAGCTCTATAGGAATATAACATATATTTTTGTTTTTGTTTCCCGGGATAGGCTTCCCTCCGAGAATTACTCATCAAGCCACATATTTGCTTTGCTCAGCACTATTCTAGTAGAAATATTTCTTGTTTATTTAGTCTTACACGGGAGTCTGACATTCCCTTGTTACCACAACAAAGTCGACTGAGAGCTTGGACTGCCCAGGGAATCCAAGATTATGGCCTAGAAGTTAAAAAATGAGCACTGATCTTAATTGTGTATCTTTTGGGGCTCTGGTCAGGGCATCAGCACATTTGATTTTCCAGCATGTCCTGAGCTCTGATGCTGTGTAGAGCTGTGGTTGTTCTGGGTGTCTGAAAAGCAGCAGCCCCCGCAGTTCACAACAAACATCCCCAACCTGGGGCTCCCAAGGAGCAGATGTACCTTTGAAACAGTGGTTATTTTGACCGAGCACTTACTAGTTCGAGTAACACAATTTCTGTCAATTCATGGTATCGGTAAGTTAAACAATATTGAGCTACTATTTCACAATTTTTAGAAAATCATCTATTTCCCCAGTTACAGCAGAAAGGAATATTCCCCACCTCCCCAAGTTGTTTTCAAAGAGGTTTCAAAAATCATTCACATAGATAATCAGACTTTAGTGCTGTGAAATTTTATCAAAGGGCACTCTTTCCCTGGACTCAGATATGAACCTATTTTGCCAATCAGATAAAACTTCCCAAGCTTTTTCCTAGCAACATCAGTGGTTAACTTGATCTTATTGCACTGTAAAGGATTTTGTGCTACAAATCATTTTTCATAGAATCTCTTTGTTATGTTGGGTGAACTCTGGACAGATTATTTGTAAGAACATTTCCAGGAACATTAACAGCACAGTGTAGTCTCCAATGAAATGAAAATGACTTTAAAAGGGTTTCTTTCAGATTAATAAAAGAGGGAATGTATAATGAAGAGGGCTGATAGGGAAACGTTTAAGTGTATTAATAGGCAGAAGAAATATCTATTAAGCAGAATAATGTCTATATACCAACCCCCCGTCCATTTTAAATTGTATATATTATTTTAGCTCTTGGGACTCCTTCCTTCCACCTTGTGAAAGCTGACAATTTTTACTTACAGCCTGGAGCTAAATACTGCAGTGCCTCAAAATGGAAGATGAAACAGGCCAACAGGTTTTCTTTGTCTTTTGAAAAAAATGGAGTGTCATTTCTTCTCCCTCCCCCTCGTGCGTTCCTTCCCCCGCTACACCCCTGCTAGTATTAGCAGCTTTTCCTCCAAAAAAGCACTAGATGGTGCCCCTTTTCTTTGAGTGTGACAGAGCTGGATTTCCCAAGAGAGGTGCTACTGCCCTGCGGTGAAGATCATCAGGCACAAAAACTTGTAGGGTCTCCTTGTCCCTTAATATAATTAAGAGCCCGAGATAAGTCTCTCTCACTTCTTTCAAGTCTTCAAACCTGAACTCGATCCATCTTTAGGAGACCGTCTTGTTAAGGGCAGAGAATGAGTCATGACTTCAAAGATTCATAAGCAGTAAAATAATTTTTTAAAAAGTGATTTCAAACAAAAAAGGAGGAAAAGCAGGGTACGTATCTCCCTCCCTGTTTTCAGTGGCCTAACACCGCAGTATCAAAGAACATCTGTAGTATTCTTTGCTGAAAAGAAAACTTTTCAAGGCAAGGATCTTTAATTAGATGTTAGCTGGGCAATCTGATTGATATTAATTTGTTAATTTTATTATGACCCTTGTTAATTTGTTAATTTTATTATGACCCTTGGCCTTCAACTGACCGAGCAGCCTTTTGTAAACAGAATTGATACTACAGTTCAATATTTATCTTTTAAGATGAAGTGCCAAACAGGGAATATGGCCTAGCCTTGTATTCTGCATGTCCTGTCAACTTACACTATATCTGTGTTAAAAAAAAATCTTATTAGTCATGGTTAGCAGATTGTTACCTAGCCTTTGAAACTGGAAGGAATAATTGGTTAAGAGGTTTTTATCTATCTGCATCTATATTTCTTTCTGCATTGGAAGAGCTGTTTACCTGGTACATGTCATCTTTCTGTTTAGATGGTTGCTATATTCTAGTCCCTTAACAGAAGAAACAGATAACATGACATTGAAACAAATTCAAAATCAACAACAAATAAAATGTCTGCTTGCTGGGAATGAAAGTGGAGGCAGATATCAAACCCCTCGTTGCGAAACCCCTAAAATTTAACTGAAGAAACCCACTTCCTTTAATCTGTTTATTATGCATTTGAAATGGCATAAAAATAAACATTCTTTGAAGTGACCCAAGATAAATTAGTCCAGGTTTGTCATTTCTTACTATTTTTGTAAATGGTCCTTAGAAAATTAGGTCTGTTGGCATCTGGGAACAAAAATTCAACTGGGAAAAGAAGCTTTAATATGAAACAGAAAGAATTATTCCCATGCTCTGGCTGCCCTGTCATATGTCATGACATGTGGCAGGTTGACTGCTCATTAATTCTATTTATATCAGTATGATAATACACCCCACTGAGTACACATGTGTTAAAATATTCATAAATTATGTTTAGTGCAAGCAGATATACATTACATGCCAAAAGAAGACTATTATTTAAAGACAAAACTGGTAAACAGTCAAACACGGAAAAGTCTTTTTAATGTTGGTCCAGTACGTTGTGTATCATCAAACTCACATTTAATTGCCTTTACTTGCAGACTCTGTCTCCAGCAATGCAATATCCAATGCACCTTTATATTTTTTAACAACTTGCAAAAGAAGCAGCTTTTACTGAAAGTAATTGGAATTTCAGCAATTACTGTAAATGTCATATTATCTCAAAGCAATAACTATAACAATTTGAAATATTTAAAATGAAGGTTTACTTTGACCTTCACATATTTGAAGGTACTTTTTACACAGCTGAAAGCACTACTCTAATTATTAAAAAATTCAAATGCAAACTATTTTTGGAGGGAAATGCAGTCTAACCCCCCAAATACTTAGTCTTAGTTAATAGCAAATTTTCAGCAAAAAATAGCAGAGAATAGTTTATAATATATTGCTCAGGATATTTTATATTACTTAAATATATTTCTTAAACTTTTAAAATGCCTTTTAAAACAGGAAAATTAAACATAATTTCTAAAAGTAGTTAATTTTGTATAGAACGTGAAAGTAATCTCAGAATATTAAAACGGCTATATCTGCATCTTAAAATCTGTTTGTTCAGAATCAAAATGCTCTTCTGCGTGCAGTCAATTTTTAATTGCTCCTAGCATTGTGTTAGAATTAAGAAGAATATTGAGACACGTGCTTTTTATCTAACAGGAAGTCATTATGAATTGTGTTGAATACCTTAATTTAAAAATACCTTAAAAATGACGTTTGATATTTAAACATGCATTTCAGAACTTCAGAACTTATCGCAAATTATCATGGACTAATGGCACAGGTGTTAAAATCACTGCAAGTTTCAAAATTATTAACAGAAGGTATGATACGGTGCACATTTATTTGCACTTTCTGTGATAGCAGTTATCCTCCTAAGTAAGCACAAACCAAGCTGGTTTTGATATCCTGTTAGTGCTTCACATTTGGAAAACAATTTCAAAACTTCTTAAAACATCAAATGTTGTAATGGGGGGAGTGAGAAGGGAGGAAGGGGTTGCTTCATGATGAAATTTTAAAAAGATATATGATGAGAGTCAGAGTTTATGTATGTATGTGCTTCGCAAAGGGCAAATAGTTACCCTGTTTCTACTCAGTTTTAAGGGATCTGAACAGGGGCAGGATGAAGTGACTGACTGTAAAGCATATATAACCTTTCTAATCACAAAACCATACTAATGTTTCTAGCAGCAGTGAAGCACGTTGACTTCTGATAAAGGACGAAGAGGGGGCACAGGAGCGCGGTGTTACAAAGCCATCTCTTCAGCACATTTTGTAGGAATGATGGCTTACCCAGGTGTTCGTGGGCAAAAATGTCGCCCCTTGATTTCGGCTGTACTGTCAAATGTGCCAGCCGAGTTGTCCGTTTCCCAGCCGTACAAGTGGCTCAATTTTACCCATCAATGAAGAGGTTAGAAGGGGTTGGGAATTTTCTCTTTCTCTGATTGAAAAGGCTGGTTTGAGGAAACTGAAACTTTTTTGCAGGCAGGTATCAATTTCAAAGAAACTTTCATCAGAAGAGATTTGTCAGCCGTCGGATGGAATTTCTGGTCAAGACCAGAAGGAGATGGCAAGGTTGGAGTATCAGGTAGCGCCGCGGTCAGGGCACTCACCTGGAATGTGGAAAATCAGGGTTCGGGCCTAGGGACTTGAACATGAGATTTACAAAGTCAGTGCCCTGAACGCTAGGCTTTCAAGTTGTTTGCTTGCTGTGCATTTAACTGTTTATGCAAAGTGGAGCCGTGCTAGCAGGAGATCTTGAGACCTGATGTGTCCCTGATGTGTCCGACTAGCCTGAGACGCAACGGCTAAGGCACTCGTGTAAAATGGGAGAGAGTGGCAAAGCAGGCAGCGCTGAGTGCTTGACCTACCCAGCTTTTAAAGGCTGTCTGTCTGTCTCTCATTCTCGTGTATAAAATTCAAAAAGTCTTGGTCCCAGGGAGGAATGGGAGCATTTCTGAAATCTCATAAAAGCTTTGCAAAATGTGAAACCTGCTTCTCCCATCCCACTGCTACCCTCTTTGCCATAGAAACAAATTGCAAAAATCCAGTGAATTCCTGGGAGCAAACTGTGACTCATGTAATACAATTTGTCAATTGCTAGAGAATTTACTGGATGTAAGGTTCATTGTAAGTATAAAAAATGCAGTCTCTTAATAAGACAGCTTTTAAAAATAAAACGCTTTCTGAATTTTAAGAAACTTTGTAATAATATAAACAAGGCTTTTAATCTTGGTAATGGTAGCAGCAAATTATATACACCATCTAATTTTATCAGACGATAGCAGTTGTAGTTTTTATCTTCAAAAACAGGTTGTGAGTGCTAGAGGGGAATAACTCTTCATAGCAAAAGCTAAGTTAATTTTGTGTTGTCTTATGTTGCTGGCAAAGAAGCCTCGTTTTTTTTTTAGATCATATCTTTTTTCTGTTTTTTTTCTTTTTTTTTCCTAAAAAAAGGAGTCATTTCACACAGCAGTTTATTTAAATACAAAAAAATGACGTTAAAAAGATCTCTCATTATAAGCTTTCTGAAAGTTTGCTATGCACTTTCATGTAAAACTTGGCCTCAGTACAGAACTGCTGTACAATCATTTTCATCTGAGATTTGAACATATTGGAAGAACTAGAGCAGTTCTTTCTTCTATCCTGTCATTTTTTTCCCTTGGAAATGATGAGCATATGGCAACCACCCTCACTGGATTCTCAAACAACAGGAGGGACCTTATTTCGATTCCTACATCCTGTCATCAGTGAATCCCATGATATTTTGTTCTTGCAAGGCTAAAGATGTGATTCGCATTTGCCATAAGGACAGAGCTTAATGTGATGCCATTTTACCACAGGAGCCCTCAATCAGTTAATTAAACATGATATAAATCACTGCATGTATTTGTAAAGTAAGATTAATATGGCAAAGTCAGAGTAATGAGGAATCCTCACCATTGTCTGAGTGTGAATCACTGATACGAAGATTACCCTTTTTGAAACTGGATATCTTTGAGTGGGTTTTGTTGGCTTAATCCCTCAGACTGCTTTGTGCAACTTGAAACCCAGACCTGTCATCTTTAGCCAAAATTTCAGTCATAACTTCCTCAGCTTTCACCCAATCATTTAAATCAGCATTCATAATACTTAGAAAGATCAAGCCTTTCAGCATACCACAAGGCTTCTTCATGCCACCTGGGACATTGGCAACATGTTTAATAAATATTTCATTTCATTTCATTGTGAAGATTCTTCTTTTGTTTTTTTCCGGGGGATTTACAGGGTACCCACAGCAGCACATTCCGTCACTGTGGTCACTTAGGTTTACAGCCTTAATAAAAGGATTTTTTTTCTTCTTTCTTGAAGTGCTATGGAGCCTTGTTAAACTAGAGCAATTACAGACACACAAGATAGGTGCTCTGGAAAGATCAAAGCCCCCCTAAAGACAGCTCTGTAGGATTCTGGAGCTCTCTTTGAAAAGTGCTCAGTTTACAAAGTAGAGATGTATAAACCCACGCATTAAAAATCCCATGTTCAAATAATGCTAAAGGCTGACATTAGTTAATAAGGAATCCGTGTTAGCCACTCTCTTTTCACATCAAACTGTGAACCACTCCGAAGGAAGTCTCCTGGTATATCAGCATGCTGTGGCACTGTGTGCATCCCGTGACATGGTGTCTTGCATGGAAAACCATCTTTTTGTTATAGAGCACCAGTCCTGTACTTTGCTATTCTAAAACAGCGGACGGATGCTATGTATGCTAGGCAGCCTTGACCCTTTGTATTTCAGTTAGAAGAGGGGTGCGTATGAGAGGAAAGGGAAAGGGAAGAAATGATGTGATCCTTGTTCTTGAACTTAATCCTGTGTTCGTCAGGGCAGTGGAGGCAGGGATCAGGGTAGAGGCAGATCCAATGAAAGGAAAAGGTGCTGCCGCACCTGCCTCCTCAAACAGGACCCTATGCTGGAGATCTATACAGTGGCTGTAGAGTGTCTCAGAAGCATTATGCTATCAAAGGAGCTAGCGAGAGGATAAGGTATAGTCAGAAGTCTTAAGTGCTTTCCAGAATTCATAGACTTTACTCAGAAGATGCTTCCATCAGCTTGAGACGGATCTTGATAGCTCCGCTATGACTGAACTGCACAATGAATACTGTTTTAAAATGTTGGTGGGTGCCCCAGCTGGGGCTGGGATGTCTGGGGAGTAATTCAATGTCGAAGATTAAACTTGCATCTCCCAGCTCACAGGAGAATACCCTGCCATCGCACTGTCTGCTCCTTCATCAGAAAAAGGAGGAAAGGAAGAAAAGATATGGGTGCTTTCTGCTCCTTCCACTGAGGTTGTGCTGCTGGATGTCAAAGATCACTAGCAGAGAGTGCAGTGCTGACTCCAAAAGCCACAGGGGAAAGAGATGTACTGGAGGCCGGTCCCTTTTCCACTCGTTACCTGCAGATAGTTGTCCGAGCAGACTAAGCAGTGAGTGCCACATGCTCAAAGGCTGTCTGATGTGTACCTCCAGAAGCGGGTGATTTGTGTGTAGGGGCCTTTCAAATTGCTATTCTCTGTTCTGAGGCCTCTGCTTCCTCTTAGCTGATACAGCACTTAAGGGCTTGACTCTGTCATGCTTAAGAGCATGCAGAGCCAAGCCCTAAGGTCAGGGACTTCTGTGGCTGTTAAAGGCGACCTCCTGGCCAACCTTTTTGTCTGTCCCAATGGCCTTCAGAAAACCAGTAGATCCTGAGTAGCTGGAAGCACTGTCATTGCCGTTGGAGTTTTAAAAGGTCTGTGTTTGCAAATGTGCGAATGATGAAAAGTCAAAAGGGTAACAGGAGAATCCCTGTTGTATTCATAACTTTTCTAAGCTGCAGGTGCATAAACATAAACATTTGAGACGTGCTGATCTCCTTTCTGTGCTCTTCTGTAAGTTAAAACAATCAAAATTGAAACTGAAGAGAAAAGCTCTATTACGGAATTGAGACTGTTTCATCTGTGCTAGTGTTTTTCTCTCATTCATGTCCTTTCTAAGTCCACAAATTCAGAAGATTTGCTTTTGCTGCAGCAGTTAATAAACATCATTGTGATACTGATTTGTGGAGAGCTATTCGAGTTTTAGCCTAAAACTATGCATAAATTACCTTACAATACCTTGAAAAACGGCCTGTTTAAAGAACTTCACTTTTCTATGATCACTGTCAATAAAATTTTCATGATAAAGAGTGTCATTATACCAAAATAGTAGAGTACTGAAAGGCTATCAGATAAAAGACGTGTTTTCCTTTGAAGTCTTACAAGTATTCCTAAGTCTGTTATGATGCAGGATTTTTATCAAAAATGGGTTAGTTGGAAAGAATGACTAAAAAGAAAATAACAGAAATAAATATGATGAGCTAACCTTAGAAAGGAAGCTGTATAATGTGTAAGAAAAGTCTCTGGAGCTGGGTTATACCTGTAGGTAGATGTGTTGAGCATTTGCTATGACCATTTGTGAGTATTGCTACTGTTCTCAGAGGCTGCAGGATTTGACCCATTTTTGTATCTATCTATCTATCTATCTATTTATCTATCTATCTGTCTGTCTGTCTGTCTAGCTATCTATCTGTCACCCTGAACTCTAATCAGCAGCGGCTGGAAAGCAGTTGCCATTTCTTTCCACTCACATGCCCTATAGCAGGACTGAACTGTCCTGTGTTTTTTACAGTTTTCTGTTTGGAGTTGCTTCTTTTTCTACTCTGGGAATCCATCACTCTCATAAAACTCCAGTTACAGCTGCATTTACTTACTGTGTGGCTTGCTTTTATGGCTCTTCCAAACCTATATTACCTTTTACAAAACCTGCAACATATATCCCCGTGTTCATTCTTGTTCTTATTTTTGCCCTATGGGTCATATTGCTTAGTTATCCAGTGCTGTCAGACCCTGAATAGCTTTTCTTTATTTATTCCTTTCTTACATTGTTGTGTTTTGTGTTATCTCTAACCTAAAATTCCTTGTCATTTACAATGAAAACTTGCAAAATGCAAACAGTTTACTTAGAGGATTAGAGTTGATGTGAAGGATTAATGCAGAGCTAAGGAATCTCCCTGCAAGATATTTGGATCAAATCCAGCCTGCGCAAGTTACCACAAGTTGTAGTGAGCAGAGAGCATGTACATTTTCATTGGTTTGGGGGATTTTTGTGTATAATCACTCAAATCTTGAAATGGTTTTGTTTCGGTCAGGTTTGTAAGTTTTGGGGGCTGAAGCACTACAGTAATTTTATTTCAGCATGTGTATCCACATGAATTTTACAATTGGTGCCTGAACATTCAGGAAAAAGCCACTTGGAGCCGATTAGAAGTTAACGTATGAAGTAGGAATATCTGTGTGCATGTCCAGCCAGGGAGGGGAAACAATGCCACAGGACTTTCGTCCTCACAATTGGCACAGCTCAGCACACAAAAAGAAAATGTATTTCTTATCCATTTGTGGAATTGAACTACTTCATTCCCAACTTCTTTGAATATTGTTGAAAACACGGTAGTTGAGGCATCACATCTTGCTCATAGGTTCTTCATAGAAAAGTTAACCAGAGTGAAAATCTTCAAAGGCACGTGTAAGATTATCGCCTGTGCGCTATCCTTTTATATCCAGCAGTGCTGGCTGACAAAGTGAAAAATCCTGTGCGTAGCTGGGAACAGACAAACTCAGAATGCCTGAGAAACCTCCTCTCTGGGAGCGAGAAGGCTGGATGGTGTGGAAACAGTGTTGTGGGTTCCTTAAAGCCAATTTGCAGGTGAAAAAGTAGTCTCAAGTTCCTTGTATTAAGCAGTCATTTCCCCCAGATACTAGTGCTAAATAGCGCATTTAATACCGAGTAGCAAATGTTGGGGTAGTTTCAGATGGAATATTCCAAGGATTAGAGCTCAAGGATTAAACCCTGTTGCTGGGCTAGTCGTAGAGCAGCCTGTGGTGCTGGTATCTTTGTCTGTTGATCCAAACCTTTGATATAAAAGTGAAAAAAACGATGAGCTTGAAAGCAATCAGGATGTCTGTTCATATGCTTTACGTTAAATGTGTTCTAATTTCCTGTCATGTTTTTTGTAGTTTTGTAATCCTCCTTATTGTAAGATTAAGGTAGGCTTACGGGGCTGCGCTACAGGGACACGTACCTGAATTTGCCCTGAAAAGAGTCGGTGAATGCAGTCAAGACGGCTCCGTTACACTGGCTGAATTGTGTTGAGGATCTGACTGAACTTTGGTATTTGGTGGTAATGCTCAAGTAGGCTTTAGTGGCTTTTGCTCTGCCTTGTAATTTCTTTGCAGCATAATAAAAAGCTCTTTAGAACATTGCTACATAGATTAATATAGAAAGTGCTTGTGATACTTTTATACACAGGGAGTTTAATACTTGGATGCAAGAGCAAATTGATTGCAGGCAGTCCTGTGCTGGAGTACCCAGGAGTGAAAGGAATGATTACAATAACCTCTGGGATTTCTTCTCAGAAGTGGTTCCTGAAAACACCCACACCCGCGAAGTATTGGGCACAACAGAGTATTGTTTCCTTCTGATGTGGAATCACAGAAACATATTTTACTTTGGGAGGTGGGAGGGGTTGAGGGGGAGAGGAAACTCAAGAGACATTAATGTTTAATGTTTTTAATTTTGTAAAATGAACAACAAAAAAGGATATGGTTTGTGAGTGCCTCTGAGATTGTTTAAACTCTGGCAGCTTGCTGTCAGATGAGATGCTAAAAGCCAGGAAGGAAGAAACTGAGGGGCATACTGGGTAAACTGCTGCTAGCTCACCTTTGGCACCCCGATCTGACGGAAGAGTGAAATAACGGTGAAACGAATTTGGCATGCATTGCCGTGGTCTCCACGAAATGACTTGTACCACCTTGAGTTGTATCAGATGGGACCTTGAATTGCAGCCAGGCAGGTATATTTCTCTTATTTGTGGAGGGTTCTAGCTGTTAGAGAGCTCATTTTCCTGGCCAGCCCCTGGGATAAGGACGACATTAATTGTGCCTTTGCTTCACTTACCCTTTCCAGATTGCCCTCTTCTGCCCTGACAGAGAACATGTCCGTGGCTGAGGGCTTCCAGGCAGACAATTCAGCATCTCTCAGGGATGAGGAGTAATTCCTGGAGGACCTTAACACTTGCTCAGCTTACCAAGGGTGCATTCACCCCTGGTAAATGCTGAAGAGAGTAATTCAGGTTATACAGGTTAGAGCGGTGTCTGTATATACACTGCACAAAGGTGCTCAGGAAACACCACTGCTTTTCTGTGGCAGTCTGAAACTTTGTGGTGGGGGAGAGGGGCAGATAATTTCAAGGGGAAAGTAAATTCAGAAAAAAATTCAGTTTGGAATCTTACAAATAGTCTGTTTCAATAAAATATTTAAAGAAAGATAGGCCTCTGGTATTTTAAAATAGTAAATAGATAATATCAGTGTTGGTAGTTTAGCATGCCATAAAGTAAAACAAGAAAATAGAAATGAGAATGACTAATCTTAACAGAATTAAACAATTTTGCCTTTTGAAAGTGTAGCATTGAAGCTTTTATTGTGAAGCTGAATTTTTGGCAGAAGAAAAATCTGCTGATATTTCTTACTCCTTTTTGAGTCTGACTGATTGCTTTAATTTGTAGGGTGTATGTGCTTAAAGTGCTCAGGTTGGTAGTATCCATCTGGTGTATACAACTCTCGGTGGTCAGGGCATTATAATACTGTGCCTCACTGGAGATTTTCCTGGAAGGGGATATAGGAGTTGCTCCAGCACAGCTCTGACACCGGTGAGACTGTGGCAAAGGAACAGATGTTACTGTAGGTGAATAATAATCTGCTGTTAGAGGGGCGGGGGGGTGAGCATACTACAAATGAACAACACTGAGCTCATTTAGGTGTGTGCTGGTTTGTACTGCACCTTCATTTGTGCCATCTCTTCTTTGTTGTTTCTGTTGTGGTGGAGCCCAGAACCAAGATCAGGGCCCCCTGCAAGTCATTAAAACCTGCAAGAGGCTTGAGAGGAAAGGAGCCTGTCTGTTTATGGCTATCTGCTGTGTGGAGGGGACCAGGTTTTCCAATGAAGAGCTTTCTGTGGGGTGGGAGTCTGTACCTTCCTGAGCCCCTGGCCCATTTACTCCCCAGAAACTCTGTGGGAAAGTGAAAGATTGAAACTAGTATGGCTCAGACCGTCCTCACTTTTCCGTATCCCTCCCCTTTTGCTCTGGGCCCCATGTTTGGGTCCAGGAGCTGCTGGGACAGCCATTCCTGGGGGACAGTGAGGTGCAGCAAATATTTGTCATCCAGGACAGATTAATACAGGAATTCATGTTAATCCTCTGGCAAGTGCCCAGGAACATACAGAGGATAAAGCAATGCTGGTATTTGTTTTACAGTGGGCTAAGGATGGAGGGACTCCAAAAGGTTGCCTAGAATAATGTGGGGAACATTCAGTGTAAAGAATTTACTTTATCTCTCTTTTCAACGTTACTGACTACTGTTTTTTTTTTTCTCCCATGAGTAAGTGGAAAAGCACCAGGCTCATTACCTGCACAGTCTACTGCCTAACCCAAGAAAAGCACTGTTCCCAGCTGGGCCAAAACCAGCTTGCAGGAATAAAGACATTTCATTGGCTTTCTCATGCAAGTTCTGCTACACCAATATCTCCAGTCTCTGTATTTGATGACTCTTGAAGATGCTTTCATTTTACTTGGATGATCTAGGTACCCTGTATTGACAGCTGCTCACTGCAGCATTACTGAAGAGCTACTGTGCATTAGGACAGGCCTTAATTGATAGGTGTATGTTTTTCAAGCAACAGGAGAATAGCTTAGATCCATAGAAGTGGAGTTTTAAAAATGCACCGTGCTCCTATGATTCACCTTAGTTCTAACTAGTTTAATTTAGAAAAAAGCCTCTTCAGCAAATGAAATTTTATGGCACCATTCCCAGTTGGTCTCACTTGCCGTACAGATTCTGAACGGCAGTGCAGGTCAGAAGACCTGATCTTCTCAATATGAGGGTGGCTGGTATTCAGCTGCTGCAGTGACAGGCAACTTAGGAGGAAATGATAGAATAGATTAGAAATCCAGAGCCGGGCTTTGGTTTGAAACTGTATGTCAAGCACCTTTCAAACTATATTTTAAAGTGAAGCAAAAGATGGGATCAAAAGGAACTCATTGTCAGCAACCATTAGACCTAAAATTAAACCTACTGCTCTATTCAGTTTACAGGCATGTACTAGCATGGTAAACTGCTACTATGCACTGTACCAACAAGCAGGCTGAACATCAAAATGCTGTAATACTGTTTCTACTTCTTCGGCTGCTTTGCCACTGAACTTCTTAAGACCTTACTTCCCTAGTCCCGTCAGCCATCTCACCATTCCTGCAGCATAAACTCCAGGTACTGAGCACTGCAAAACTTACCATATGGGTACAGCTGCCTCTTCTCAATAAGCAGTGGCTGTTTAAAGATGATTCAGAGCATGACCAAAAATAGATAGAGGATAAACTTTGAAAAGTCCAGCTTATTGCCAGGCTCTTTCTCTTTTCAACTGACAGCTCTGAAGGGAAGAAGAAAGTGGTGTAGACAGTGAAAGCCTATAGCAGTGGCTCTGTTCAAAGTGTGTGACAGATCAAAGAAGTCAGGAGCTGAGTCACAGCAGAGCTCTCCAGGAGAAAGGAGATGTTTCCCAGGCTGAAGAAGCTGATTCCATCTCTCCTTCACTTGCCAGGAGACGTTATGAGGCTTGTCAGTCCGGATAGCTCCCATTTAGGTAAACACTTTTGGTTCCTTGCTTTGGATGGGGCATTGCCTTTCCTGAGTGAAAATCCGCCCATGGAATGCTTTCAGACCTATGGATATTCCCCAAAGGACCCTGCAAGTGCTCCTAATTTGTCTGCCCTGGTTTCCCTTCCTGCAATAACCTATTCAGATCTACAGAATGAATCTCATAAATACAGAGCTGGGTTAAGGCACAAATACTCTCTGCTGATTTAACAAACCTCTTGTTGTAGTTTTAGCCTAATCATGCTGTTTTGATGGGTTTACCTTGCAAGGGGCCCTGTGTTGTGTTTCCATTGTGGCCAGCCAAGCTTACTTTGCTTTCCACTGATGTTGTCCTATATTTAGTGTTTTGACTTTACGTGACCCTGACACTGTGGAGGGGGAGGAGGAGGAAAAAATGTATTGCTGATGGCTAATCCTATGCATTGCTCAGGGACTGCGTCCACTCTAGCAACCTTTTTTCATGGTAATATTTTTTGTTAGCAATAAAAGGATTAATTCTAGAAATCAAGCTCTCTGATTATGATAAGCATAATAAATATCTTAGACAAATTGCTATCCTTTTAAGAATATTAGTAAACGAAGACCTTTGCTCTCCTTGGCTAGGCTTGAGTCTGCTGGTACACGCATTCATACCATCTGCACTGCGTGCTAATACAACTCCTTGTTGTCTGGTCTTCCTGGGAATGCATTATATAGATTGCAGCTGGTTCAGAATGCAGCTGCCAGGGTCACGACTCACACTAAGATTAATCATTACGCCTGGGTTAGCTTCATTACTTCGACTACCCATTACATTTAGCAGAGATTATGAGATGTTGCTTTTAACTTACAAGGCTTGGACTAACACCTACTCACCTCAGCAACATGCTTTTATGGAATGTTTCTCTTGGTAAGTCTCCTAGAGCAGCAGAGAGTCTCTCTAGATGCTGTGCTTTCAGCTTGAGGAGAAAACCTTCCAGCGTTACGTGTACGAAGTGGCGTAGTGTGGGATTCTCACGTCTCTGGGTTCACTCCTCTGATGTGGACTGATTTCTTCCCAGTGCATACTGTCAATGCAGAACTTCTTGCCAGGAAAAACAGTATGATGAAGAGGAGTACGAAAACATCATCACCACCCCATACATAATTAACCTTGCAATCTACCTAGTTCTCTGGATTTACTGCCAGGTGTTTTGGGTGATAGCCATCCAAAGAAATGTGGTTTCCTAGGAAGGAAAGAGAGCTAGTGCCAGTACTTACACTGCACATGAAACTAAGATCACCAAACAATATGACATTTCCCAACAGAAGCCTACAATATAAATTCAGCTAATGGAAATGAACAGGAGTCTAACTCAACTACATTCCCCGAAGCTGAGCCTCTGAGGTCTTCTCAAGCATAAAGGGGAAAAAAGCCAAATGTACAGAAGACGTTTGAAGGACAATTGACTAAATGTGCCTGTGGTATTCCACATCAGAGCTATGAAGAGGAAACTTGAGGTTACCTTTTTTATGTACATATGGTTTAGGTTCCTGCCCCTAGGGTTGTGGCAAAAGCTATTGTTGCTAAAGAAAACCCGATTGCTCATCTATAGGCTAGAAAGTAAGAAAGAAATTATTTAAATTATTTTACATGCTGTAATTACTTTATAACGTTGTACAGGCTTCTACCTCACCAAGCTGCTCAGTCCTGAATACAGTGAGAAAAAACATCACTATATCAGAGAGCCAGAGGGTCTGACAGCTACTGAGTGAAAAAACACCCTTGTTTAAGGGGAGAAACAAATTTTCAGAGGTTTCGTTTGGCAGAGCATGGAGGGGTAGGGCTTGTTTCTCTGGTGAAAAAAGTTCTGCTTTCTAATGGGCATCACAGCCAGAGGTTAGTTGCTTGCCAGTTTTTGGGAGAAGGTCAAACTACCTAAAAAGTGCCTTGTAGCAATGGGCTGGCTTTATCTCACATCGAAATTAAGCACTTAGCTGAGGTGCTTAAGCCAGAAGTCTGCTTGTTCTTGGCAGCCTCTTCTGTCAATGATAAGAGAGACCCTTCCTCCTGAGGGCAGCTGTGCCAGCAGGTATGTTCAGCCATACCCTGCAGGTGTCTGTTCCTCATCACCGACTTCGAGGTTTAGAAAAGAAGCACCTCAGGTTGGCAGCTAAGGCTGAGCCAGAGGAATCCGGCTTGCAATATAAATATAGTTTAGATCTACGCAAATCATGCACTGCAAAATCAGACCTGGGTTGGGTTCTCCTGATTAAGCACTTGAAAACTACCAGGTCTAATCTACTGGTCTGAAGGCAGTTGGCGCAGAGAGCGTAGAACAAGTGGAAGAGCAGTGCTTTGCCCTTGTAAGCGAACACACCGTGTGCTCTGTGCAAAGAGAGGAAACCTCTGGGGAACCCTGTTTGAGGGATCCTGATGCTAAAGCCAAGAAGAGTCTGTTCAGCTAGCCAGGAGAGCTCTCAGGGCTCACCTGTAGGGCTGCTTCATCGTGAGGGTGGAGCTGCAGGAGCCAATCAGGCATCAGGCTAAGCTACAAAACCTGGGGAAGGACTACCAGGTGTCTGAGATCTTGTCTGGTCAGGGACTGATCTCTATACCCTACCTCAAGGTCAACTCAAATCCTAAGTGCAGGAGAGGAAAGAGGACCTTCAGGAGGTGAGTGTGTAATGGAGCTGTGCTCCCTCATGATTTCTCAAGTATTTGTTGGTGGTCAAGGGATAGCCCTTGAGAGAAAAGGGTCAAAAATAGTGCTACCAGCCTGCTTGTTGAAGATGGGTGTTGTTTTCCCTCAGTTTTGCAATTTTAGGTGTGGTAGTTGGGGGGTAGACTTAGTGACTCAGGGTCCTTTCTACATCCTGTGTTCTATTATCTTAAATTAAATTTTTGTAGGTTTTTTGGTTTTTTAAAGGTCTCAAAATGATTTTGTTGTGTATGACTAACACTTAGTCATACGTTTTTGGATCAGAATTGTGTAGTAAGTGGCTCCAGTAGGAACTGCAGGGCTCTTTGATGTAGCAACTTTAGAAATGCTGAAGACTCTTTCATGCAATGCATCTGGTTGTGTGTCCGTCCCCCCTTCCCCTCCCCTCCCCCCAATTCAGTACTCCCTCTGATTTCAGTCGTTCCAATGTTTCCTGTGTTTCTGGGTGTCCAGTAATTCCCTTGTCTGACTGTGTTTTATCCAGTGATGTAGAAGAATCTTTTGCTTGCAAAGCAAAACTCTCCTCCTTCCTTCAAGAGCTACATGTAAGGATATGGAAAATATAGCTCCCATTACAGTTGCATGTATACAGCCTTATTTCCTAGCATCTCATTTTAGCTCTAACCTCCTGAAGCCTGGGTTTCTCCCTCCATGTTTAGTGGAAGATGCTTCAGTTGAACCTCGCTTTCCTGAAGAAATGGTAGGCTGCAGGGTTCATACCAGTTGTTTTAGAAGTGAATATATATATATATGCATGTACGTACAGGAGGCGTAAAGGTGGGATTACGTGCAGTTGTTAATCTCCACAGAAATACACATTAAGCGTCGAGCCTAAGCGCAGAGGTGAGGAGCAATGATCAGTAACTTAGCCAGGTGCCTAAGGGATGTGTGGCAGGAGGCCGGGCTGCAACTCTACTGTCTGTCAGCAGATTTCTATGGGATGAATCTTACTCTACAGCAGGTTCCTCTGAGATCTGTCTGTAAACCTGAAATTTATAGAGTTGAGTGTTTCTGGGGTGAATTACAAGCCTCTGCACCTGAAAAATACGTTGGTGATAGCCCAGGCTCCTTCTGTATGTTTGAACCTCCTTGTTGCCTTTTTGTAGTTGAGGAAGATCCTTTTCTCTTTGCATGTTAGTTCTGCATGTTATTTACCATCTTGCTATTGTGCAGTCATAAATTAATAAAGCAACGGCTTTGCATGCAGCCAAGAAGCAGTGCACTTTGGCTTCTTTTAATGTGATCATTTTGGAGTAGAAAGAAAGGATGATGTTTATTAGATGTTGTTTCTTTAAATCCCTTAAGATTCAGATTTTCTGCTCAGTCCCCACCAGACCTCTTTGTAGGTCACTTATATGTGATACCCTGATTGCACCCATGATTTGGAGATGTCTGTATTCAAGTGACCTAAATTGCATTGAGGGAGGGAGGGAAAGGGGGAGGGAAGGATTGGGGGATGGTGGGAACCAGTCTGTTTGAAAATTCAACAAAATGCATTTCTTCTTCATGGAGAAATTAATTCAGAATCAGACTGGTTTAATAAATTCCCCAAATATAAAGGAATAGATCAGTTTGGGCAAGAAGTACTGTTCATGTAGCAGTTAAGGTTGTGGACAGAAGTAAAAATGCAATTAGGGGTATGGCTGCAAAATATGGAGGCGAAAGAGGCTTTGCAGTGAGATATCTGGCACTGTATGATCCAGTAACCGAACTTAAATTGGCTGCATTGATATAAAGTTTATACGAGAGTGAGGGAATCTTCTGGAAGTGATGGTCCCATTAGCAAAGTGATATGCCTTTATTAACATTATGCAGCTGCAATAATCTTAATGGAGCAATCTAGTGTTCTTCCCAAAGGAAGATCTTATCTCATTTATTAATTGTCTTTCTAGTAGTTATGAGTTCATCTGATCTTGGATAAGTGTGCGGGCTGAAAATTTTAAACTCGCTCCCTATCTGCAGCACCAATACAGGATGTTGGTAGCTGTGATCTCAGCAAGGGTTTGTACCGATCGGCTTGTGTCTTGCTATGTATTTCCATCTGGCTTGACTACTGGCTGTGTAAATACTCGGTTTGCATTGTAGCCTGAATTAGTCACCTGTTACTAGTGTGCAAAGGAAGTGTTGTCTTCTTTCAGATGCTGACAAGCGGCATTTAAATGTACAACTGTCAGGATACATGAGAGAGATTAGGCTGCTGTGCACATCTCTGATGCTTCTTCTGGCTAGAAAGCGAGGTAATGATTAACAGAGAAAGCGAAGCAGGTACAGTTGTAGAAAGCTCCCTCTCTGAACCCTGCGAAGGTGCTAATACTGACTGCAGTAATCAGATATTTTTATCTGACCTGTACAATCTTGCTATGCTTTTCTTTTTTTTAGCAGAAAAGAGTGTAGTGGGAATAGGATTTCTCATTTCCCTCATGACAACTAGTTAGAAAATAAAATAACGCCTGCCACCCCCGATTATATGGGCAGCACGGGCTGTTCCGTATGTTACATAGTGATTTTAAGTGAAGCTTGCGGGGAAAAAAAAAAACTCAGATGCTTTGTTGATGCAAGGTGGCACTTAGCAAATCCACAGTGGTTTCTTTCCAGTGTGGAGATATCCTAGTGGGGACAGGCTATGTTGCCTGGGGAGTGGTTTTGAGGAGGAGTGCAGGTCATCTGCGACCAAGACGTGCTGGAGGGGTGAATGGAGGACGTTCACATCTTGTGCGTTGATGGATGAGCAGTCTCTCCTTGGTGTGATTTCTCCCCTTATTGTAGTAAAGGGAGGTACCTTAGGGATGAAGTGACTTGAGAGGTGTAGGACTGCAGGCTCTGAATCCCCCCCGTCAGTTAGGGAGGTATTTTGGCTTTGAATCTTGATTTCCTACCCCTGCCCCCCTAGCCTCATCCCCCTCCAGCAGATGATGTGGATACCCATAGCAGAGGGCAGAATACCACCCAACTAATTCTCTGGAGTATAGCTGCTGCACAGCCTCCTGCTGGGGAGCTGAATGTATGGCTTATGCCCTAAAGCAAAGTGTATAATGCTTAGAGAACAGAGTGCAATTTCTTTCTTTTTTCTTTGCTGCTGGAATAAATTATCATGTCGGAGTGCCGTGGTTTGGACTTATCCCTAGATGGGCATCACCAGTAATGTGCATTTAGCAAATAATATTATTAAGTTGAAAAGATGCCTCTTGCAAATTTTATGGGTTTGCAACAGATGGAAAATAACAGCATTTGAGGACTTCTAATATATTGTTTTTTCAAGATTAACCCCAATGATGCTTGCCTCTCTGCATCCTTCAGTGTGGTTTTTGTAGGTCATACGATGCTGCAAATAAGCCTTACGGGCTTGTTAAATTTTCTAACCAAGCCTAATATGCAGTGCACATGGGGTGAAAAAATCCAAGAGAAAAATAAAATGTCTCTGGCCCTAATATTCATTTATGTCTTTGTCAGCAAAGAGTGCTAGTCTTTGCAGACACAATACCTGTAGGTCCATGTACGTTATTCAGTGTAAACGTAAGGTGTTCTTGAGTTGTATTTATCACCTCCTGTGTCCCGTTGTTAACTTCCTCAGGAAATTTCTGCCAGGCCAAAATGGGATGTGAGATCCAAGGGGGAGAGACCCAAACCTAGAGGAATTGTGGGTCAGGAGTAAAAGCATCTTCTTTTCTCCATAGACTTAGACTGTAGTACTCGTGCTGCATAGCTAAAGAACAAGTGAAGCTAGGAAGTGAAACTTGAGAGACTGTTCCAGAGTGAAGGCTGACTAGTGTTTACAGCTCTGTAATGCTGCTGGTGCTGTAGGAATTGTTAGTTGTGGAGGAAGCTATCGTGGCTTCAGGACTCTCTTCTTTTGCCCAGCTGAAGAAAGAAGGAATCAGTAGTCTGCAAAATAATAGTTTATTTCTTTCCTTAGACACACACAGGATGTTAAAGTTTCTGTAAAGTATGTTTATGGTGTTCCTTGGTGCTGTGAGGGCAGAGTATATAATCATCAGCGTATAAAAAAAAAAAATAAAAATCTGAAACCGTTAGGAGAAATGATGAGAAAGAAGCTTGTGCTGTTGATCCCCATGAGTAGAATTTGGACAGAAGCTGGCTTAGGTCCAGGTTGCAGCAGAATTAAGCACCTATCCCTCCACAGGCAACTGCTTGTTAAAGAAGCAATGTTGTTGGCATTAGTAGTTGAGCAGAAGTTCTATTTCTTTTGCTGACATCGCATGTGAATATTCCCCCCTGGCCCTGAATTGGGTACCCCATGACAGAAGGGGTGATGTAGCTTACTTCACTTGGCAGCAAAATTGCATTAATTTCTTGAGCTTCCGAACTTCGTTTTATTTTTGTCCTGAAAATTCATATTGGTTTGGTTTTGTTTTTTTTTTCTCCTTGTTTTGTTTCTTTTAATGAGCCTACCTTTATCCAGTTTTTGAAGTGTTTACAATGGCGAACTAGAGCAACTGATGCAAAAATGTTAAAGGGAAAAAGAAGTAGTAGAAAGTTTTAAACTATCGTATTTCTGCAAAGTGGCCTTTTGTGAAACTTATACTATTGTTCTTGAAAGACAAAGCAGTTAAGTTACTTAAGAGGTTTCAGATGGGCTGGCTGATCAATATCGAGTATTAGTAATGCTATATTAGCAAAGACCTGCACTATACGCTCAGGCCTTATTACCATGATGTCCATTTATTGATACTAACACTTGATCATATACAACAAATTATTTTGAAGTTATTTTTGATGAATGTTGTTCATATGTGTTATATGGCTTGATCTTGCAAACCTTTACTCGTGAGGGTAGTCAATTGTCTTCAAAGATTTGCAAGAATGGCCCATATGCAATACAACCTCGATTATCCAAATGGCAGGGGAGACATTGAATAAGTTCATATAATCGACATTTTGAATAATGAGGAAATTTTCAGTGCAATTAATAGACGTCAGGGGACATGACCATCTTTCAGATGACAGGGAGTTTTCAGAAAATTTAGATTTTGATAGCTGAGTTCCTAATGTATGTGCTACTGACAGACTGAAATTGCAGAAGATCTGAAACGTGCCTATATATTCCTTAATAGCCCTTCCTGTGGAATCAGCCAGAGTTCTCTTTGCTGTGGTATGGGCGTTGTGGGTCAAATTGTCACAAGCGTTTAGCAGTAACTCTGCTATTAAGAGTTAGATTCCAGGAATGCAGTGTTAAATCAATATTGGAATTGTCTGAAGTAAAATATGATTTAGAAATACATCAGTGTCAACTTTGGAATATGGCTTTAAGAAAAAAATAATCCCATAAAAACATAAAAGTAAATAAAGTTTAAGGGAGGGAACTCCTGAAGGGAATGAGAGAGGAAGAGAGAAATACACACTTTTTTGTACGGATGTGGAAATACTCAAGGGAGCATCAGTTTGTGTCAGAATGCCTCTTTTTAAACTTGGAGTTGGTCAGTCAAAGATAATCCAAAACCAAAATTCCTGTTTTCTGACTCCTGTTCATCTCTGCGCAGCCAACAGAAGGTGCTGCGGTGGGAGGCACTGATTTCCTTCCTCCCCAGATGGCTGCACATGAGCACCCAGGGATGCATATGGCTCTGCTGACTCCCTGGGCAGAGAGCACCGATGGTGTCTCTGCCTGTCCTCAGGTCTGCACCGCCACTGTGTAATCAGAGTTTTTATCTTTAGCAGCTCTAATGAGCAATACGGTCTTGCTAGCTTCTCAAATGCTGAGAAACAGCAGAAGCAGAATTATGAAGATCACAACTGCTGGGGGTGTTTGGGATTCTGTCCTGAATCAAAATACTAATGTTTGGAGGAAGCCGAAATGATGCATCAATTTATTTCGGCACAGAGATGAGCAATCGCTTGTTTCCTAGGAAACATGGGGCTGTGCATATGCAGCTCCGAATGTGTGCCCTAATGTTTTCCTTCATGTTGATAGAGTAGAAAGTTTGTCCAATGAGATCCATTATGCTTAAAGCAGAAGGGAAAATAAATCTGGAAAGTTGCGCTATTTAAAAAGAAGATAGCAGCAATACTGCCAAAGTCATAAGGAAAAGGCAGAAATAATTCAGGAAAATAAAGGAAGTGTCCTTTCTGTCTATCTAATCTAGGAATCTGGAGATTTTTATAGTTGCAGAGCCATCTGCTAAGTTTCATTTATTGTGCAACTTTACTACCTCACCATCATGTGCTCATTAATCTGCCTTTTTTAGGTCTACTTCTGAAATTCTGAACCTCTGAGCATCTGTCAAATAGCTGCCACTGTTTTTGAAACAGTAGTATGATGTATAAAGCTTTTTATAGTAAGTCAGTTTGCATGATGTCAATATTACTCAGCAAAAGCTTAGCCATTCATAAGATGCTCACCTCAAGCTTGTCAGTAAACCACTTCCACCACGCCCTAACTCTTTGTATTTCTTCCTAGAAGAGTAAGTAAAACATAATTTGTGGTGATGTGTACTGTGTCTCAAAACGTGGCTTGGATTGCATGGCAGCATTTGGTCTTCTGATTCGAGCAGTGCGCTTGGGTGGCGATTGCCAAAAAGGACTGAGGGTTATTAGCGCAGATCACTGACCCCAGCAGGATTCTCACCATCGACTCAAGTGGCTGAGACTTGGACCAAGGTCAAGGACTTTGGATGTTGGCTTTAGCTTTAATACGGTGTTTTCAGACCTGGCCACTCTGTTGTGACCTGCACACACATTGCTGACAGGAGTGCGGGGGGGGGGGGGGGGGGGGGAAGCATTAATATCCACCTTCTCGATCAATGTGTAGAATTCCTCAGATCCAGTACCACATCCTTCAGAGGTGGTCAAATGACTCGTTCTTCATGTTCGTTGTTAACAGCAACAAAAAAAAAAGAACTAATCTGGCTGAAATGCGGAGGCCTGGCAGCTGTGTCTGGGTGCGTCTCAGGCTAATCCATACCTTTCCCTTTTGTGCGTTATTCTAACAGTAGGTGATCTCATGTGTTACCTGAAAATGTGCTTTGAATTCACATTCTTGCTTCTTGGCCCCGTTGGAGGTGAGGCAATCCATGAAGCCCCAGGAGCCAAATGAGCAGTGGCTGCCTCTGTGAGTAAATGCTGCTGGAAATGGGTATTAGCAGGTCTGAGGGACTCGAGTCCTCTCCTGCCAGATGGCTGCCAGGATGTCACTACCGCATGTGAAGCTTATGGATGCCTCTGTCGTTCCTGCCCTGAGGTTCCTTGATGTGTTTTTTTAGGCATTGATTTCATTTTGCCTGCTTTAGGTAAATCTCAGTAGCAGTGGATGATTCAGCTCAAGAATTGTTTTCTTTGGGGACTAATCATTCTGTCTCGATCTACGCTCCTAAATTTAGAGGTTAATCTCTGCAGGCTTCTTCTGGGGGAGGCTGAAGCTTCAAGTCTGAAACCTCCTGTGAAAGGACTAACCCTAGACATTTTGAATCACACTCTGAGTCTTTCTCTCTTGATTATGTATGGGACTAAGGAGAGTATTTCTAATTTAGGCAGTTACAGATGAGGTACCACAAGATGGATGAGCTGATCTAATAGCCTGCTGATACTTCCTGGCCATGTGTTCCTGGTGTTTCTCTTGCTTCAGCTTGGGTGCTTGCGCTAAAATGGCAGGAAACTACCCCAGCAAAACAAACGGAGCCAAGGCAACCTGAGCCCTCCGGCTGGGATGAAGGTGGGGGACCAGAAATGATGGCAGAAAAAGGGTTGCCCTGTAGGGTGGGAACACTCAGCTGTGACTGTGATCCTTGGTATTCTTCTGTCCTTTAACGGAGGGTCCAAATTGTTAAATACTGATACTACTGTGACTTTCCTCAGTCCTTTTAACAGCAGCGGCACTGACGTGGTGTTGCACTGCTGACGCTGCAGAGGCCTCTAACTGTGCTGACTGACTAGGGGCCAAAAGGATTAGCCAGCAGTGCTACTGAGATAGGAACGAGGAGGCATCCCTCTTGCAGGAATGCACTTGAGTTACTGAGAGAAATGGCCAAAAATGTGTAATGGCCCTTTTCTAGGAGGAGACTCCTGGCCTCTGAGATGTCTTTCAGTGTGGGAGGTGCAATTAGATATGCCCTTTGTCTGAGAGAAAGGGAAGGAGCCTCGTCTATCAATAGATAACCTCTTACAATCATCTTGGCAGTAGTTACTGTCAGTTAAAATCCAGTAGTACTTCTTTAGGGTTAATAAAACCAAAGCCCCTCAGTCAAGTGAGCTCTAAGATGTACTTCTTGTCTAAAATTTAGAAACAAAACCACTGCAGCAGAAAGAATAGAGCTGCTGTTCTTATCTGTCATCTCCCTCCATTAACAATAATTAATAGTGGAACAGGTGGAAAGTTAGCAATTTTTGCTGAGAAGAAAATATCTTATGTTGGGTAGAAACCTGCCTATTTTTTTCACAGCAGTGCTTTAACTCGGTAATTTCCACATCTTGAGCCTAAAGTGGCTGGCATGATGAGGGAGTTGACACCTGAGCTATTGTCAAAGTGTCTGGAGTGGAGCCTCCAAGCAGCAGTGGAAGATCCTTAGTCCAGAGGAGTTTTAGTCCCGTTTGTGATGGAGGAATTGGAGGAACAAACTGCGAGGGGAGATGCATTTGAAACTGGACAGTGAGTAACGAAGTGATGGCCTCAGTCTTGAAGTCTGAAATAAGAATTCTACGTTGGACCAGAAAGTGAAAGTCTGAACTCTGCAATTAACATTTCAGCCTTTATTTGAAGTCAGTGATTTTAGAGGTTATCTTCTTGTGTGATCAAACTAACACCCATGCATATGGCTCGGCAGGGAATGAATAGTGCTAGAGATTACTTCTGGGCCGTGCAGTTAGATTTTGACAAATCCATCCAGGCCCATGCTGTGGAATGTGTGGACAAGGTTCAAGTTTGCACTGATGGAAATGGAAACCTCTTGCTATACTGAGTTCAGTTTGTTTTCACATGTGGTGTGTTGTCTATCTGGTATGTCTGTTTTATTTATAGCTATATAAATATATTTTTTAAAAAAAAAGCTAGTTGGCAATTTTCACATCAATATTGTGTTTTCAACAGAAAATGGCTTATTAGTCAGCAGAGGCTGCTGGCAAAGTTTTATCGTTTGGATCTAAAAATATTTGGTTTTAATGAAACATTGGGAAATGAAGACTTGGAATTGTGGTGTTTTTTTTTTTTTTCCCCCCCCTGTAAAATCATGAAGAACTTGATGCATCTGCTAACAAATTGGGTTTTGTTAAAAACATTTTGAGTGAAAGTATATCACAGCTGGCTCAGACATTATGTATGTATTATATATGTGTTATATTTTTGTCTGCTGAGACCACGGAAAAGAACTTCTTTGTGCGTAGTAGGGAAGACTAGATTTGCAAAGGCTGGGGTTTGTTGTTGTGTTTTTGTTTGGGGTTTTTTTTTCTTGTCTAGGGATTAAAAATCCCGCCCTGGTAAATTTGCCAATATTTTCATTAGATCTGGCAGCTTTTCTTTGAAACTCTGAATTCCAAACGGTGTCCCCTGTTTGCTTAGAGAAAGCAGGGGGCCCACTTCACAGTGTTTGCTCTGAGGTTGGTGCACTGACAGGCAGGCATTTGTCCACATTTTTTTTATTATTAACTAGAATAAGCAGTTTAATAACTAGGATTAAACCATCATATCATGTCAGAGTAGCATTAGCTGCAGGAACCAAGCTGGAAAGGATTCCAGATGTGATTAGATGAATACCTGCCCTTTAGGGGAAATAGTTAAGTGGGCCTCCGTTTTTATTGGTAAGGTAAATGTTTCTTGGGCCATTCTAGGCAGGTATCCCAGGTTTGCATTTTCACAAAGATGTTACAAATCCCTAGTGCCAAAGAATAGGCCGTATTCTAGACTTGAGCCAGAATTGTCTCCCTGATGAAAATCAATGATTTTGCCAGAACACACACGATTCTGCTATTGCCTTGAATTATTTACGTTTTTGTTAGAAATGCAAAAGTGTGTTTACAGCATGCTAGTAGATGAGCTTTTCCTTTGGGGGGAGGTAGAAAGGGGAGAGCGGGGAAAAGTTCTCATCAGAGACCTCTGCTGTAGGGGAGAGTTCCCCCTCCCACTGAAATAGCAAAACCTTACTGGTTTCAGTGGGATTATGAAGTTATGTGTTTCCCCCATCCGATAGAAGTAAAGAGATGTTTAAGTATGTTTTACATGCTTGAGTTTCTAGTGTGTTCGCATGCAGATATGTATTCAGGGGTATGAGACTATTAAAAATCAGAAGTAGAAAAATGATTTTTGGATACAATTATCTGTTTTCTATCTGTTTAGAGGTCAACATAATGTGAAAGCCTTCTTGTTAGAATACAGAAGTTCATTCTGTTAGGAGCTGGCGAATTCTGTCTTGCTGCTTCAGGATGAATGCTGAGAGTGAATTTTTCTCCATTATTAACCACTTTGGGCTGTCTTTGCAAAAGTACCTAGGTGCCAAAATAGCTGTGTAAATCTGGCCCTGGAGCACTACAACACACTTCCCCCAAATGCTACATTGCAATACTGTTCCAGTCTGTGTGGTGGGAGATGTATTGCACAAAAAGACCTCACAAATCTATCTGTAAACAGCTCTACTGTCTGCCTAGTCACTGTATAAGAAAAATGAAATGGACTTAGGGCTCCAAGTTAATATTGGTGAAGAAATAAAATGTCAAGTTAGAGTATATGATTGTCTTAAAACCTTTCTTCCCTGATGGGTCTCAAGCACTCAGGCTAATAGTGCAAATGCGCTTAAACATTTTCTAAGGCAGAACACAAGTAGAAGGCTTTGAGGGAGTAATTGTAAAGGTGACTCTTGTGTCCAGATAAGTTTAAATAAGTCTTCCAGAAATTATCAAAACGGATAACTTGCACCTCTTTGTTTTATTATATATTTGCTCTACCCCACTTAATGAAAAGGTTATAGTGGTGCAACTTAGTCTAAGGGTCCTGGAGGATCACACAGAGGACAGAGAATGGTGAAAGTTGTAATAGTTTCAGTCTAACCCTATTTCTGTGAATACCTTCTTCTGCTCACTCTTCTGGCAGCTTGCTGTGTAGAAGACTGAGCCTTCGTTTCCTTTTCCCTGTGGCATAGAGGAGTGTTTCAGGTGACTGTAGAACCATGTGGTGAAACTCCCAGGCTCCACAATATGGTACTGTATGAAGATGCTCTTCCCTAAGAGAAGCGTGTAGTCCTGAAAGAGTCTAAGGAAGAAATCCTGCAAAATACTGGGGTTAACAAGTTTCTCTTAATAGGTCTGGCCTGCACTAAAGTTTGCCTGCGTTTGTTGCAAGTTGTGCGTTTATCTGTACCCTGGTCCAAAGCTTACTGAAGTCAGTCTTTGTATGAACCTTGATGGACTTTTGATTAGTGCTCTTAGAAAATTTGTTTTGGCTTCTGTTATTGAGAGATTTGCGTGGCTGACATGAAATGAAACAAGGACACAGAAGGCACTTTATTTCCATCACCTGTAAGGGAAATAACATCGACATTTTTTGAACTTCTGAACACTTGTTTCTGAAATCTTTCCATGCTATGCAGCAAAGTGTCTGGCTGTTGCTCTTAACTGAGTAGTGCCCCTCTAGTGTAACACACAAGATCATCTTAGTTAAGAGCGTGGAGGAGGTTTGCCCACTGGAGATGACAAAAGAATGGATGTGGGTCAGAAGGAGAAGGCTGTCTCAGCAGACAATAGGTGTTAAGTAAACTACAAAGAAAGCGAGGTGTAGAGATATTCAGCTTGACGGACTTCCAAAGCGTCCATGGCCCTTTTTGGCAGTGGGGCTTTCCCTGAGAAATCCCCTCTGTGGTTTTGCAAAAATGTACCCCTTGCTGCCGCAAGTTCTCTGAGAGCGTTGAAACAACACACTGGCTATTTCAGAGCGGGGCCAGGTTCAGGCAGAAACTGAGGGGTCACCGCAGGTTGCAAGAAAGTATTTTTACAGGGGGAGAGGTTGGCAACTTAAGGTTGAAAGAACTGCCATGGAGCAAACCAAAAATCTCTCAAAGGCAGGTCTGGCAGACTTCTGTTTGGACCTCATACAGCGGTTTCTGTGGCAAATGAAGGGCAGCCTCATCTGAAGGCCCAAACATGAAATGAACTTTTGAAGAAGGGGTACAAACTACAGATAATTCATTTGTAGTTTGCTTTTACCTACTTATTCTTCACTAAAATATTTCAGTCTTCTCCTGAGTGCCCCTAGGCCTTCCAGAAGACTAAATGGCTCTGATAAAAAGTGAGATCATGACAGTAATGAGGTAATCCTTCTTTTCCTGTCTTTCTCTGTATTTCTAGTGCTTCCAAAACAAATATTTAGGTTAAAAAAGCAAACAAAAAACCCCATCCCAGGCCCATAGGTGAGGTAGTCTTTCATATTTTTATTACTGCTTTAGTAACAGTTTTCACCACATCTGTGGCTTTAATGAGGCTTGAAAAAAATGTAGGAAAACATCAATATGCTTCTCAGCCTGAATAAAAGCATTTTGTTTTTTTCAAGTTGGTCTGGAGCCGATTGCAGTTGATGAGCCTTTCCAGCGGGCTTTGGATCAGGCCCCAAGTTTCTTAATTTTGGGGGTGCAGGGAGAGGGTGTGCAAATGCACGTGGGTGCTTCAGAGTTGACTTTCAGAGTGGCTTTTGCAAGAGCAAGCTGCATGAGACTCTTCCACAGAAGATGTACTGTTGCTCCCTGCTTTACTGTAAATTCGTGGTAGGAGCAGCTGTGAAGGAAACGCAGCAGGGAAAACCCAAGTGCGGGAGCGTCTTTGACCTCTTCTGCTGCTTTGTAACCCCGCTCCCTTTGCTCCCTGAGCCATGCACGCTTCCTGGGGTGATGGATGGCTGAGAGCAAAGAGGGGCTTTAGCGTGGCCGATGGGATACTTTTACTTGGGAAGCTGCTTGAAACCGGGAGAAGTCAAACTGATGATGATTTTTAAAAAGAAACTAAAACCCCCAAATATGAAAATTTCAGCTTTTTAATTAATTGAAGCTATTTTACCTGTTTTATTTTTGACTGTACCTTGTTTGGATGCTTGGAAAAAATGAACAGTCAGTCTTTTTCTTCTTGTATGTGTCCTGAATTTACATTATATAAGCAGCTGCTTACAATAATTGATAAAGATAAATCTGTCAACCTGTGGTAATTTAAAAACAGAAGTAAAAAGGCATTCCTTATTTTAATGGTGTCCTTAAAGCCTTAGGTATGATTTTTTTTCCCCTCCAACTGAGATCAATATCGATGCTTTTGTCTCAAAACAGAGACCGAAGTACCAAATTGTTGAACAGATTTCTCTTTTGAAAATGCCACTGTCACTTGAAAATGCCATGTGTACAATGCAGCTGTCTGACTTCTCAGGATTACAAAGAAACAAGACCACGTGAAGCCTATAAACAAGCTTGTAACTCAATGTGTAAAATTTCAATGTTTATTTCAAATGTTTTGAGACTCTCCTTTGCTGTAAAGTAGTGTGTTTGCTTGCAAAACCTCCCACCCTTCAAGTGATCATATTGAATTTTGTAGCTTTTGTCATCACTTCTGTTCACACACTCTTCCACAAGTCTGAATAATGCAGTATGTTTTCAGTGTCAAACTTGTTCCTGCTTTTTAGTCTTTAATCTACTTTTTTCCCTACCACACAGTTATATTTTTGGGGTTTTTTTCACCTCTTTTTAGTCCTTCCTGGCAAGTCTTTTTTTTTTTCCTTTTTTTTTCTTTCTTTTTACCATCTCCTCCTCAGATGTGGGCTTCTGAGTTTCCCGTTCCGAACTGCCACTGAGACACATGCTTTTAACACATTCTTGTTATCATTAAAACAATCCTTCGTGGCTAATTCAGCAAAGGGGGGGGAAGTGACCGGCTGCTGTTGGTGTTGATGAATATGATGACTATATCGGTTTGTCATCTGGCATTACCATTGTCCTCTTCTTCAGCTGGTGTTCATTTGAGTTTATGATCTTACAGAAGTATCAATATGCGATGCTTTTATTCAAGTTTGGCCGAAAGAGATCTTTCAATAGAATAATAAATCTTCTTTGTTTCAGCTCTGTGTATATTGCAACACCAGCTTGTGATATTGTGATGAAAATTCTGTAGTCCAAACAGATTTGGTTCAGATCAGTGGTTGCATAGCAAATCTCCAAGGAATATTTATGAACAGATGACACCCTTACCAGAACCAGATCGGCACATGAGAAGGCCTTTTGCTCCTGGAGGTGCTGTTTTTATAGAGTGAGATGTAGGTGCATTTAACACTCATATCCTCTAGTCATGAGGAGTTAGGATTTCAGAGGATCTGAGCCTTGGTCACTGCATTTCCGAAAGTACCTGCATCCTTTCTTTAAACTGGAGTTGACCTTCCAGCTTCAGCTGGAGTGGTGTTGAGAGGCACTAGACAGCTGCTATGTTGCAAACCAGAGCTGGCTGCCCTTTTCAATAATCTTGGCAATTTAGCCCAGTGCTTTCAGAGAGGAAGTGCAAAGGATAGTCCTTAGTGTAGCACAAGAAATAATCAGCATGGATCTTGTTATCATTAATAGATTTTTTTTTTTTTTCCCTCTCTCTTTTAGGTCTTAAATGCCGTTGCTGGAAGAGGGAAGTTTGAAAACTACAATCTTCCTGGCTTTACTTCTTGAATTTTCCAATTGTCGCTGCTGGCAAGACAGACAGACTAGGACCCTGCTGCAAGGTGACCAGTGCTAACTCCAGAAAGGTATGTTTGCCATTTTTCATATGTTCAACATAACTTCAGCCTGGCAGTGGCCCTGTGGATGCAGTGGAGAAGCAAAGAATAAGCACTGCTGTGCAAGGTGACAAGATGCTGCAGGGGATCTTCGCAGGCCTTACGGTAGGCATTTGAATGTATGTAAGTACATTGCTGGGCTCTGCGTGGCCAAAGGAGTTTGGGAGAGGTTCATGTGTGTGGCAACTTAGCTGCCGAGCTTGGTACCTGTTAGTGTATAAAACCAGGTCCTCTGCATAATCCATGAAGTCCCAAGTTGCCCAGGATACAAGACCTCAAGGATGTATAACATGCAGCTTTTCAGTGTGTTTGGCTTGGCCACACCTACCTTCATAGATTATCTCTGGAAAGATATTCGGTCATCAGCAAATTGAACTTCTGCACTTGTCTGTGCCCTTTTGTTGCTGCCTGCAAGTGAGCAGGGCTTGTAGGGTGATCATTGCTATTCACCTGGCTTTGCGGCACTGATGAGAACCAGAAAGGGCACTCTGAGCATGCTGCAGCTGCGTATTGCTTCATTGTCTTCTGTGTGGATTGAAAACTGGTCTTTGCTTTGATCAGAATTCGAGGGAGGGGACAAAATAAACAATGTTGGACTTGTGTGGGGCTTTCTTTTTAAGTCTGTGTAAGTGCAGCAAACATTAATTGCTCATAAAAGTGCTTTCCTTCACACTGGGAAACGAATTTTTCATTAACGGCTTCTCTGCTTTTGGATGGAGAATAAAAAAAGGACTTGGAGGAGGACAGAGATGTGGCATCACTGAGAGATCTGTAATATGCAAGCAGGGTGCATGACTGGTAACTGTTGGCGCTCACAGTTGAGAATGCTCATCTCATCATATGGGCCAAGCAAAATACAACGGAGCTTCTTTCTAGACCCTGCTTTTCTGGGGTGGAAGAGGAGAAAGGCTGGTGGCTTGAGCATGGCCAGTCCTAGTCCAGGTGCGGCCCTGGGAGAACGGGGGTGAGGGAGCTGAGACTACAAGAGGTGTTTTCTGGCTACCAGCAAAAGGTCTGTGCTTGTGTCAGGGCCTGTCCAGTCTTGTGAAAAAAAAAATTATTCAACCATTTCTTCATGAAACCAAGGAAAAGCAGCAGACTGCTGGGCTGTGCAACGTATGTCAAATGAAAAAGTAAGCTAAAATCAGCTTCCACAAGAAGGAAAACAGAAGGCATATAGCTAAGGCATTGCAGAACCTACTTAGTTCCTACTTATGTTGCACCAAGCAATGGTAGCTCTTCTCTGACCTCATATGTATCCATAATCTTCCAAGACAAATAAAACATGGAAGGGTGACACAACGTTGAGAGTTTGTGGTCAAAAGCTTTTCATAGGGTATATTAGAACATGAATTTATTAGCCTGCCAAGTATTTTGATACCTGGCTATATGGTATATCTACTCTTGCGTACTGCCAATTGTCTTTCGTTTTGTAAATGTGAGGAAACCTGTGGCAAATGTCCATGAGATCAGAGCATACATATAGGCAGGTTTGCAGCTTACTTCATCTAGTGGTAACTCGTATACTTCTCATACTGAAATATGAAATAGATTCCTTCAATCTAAAAGGTGCAGATAGAAATGAAAAACTTCTAATTCATCAGCTTTCAGCAAAGTTGCGCAATTGCAGTGTAAACAGGTGAAATACCAAATGTGATTTCACTTTTTATTTATAATTCTAAAGAGTTTATGCACTTTCAAGAAAGATTTACATGAAGAACACAGATAAGTAAATAAATGGAGTGAGTATATGATTAATGTTTTTAAAATAGTAAATGCTTCCCATTTGTAACATTCTTGAAATAGATTGGCCATGTAGGCCTTGTTTTTCTTTCTGCTTTACAAGGCTGTCTGTGTTTTGTTTATTTACTGTACAAATTTATGTTCAATGCCTCCTTTTCTGTTTAATCCACTGGAGAGCTTCGGTCACCAGCAAGATCATTAAACTGTATTAATATATGTTTAATTAAATCTTTATAACAAACTATACATGATAAATTACTGTTTGTGTAATTAAAAGGAATGAACAAGTTGTGTAATGACAAAGCAGGAGAATGACATTACCTGTGTGAGTGAGATGAAATGTAATGTTAAGAAAAGGACCCGCATAGGCACGCAGTTTCACTTTTTCAAGATCCTGCAGGCCACAATTAACACTGCAGCAGGTCCATCCTATGATCAGGAATGTTTACTACTGCTTAATATTGCCTGCTTACTACTGTTATCATCTGTTGCTGCTCATCTTTTATTATGTCCAGAGCAGTGGAAAAAATGTTGTTTCTACCTGTCAGTGTTTCTGCAGGTTATAATCCTGACAGAGCTGCAGTGGCTGTAAGGAGTTGGCACCAAGGCAGCCTCAGCGGTAGGGCCTGCGAAAAGTTGCTTTCTGAGAAATAAGGAGTCTGTAGAAGAGAAGTAGTTGTTCTCAGTTCATTTGTGAGTGACAACGCCATAAAAATCTTCACGCTCTGTGCAAAGTGGTGTTTTCGGTAGCGTAACTAAATCCTGGTTCTGCAGAGGACAAAAGCCCCACCTGTCTGTTAAGCAAGTGCTTCAGTGCTTTCCCGAGTGTGGGCCCGCAGACAGGAATGTAGAATAGCCTGTCCAGTTTGAACAAGCAACAGGAGCTCATCCTGTGGCTGTTTCAAGCAAGGCAGTGGAAATTGGTCAACGCTGCGTTGACCAACTTGGAAGTGGTTAAATGCAGGTAAATGCAGTGGCTGAAGAACATTTTAAATACGGTACGTAGATAAATAAAGTTTGAAGGAAGAGATCCTTTCTAGCAAAGTTCAGTAGCACCAATACAGTGGTTGCCATTTCAGACTAGATGGGCATTGTTCGGAGTGGCTACATCTGGATAAAACGTTTTTAATGTGAAACTTTTGGGGGATTTAAAATAAGTAAATGCAAGCTTGGTTACGCACTGGCTCACAGATAGATCAGTGTTCAGTATTCTGGTGTTCAATATTCTGGTGTTTTCACTGCAAAATGAAAAGTCCCAAGATTTTCTTCTAAGAAGAAAATTAACTCTATCCCAGCTGAAACCAGGACAGTACCAGTTTGGTATCCTTAATGAAGTGCTTCTAACGGTTTGAAATTATATTTTGTTTCAAAATGTTCAATTAAAAAGAGTAGTTCAGGAAGAAGCAGTTCAGTTTTGTAGGAATCCTATTTTGATAAACCTGAACGACAGCAGTGGTCTTGATTCACTCAGACAAACAAGACCAGGAATTTCTTCAAAGAGAAACTAAGTGCATGTTTGAAATGAGTGAATACGTACTTTACATATCTCTAGTCAGGAGCATCCTGCACTAAGTGTAGGTTAACACAGGCTTAGTTACTTATTTCCACTGTACCATTCTTGATTTTAATTTCTTTTTAAATGCAAAAGAATAAAAGAAGGGTCATAATTGCTGCTGGCACTGCGGTGGGGTCTCTGTCCTGTCCCTCTGCCAAGAGGGAGGTTTGTGTCTGGGAAGTTCGTGTTGTTACTATACTCCTCAGCTTTCCTCACTTGTAAAGGAAATGATGATGTTGAAATGTGTTGGTAGCAAAGGAGAGGGAAGCTCAGTGTATGAGATGGCTATTACAATTATACGATAGTCAGCTTTCGTACCAGTTCAAATGCTGCATCTGAATGACTTAATATTATGGAGATTGTTGTGTTAGAGATTGGCATTTATATAGTGAAATTAGGCGGGTTTGATTCTATGACTTGATTGCAACAAGTCTGCGTGGGGAAAAAGAAAGCATCTTTAAGATAGTGATGGACATGATTCGGAGCTCTGAATCCCTGTTGAGGTAAGAATGTTTTACTCTGGCATGGAAAGGGGCTTCTACTCCAGTCTTCTTGTGACTGCTCTTGCCCAAATCCTTCAGCACTCAGATGCAAAACCTTAGAACTAAACCCTCCCAGATCTAGGTGGTGTTATTTCCCTCTCTCATGCATTCCCCCTCTCCCCGATAAAGTTCATGGTGTTCAGACTGAGTCTTGGATTCATCTTACTATGGAGAGGTGCAAGCCATAAAGCCCAGATTAAGGGGCTTGAAATGTCTTTTAGAGCTGTGCTGTGTTTGGCAATTTGTGTTCCTTTGGGGTTGACAGAACTTTTTTGGCAGTTAAGTTTTCACTCCCTGAGTTTTGCTCTGAGAATCAGGTTCAAATAAATCTGAAATGTGGAGCAGAAGTCAGTCCAAGTGAGTGAGTTTCCCATGGTTTCTGTCTGAAACAATAAATCCTTTCTTGGAGAGAGAAGGGCAAACCTCCACCTTGGTTCATCCAGAAGATTTGCAGATGCTTTTATGAACCTGGATTTAATTTGGGGTTTGTAAGAAAGCCCTTTCCTATTTCTTCAACTCCTGTTTCAACTCCAGGGTATAACCCTGGCTGTGTCAGAGTTAACAGGAGTTTTCCCCCTCCCATTTGCAGCAAAGGCAGGATTTCCCACCCTGAATTCCTGCCTGTTTCTGTTTGTTCCCCTTACAAAATACTGAGTTAGTCAGTATACTTAGTGAAACACCTATTGATTTCAAAGCTGAATTTCAAAACCTCAGGATTTCATGCTATTCCCCTTAACTCTATTAGAATTGGAAGTGTATTTGCTATCAAATGTACTAATGACCCAGTAGATGACAAGATTCAATTGAGGAAGTGTCGCTCGCTGAGGGCATATACGTTCCTGGATCTTTTTTCTGCATTTTTAACGAAGATTCTTTGGTTGCCTTGAAAAATTCACATGCCTACTTCCCCAGCACTCATTGTACCATCTGTACACACAGCACATAGCGTACCTCCTGATTTAAAAAAAAAGTATTGTTCTGCTTTCCAACTCACAGCCTGCTCTACCATGTAAACTGGAGCAAAAAATGTCTGTCTAATCGATCCTTATTTAATAAACAGCGTTATCAATGCCTTTGAGACAGCTGTACAGTGTATGACATGGGGACATCGGGACATTTGCTGGCTTGCGTTAATTGGCATGGCAACGTTGTTTTTTGGCCTGGCACACCAGATCGAAAATTGAATTTACAAAATCAAACTGTAGTTATCTACATTCCTTGATGTCCTCCCAGGTGAGCTACTGGGCTTCATGCTAATAACTTCTAAAGCAAGCAAACTTTAGCTAATTATGTGCTAGTTTATTCTCCCTTGCTAAATTTTGGCAGGTTGCTTCTGTAAATTATGAAAAATAAATGTGAAATATGCAGATGTCTTTTGTTTGAAGCAGATGTTTGGTCCGCCTTGCCAGAATCTAATCAGCTGTTTCCCTGGAGTTGTGGGTTTGTTGGTTTTTTTTTTCTCCCCCCACCCCCAATATTGTCCAAGAGCTTTATGAAAACACGAAGGGTTGAGGGAATGTAGAACAATAGGACATTGCTTTATTTTCCAGCTACCAGACTTCAAGGTAACTCGAGGTAGATTTTTAGGCTGTCTTCTCTGGCTAAAGCCACAGCAGATGCTGGCAGAGGGCCCATAAGGCGCAATATTGTCTGAGGACAGGCAGAATGCAAATGCAGCCTTGCCTGTAGTGGGGGAGGTGGTGGCGAGTTGGGAGGGAGCCAGCAAAAGCCAGCTTTGAAGTCCTGATGGTACCGTGTGGCCGAGACCCACAACTTGTGTGCTTCCCCCACAGGGAGCCTCACAGATGGGGAAGCTACAGATCTCCAGGAGCATGGTGCAGCTGTGTTAAAGGCAAGGCGGGTGGCAGGATCAGTTTCCTTCCCTGTTGCCCCAAATCACTCCCCTCCATGCCCTGTTGCCTACAGCACGGCACGGAAGGAGGTTGAATTAGCCAGTGTTGCACCCTGCGCTGCCTAGCAGGGATGTTGCAGTGCTCTGTTGTCATCTCATCCCGCACTGCTCTCCAGCACAGGGTCTGAATCTGCCCTTAGGGGTACTGACTGTTTGCTGTAGCCTCCTGGTTACAAGAGCATCTGAAAATGGAGCCCTCTTCAGAAGTCTGATCCACACTGTACCTCATACTTTGCTCCTGGCCTGCTGTGTAGCATGACTTCCAATCCACAGCTGTGCTGACGTAGCAGCTGTGCCTCCCTTGCTATGGCACTCTACCTTCCCAAGAAGCATTTCTGTCTCAACAGCAGCAGTTGCTAGTTAGAAACTAACATAAAGTGCAGAAAAGGGTCCAGATGAAGATCCCTCGAACCTCGAGGACTATCCTCCCTGCCATTACAGCTCCAGCAGGCTCATCAGAAGTTCAGTAATAAGAGTAGTAATTATTTTTTTAGTACAGTGCTCAGCACCTGCTTTGCACTTTCCATTTAAGGCTTTCACAGCACTTGATTGTGCATGGATTTAAACTTCCAGCACTCCTACAGGGTAAGTATCATTATCCCCACTTTGCTTACAGGGAAACAGGCACAGAAATAGGCTAAGTGATTTTTTTTCAAAAGGAGAAAAGAGGAGTTTTGTGTTTAAGAGACATTACTGGGGGTTGGCATCCTGTTTTGTTAGTCCATGTCGCAGCCTCCTACTGGAAGCATTTTTCCAGCTACCGTCAGGGCTCCTCTTATGGGTCAGCGGAGAGGGAGGTATTCCTGCTACTCGGTGTTGGGATTTGGCTCTGTGTGTTCGGAGCACTTCATTTTTGGGTGGATCTGCTGATCGCTTCCAGAACCTGTGCTCTTAAGTTAGGCATGTGAAACTGAATGGCAAACGGCTGCCTGAATTGATAACAACTGAGCATCTCTAGGAACCAAGAGGCACAGAGCATTGGGCAACTTCTGAGCAATAAGCACTTCAGTACTATGGTACTACTTATTTTTTATCATGGCTGAAGCACAAATCAAGAGCCTGTTGTGATAGGTGCTTTGGAAGCAATTAAAATGAATAGTCCTTGCCCCAGGGACACAGGTCTTGAGATTGTGGCAAGATGCTCTTTACTTGTAAATAGATTGCTGGAGGGAAAGATAATTCAGCAGTCTAAGACTGCTAGGGAATTTTTTTTACAGTAAATCTGAGGGGGGAGAAAGAACCATTGCCAATTTTTTTTTCAGCTTCTTTACGTTTAGGGTTGAAAGAATCCATTTTTGGTCCTTACGTGAAAGCATTTGTTTAATCTGACTGTATCATCAAGGAGTATTATTTATTTTTTTTAAAATGAATCCTCGTAAGGCAGTATGAATATATAGCCCTTTGATTATTCAAAAAAAATTGTACAAATCAAAATAAATTTGCCTGAGCAATTTAAAATAATTAACCTTTGACAAACCTCCCTCTCTGGTAATGGAATAGTAACTATATGAATAAAAGATAAGTCGTGACATTCAATGAATTACAATATTCATCCCATAAATTACAGGATAAGATAGCAATATAATCTACATTTTTATAACTGTAAAATGTCCTGAACAGTAGCCCTCTGTACTCTTCAGGTTAATTTTTTCTATTTCTTGGAGGTACGTGATGCCTTTTGTAGGAAAAGCTTCCCAAGTGTTGTTCAGTTTCCACAATGTCCGCAAAGGCTGTGATCCCGGCCTTCTTTCCCTGCTCTGGAAGGGAGCCTTTGCCTTAAAGGGAAACCCATGCTACAAAGGGATTCTCCTGAACGGTAACAGTAAGTGCAAATTATGATCCTGGGAGTCTCCTGCTATATAACCAAGTACAATGCCAATAAACCAGGGGTGTAAACCACATGAGCATATGGACAAAATATGGTCTGAATGGCATGATTATGTTTCTCAGGCCATAATGAATTCATCCCAAGGTGCAACTGTACATCTGTTGTTACAGTGTTCATGATAGCAAACACTACAGTTAAGGTTGCAGTTTAACTCAAATTATAGCCACCTGTTTCTGTTCACTAACAACTTTCTTAAAAATGATTCCTTCTGGACTGATTCACATCAGTCCTAAAATGGTCATTCACTTAAATATTTATTTGGGGGGAAATCTGTTTGATTTATAGAGTAGGCTAGCGGAAAGATTTCTCCCCCGCCCCGTGATTCTCACCAATGTATTTCCTTAAAAATAAATCAAACCCTCTGGCTTTTAAGGGACTGATCCAACTTGCATTGCTTTGGTTTTTTTGTTTGTTTGTTTTTTGGTCAATACTGTACTGGGCTTTCTGTGACTCACTTTGTGGCTGCTGGCATGGGGTAATACTGTGTAGAAACAGATCTGAGTATAGCACATGAAGCTTTAGCTGCTTACAAGTTAGGAGTCTTGTTGAGACTAGTTTTCTAATATCTGTTCTCATTGTGTAGTCGATAAAGTGTTGCTACATGACATCCCCTCTTTCTTTAGCTGGGATAAATCCAAACCACTGTCTTTAAAGACTGGAAGGAAGGGTAGGATGCTTGAGTCTTGGTAATTGATACCAAGGAAGATAAATCTCTTTCCGGGAAGTTTGCCACCCCTCTGGGACGGATGAGGTACCAAAGAGACTATCAGCTATTATCAAAACTTTAGAAATAGCAAAAGAGGAAAATCTAGTTTCAGGTCTACCAACATCATGTTCGTCACTTTCAGTGACTGTCTGAAACAATTTTAATGCAAAAGTCTACTTTGCAAATGTAAATTCCAAGTTAAGGTATACAGATGTTCAAGGAGAGTCTGCTACTAATCCTTAAACAGTGATACGTGTCAGTGATACATGTAACATTTTGAAGTGCCAATGAGTCTGAGTGTGACAGATTACCAATAAACAATGTTTCTGGAGCAACTTCATTTCTTAGCAAGAGTCCATAGTGCATCTGTTATTGAATGCCCTCTGTCGTGCTTTCACCCAAGGGGAGTACACGCATGACAGTGATTTCAGGTTTGGTTTTGATACGGCAGCATAGAGTGTTTGGTGTCTGGTACACCGTTGTTTTGGGTTTCATCACAAGCCCCCTCCTGACAGCTGTCCGAGTGCAGGAGGGAGATTACATGGTGGTTCTTGAAAAGCGAACTCGCCACCCATGGTCAGCTCCCTCTGAGGGGCAAGTGCTGATCCCAGCATGGAGCCTGAAGAGCCAAGTTAGATTCCAGGTTAATCCACAAGGGTTGGTAAGAAAAAAATCCTCCCCTTGAGACTTCAGAGCGTTATTGCTCTATTTCCCTGGCTGCGTGTTGCTTTCATTTCCAGAGCAGCAGTAGGCAAAGTACATTGGGGTGCAACAGAAAAGTCACGAAAGAGTTTGTCCCTTTCACTTCTGCTACTTAAGTGGTCCCACTCGCTAACGACAGGGAAGTTCTCCAGTGCATGCAGAGTGCCTCTTTAATTAATAGCATTGTTCAGCTTTTATAGATGTAGAATCCAAAATATAGCTTGTAAAGGATACTGATGCCCTTATCCTTTCTTAATAAGGGGAAAGCTGAGAAGAGACTTTTCTGCAGCCTTGCAGCAAGGCAGTGGCAGACTCGGGATTGGAACTGAGATCCCAACCCTGTCCTAACCCCTGGGGCTCTCCTTCCTCTGTGTACTGGCTCTGCTGCCTTCAAGGTTCTCCCCGCCTGTGAAGGCGAGAGCATTAATGGGCTGTAGCGCGACAGCTCTGCAAAACCTCTGCCGAGTGCACAAAAACTGTTTCATTGGGCAAAGCGACTCCACTGTCATGCGTTCATTGTTACAAGCGGGGACAGCCGTTGTGGTAGAAATTGTTTGAAACCATAACAAAAGACTGTGTTTTGTGGGGTTCTAAAAAAAATTTCTATAAGTTGCTGCTTGAAATTAGAACTTGCACAGCCTTTTTGTTCATTTGCTATCCTGTCAGCATATTTTCTACCGAGCTCCTGTTCTCTTGGGTGGGACAGAGGAAGATGCTGGCAAGATGGGCAGATGGATGGCAAGCTGCCACTCAGCCTGGAGCTTGCAGTCCACATCTACCTAGACCCAGAGGGCCAAGCGTGGCACGATTTGGAAACTAAAAGAGGAAGTGAACTTTCAGTGACTCATTTCTAATAACTCTTTTCCTTACCTTTGTTAAAAGGTGCCTTAGTTAAAGCTTATATTATCACAGTTATAAAGATGCACTGATATAATTATATAGTAATTGCAGTAAATGATCAAGATGAAAGCATTAAGGCAGCTTTTTGTGTTACTGCTGCTTAAGTTAGATGTCTTTTTTTTTTTTTATTTGGCGGAGAAGAAAAGAGGAATTCTCTTGTAGCTTCAGTATTGCTAAAAATAAAGGAAGATTGTGCTCTTCTGCTGTTGCTTACTGACACTGTCAAGAATAATGTGAGTGAAATGGAACGAGAGAAAAGTGTGTTCTTCCCTGAGCTTTAACTGGGTAGCATTATAGCTCATTTTATCAGGCTCTCAATCATGAAGTGGCCTTTTTTTCTTGAACTTGCAGGCAGAGGAAATGGCTTACTTCACAGAAGGGTATTTTTATGCTTACTATTTAGCCATTTACAGGGAAAATGTTATTTACATAGATGAATTCATGGGCGGGGGGAACACGAAATCGACCATTCTCTTTTCTTTCCTTATGGCAATCTTGTGTGGATATTCTTGTTATCCATTAGTGATGCAAGAGGAAAGAAGTGGGAATATTGCTTCAGTCTGTCCCTTTTAATAGGCCTTTTTTCATAGGCACAGAGTCCAGATAGTCTGCTGGTGGCAATGATATATTTGATTTCCAAGATTTGGTGTATAGCAAGATATTAACAATGAGGCAACTTCTGTGTTACTTCATTCTTGTTTATTCTTTTGTGCATATTTATCTATGTTTTCAAGGCGAAACTTAGTAGTGGCTCACTCAGGGGATTGGTAATTGGATATAGAGCCTTTCACCTCTAGGTCAGTGGTTCAGATTTGTTAAAGGTCAGTACTGCCTGGGAGTTGCTACCATGTGACAGCTGCTCGGTGGCCCTTTATGAAATGAGTTGGTGGTCCCAGCTCATTTCCTTGAGAGCAGGTGTCTTCAGCACAGATCAAACTTGAGAGCAGCAGTGCAAAACCCATTGTTGGTAGAAAAGAGGAATTGCACTTGGATATAAAGCTCATAGTTTGTATGAACTTACAACAACAACAAAAAAAAAAAAGCAAGAGAGCAAATATACATGTCTAGATCCTCAGCTGGCGTAGATTTGGCATAGATCCATTAAGTGTAGCTGCAGCGATTATCACCAGCTGAGGATCCCCAGACAAATGTAAATCTCCAAACAAAAAATGTTTCCAACATTAAAATACAGTTCACTGTGGATGTACTGTATTAGTAATCTAAAGGTTACGGATGTTACCGTAATATTTTAATTATCTAAAGACCAAAATTATAAATCCAAGTACCTTAGAATTAAAGTCACATTTGAAACAAATCCAGGCTTGCTGAAATTTGGAATAACATTAATTCTTCCGTCTAGTGATGCCCCGAGATAACCATACAATTATGGTTAATGCATTTTACTGTTTGTTGTCCCAAAGGAGATGAAATTGGATTTCAAAGATACATCAGTCTCCAACTTTTAATGACTGTGCTTTTAACGGCTTTGCCTGTGCTTCTGCTTAAACTTCCAGGGCAACAAAGCCAAGCAAGCAATTCTGAACTGTTGAGGTGTAGTGATGGTAGAAGTGAAGTCTTCCACCGAGGGAGCTCATAACACTAGTGGAGCATAAATATCTCATAACACTTAGGAAGAACTTTTTACAGTTGAAGAGTAGTTTAGTTATCTCTGATATCATTGACGTCTTGTTTAGGAGGAGTCTCAGTCTTGTTTGACAGATTCCAAGAGGAAGATAAGAGAACCATTTGCTCTAGAAAAAATAATTTCTGTTATGCTGAGATTTTGCTGCAGTATTTCCAATCTGAGTTACTCTAGTTCTAATTTCAACTGGAACAATAAAAAGGCACAGGGTGTCTAATTTTGTCGTAAAGATGAGCTTGAAGTAAAATCTTTACAAATTGTTAAAAGTCATTCAGTTCTTTAAAGAGCAAATGCTCTGTTTGGAGAGGGGGCATCATGTAAAGAAGTTGAACTTCTTTGAAATGCAGACTTCATCCTTAATTACAGAGCAGTGCCTAGCACTTCCATTGCTTTAGGCTTAAAAATGATGGAGACGGGACGAGTAGCCTCTTCTCAGTAACTGCTTTTCTTCATAATGTATAACTTGCGCTCTCTTCCTTTAAACCCACTATTCCCATGTCTCGTATAATTTAAGGAGCAGACTAGCTGACTGGATGTTGCTATTCCTTACGTCAAAGCTGCCAGATGAGGGGATGGAAAGGCAAGCAAGAAAAAAGTAGAGAGGGTTGGAATTACAGAATGGGTGGTGAAATGGCATTTTAGGTGATCCAGTCTGATGTGCTGGATGACCAAGTCTTATTTTCTGTGGTCCCTTGGTTGGTTGTTGATTACTGACAAGGACTAGAAGACTTGCTAGGTATCATAAAAAAAAAAGTGAATTATCAAAGCATTCTAATCCTAGCCTGAATGTCAGATTCCTTCATGAACTTGTACCTTGTGTCATTCATAACTTAGTAAATTTGTATGTTATTTGTTTCTCCGAATTACTGTTATCTGCTGCCTAGGAATAATTAGTGACATGATGATGCAAATACAGCATCCACAGACATTTGCTTCAAAAGGATCCATTTCAGTATTTACGAAACTGAAGGAGGTGGGATTCAGCTACAGATTATTCCAGCCATTAAAAAAGGAGGCAAACGTTGCTTGTGCAAATACTTCTGCTACATCTAAATTGAAGAAACTAGGGCTCTGGAAGAAGGAAGGGTAAGAATTCCAGCTGCCGCTTTTCTCGCTAGCTGAAACTTGGAGGTACAAGGGCATAGCTAAGTGTACCTTATTCATTCACCCAGAAAAAGACACCATTTGAATGCACTCTCTGAATAGAAAGCACGATGATAATAGCAACGTCAGACAACAGAATGGCTACTGCCAAATCACTTTAGCCTTTCTGCATGATCATCAGGACCAGCAATCTGTTAATCAGCCCATTCCCTAGTTTTTCCTGCAACAGCACGTTTTAATTTGAGATTACTGTTGCACCTAACAAGAAACAAAGTTCTTGAGAGACAGTTTAAAGGGGGGGAAAAAAAAATCAACAAAAGAAATCTCACAATCCAGAAGAGCCAAATATTGGAAGGTGAAGGGAAGATTAAGAAGAAATTGCCTGTTACAGAACTTCATTAAAGTCATTTATTAGCTTTGTAATGCCTAACAGTCTGCTGGCTCCAGAATTTTTTCATACAGGGGGGCGGATAAGGGAGCGTTTCACTTTCATTTGCATTCTTGATCCCTGCTGCTCTGTTTATAGCAGTGATGCTATTCATACAGTCTTTGCAATATTAATTTTTAATTTATGATGCTCATTAGGAGACACTTAAAACAGAACAATTATCATTTATCTTGATATATTATTTACTAAGACTTGCTGTCATGGTTAGGGACTTGTGATTAGTGGGAGGGGAATAGAAAACAGCTCCGAAAGGTGCTTGGCTGAAGGGATTGGGGCTTAGGAAGCGGTTGTCACCACCGAAGGCCTGAAGTTCTGATGTCTAAGCAAAAGACTTGCAGCACCTAATCAAAACTCGGGAGGAACCTTCGAAGATGAGCCTGGGACAGTGCTTAATGAACCTGCAGGATAATATTAATGAAACTCACTTGTAAACCACCAGCTCATCAATTATTCATCCTGCTATCGTCCTGGTACTTTACTGTCTTCCCTTTTCGTCTCAACGTGATTACCTTTTTTTATTCCCTCTACCCTCGTTTTCCTTTTGTGGATTTGCTGACGTGTACCCCTGGTAGCACTTCCTCCCCGGGAAACTCTGTTTCTCAAGGCAACCCCACAGTATCCACAGGAACAAGAAGGGTAAATTGTGCTCTTTGAGGCATTTGGATAAATGTGCTGGGTTTATTAAGACCTAATAAACCAGATCACTGATAGGACAGCCCTAGATAACCTGATTTGTTAAAGGCTACCATATTGGATACTCGGGATCATCTATGCATTTTTTAATTAATTTGTAATGTTTAGTAAGTTATTGTCATGCATTATCTATATAGAAGTCCATATGGCAAAACAGAACTTCAAATAGCAGTGACCTACTAGGAATACATAGGAGTGCTCTTCCCATTTCCCCCCTCGAGTTTTTCCTCCTACAAAACTTCTGAGAATCCCTGCATTAATCTCCGAGTTCCTGGGGTTGTTTATAATGTATGCTTGTGCAGGAGAGAAGGCAGATTGGATGTTTTGGAGCCTGATAATTGCGGCTCTGCATCTGAAACCAATTGTTGTATTTTTAGCTCTGTTTGTTTTATTTAGTTATTTTTAGACTTCCTGAAAGGGGTATTATTTCTGTTTGCTTTCTGTTTGACATCAAAGCAGGAACAACAAATTACTAATTTTGTAACCTATTCCCTGGACACTTGGCTTTCAATTTTTTGAACCATTGCACAGCGGCCGTGGAACTGTATACACAAGACCTCAAGGACTGATACCATCAAACACCTTTGAGTTGCACGCACCATTCCCTGCCTCTGTTCTGTTGCAAACCTTGACATTGCGACTAATCTCAAAGGCAACTACTGTATTGATAAACTATATTTTCTAGCGGAAAGGATAGGGAAGGAGTTATAAATTCTGTGGTTCAGTAATTTGGGCTTCCCCCACCCCCTTTCCTTCCACCTTCTGGATTTTGCAAGCTTGTTATTTAGAATGTATTCATACCTAAAGGGGAAAACAAAAAAAATCCCCTGCCTGGCATTATGGGAAAGCAGATACAATAGTCTATGATGACTTTTTCAAAGTAGTGTAATGAAGACAATGCACAACGCTATAGCTAGTATTTATGCTATGTAGCACTTTTCATCTCCAAGCCAGTTTAAAAACCTTAACAGATTGATCTCTGCAGCACCCCCTGCGAGCGAGGTATGTAGGCATTGTTAGCCTCTTTGTTATGTTGTATCAGAACTTCATTAGGCCCTGGGATGCAAATGCAAAAGGCATGGGAGGAAGTATTCAGCACACAAATCAATTGCTTACGTTATTTTGCACCCTGTCGTAGATTTAGATCCTCTTGTAAAGAAAACACTGCATAATGACGATTCCCTCCCCAGCAAGACCAGTTCTGACTACTGCTGTAAATAATTGCTGGTGCTTGGAGTTAGTTATATGCTAAACCCAAGCAAATTTATCTGGCAATATTTTTTCCTCATTAATTGACAAAATATTCCCAAAGAGTTTCCTAATTGTTATACTATATGAACTCATTTAGGCAGGATTTTTGAAAGCCATTAGCATGATTTGGAGGTGTAAATCCTATGCTTTGATGTGACACGAGCACTCAGAACTGTAGCCTGACCCACGTCTGAGTGAGGTGACACATCTGCATGTCAAACTGCAACCCCACACAGGAGCTAGCTTGTCTCCTGGAAACCTTGCGGCTGTGTTAGCGTGGACTTACTGTGACGGAGCGGGGGGATGAGTACACATGCGGTGTTACACAGTGATAAATGGAGGATTCCTCATGGCCCTGTGCTGTTCTCTGTAAGCAGGCACCAGGACTCCGACAGCCCTCCCGAAAATGAGTGTTGGATTCAAATCATCAAGACACTCTAGACTTTTCTAGCCATTCTAGCTGGTTATACAGGGTTTCATTCATCACCTCCAAAGAACGTTTTTGGATTAGTCTTACATCTTTCCAACTAAATCCTACCTTTGCTGCTCTGGTAATTTAATGTTGGAGTCACAATTTACTATAAACCTTCTTAGCAGGCAGGTAATCAACTTAACAGAGTTTATTGCACAAGCAGCTGTTCAGCAGTCTAATATTATTATTTTTTTTACCTGTTATTTGCAGCTGCAGAACAGGATAAATCCACATTAGTTCCAGTCTCCGCCTGACAAACAATCTCATCTCTGCTATGTTCTAATTTTCGATAACTTTCAAGATCTGGGTTCTGCAAACTATGAAGCACATAAATTGAACAAAATAACTTCGAATGAAGCATGCCTGCTTAGTTTCTCTGCTGTTTTGCATGCCAAAGTCTTAGCATTTAAATGGCATGTTAGTGAATTTTTTTTTTTCTTTTGGGGAAGGGTTCACCTACTTTTGTTGATGGTTAACAGAATTGCTAATGTTTCTAATGTGACAGCAAGAATCACCCCAGGTGTTTATAGCATTTCAAACAAGGCACAGCAACAAGCTGAGATGTAATAGGTGTGTTCCTTCTAAAGATGGTGTGCGTTGTATGCTCTTGCAGTAGCAATATTGGGGCTTTTAAACCAGAATCCTATTTCCCTAAAGCTTTCTTCATGATAACATTCAGCTTTTTCAGCTTTCATTGAAGCTTGCAAGGGGGGAAATTTGGTAGTGTGTATGTCACAGAGTAGCGTGGCACAGCTCTTTTAATGCTGGCCCTTTATAATCTTTGTAAGGTCATGTAACTCTCCTGATTTTTGCCTAGGGATAACTTTTCCCTTATTTTAACATATTTCCTTTTGTCTGGTTTGGCCAGTAATTGACTTTGTCCTTTTTTCATTTATTTCTCTGCCTCCTGGTTGTAGCATCCTCTCCCTGGAGTCTCAGGTTAGAAGTTTTCCCTTTTGTGAAACCATGACAGGTGCCTAATTGAATGATGAATGTCCCTTTATTACTCTGTAATTGAACTGCCAGCTTTTTGATTGGTTTGTAGAGATGCTCCACTCCTCATCAAGCACTGCGGGGGGCTCCGGGGCTGGCAGGCTGGGCCTACCCTCCATCTGTCTAATCGCATCTCTCCCCTACTTGGGTTTTGGGTGGGGAGGGGGCTCGGGGAGAGGAAAGTCATAATAAATTATGCTAATTCGGCATCGCTGTGACAATAAGAATATCGCATTGTTACGTGCATGGCGGCGGCAAATGCGAGAAGACGTTTTGTCGTCGTGGCTGCCCGGCCTGACAGGCCCTCGATGAAGATTAATGGCCCTCACCTGAGTGACAGAGCGGGGGATTGTGGGGCAGAGAGGGTCATTCATCATACTCTGACAGGTGTCATTCACTCCGACAGCCGCACCACTATCGCCTGGCTAGCGGTTCCATTTTTCTGCCAGTTAAGCAAGGAGTTTAATAACATCCCCAGAATTAAAACTCATTCTTTGTAGCAGGTCTGACAGCTGAAAATAAGAAAATCAATTCTTCACATGTTATAGCCCAGTTAACTGACTAGGGCTTTGACTTTAATTTAGTCTTTGGGCTGAATTTCAAGTAGGATGCTTTTGTAAGACATCATCTATTAAAATTTACCAATAGCACTAACTTCACTGTTATTATTGTGGCTGGATTAAAATGCAGCCTTTAATAGTGGATGTCATCTTCATTTGGTGCAAGCTCAAGTGCGTACGGCTCTGGTGGGGGATATTCCACTTCATCCTCATTAGTGATGTTTATAGCTTCTCTCTTCATTAATATTGATCCCTTAAACTACAGAGAAAAACAAGACAGACACTAATTTGAACCATTTTGTATCATTAAACTGTTTGGATTTCTTCGTTTCAGTCATTCTGGCGAGCCGAATGAAATATTTCGGAAATAAAGAAAAAAGAAGAGGCAGCACAAACTTCTGGCAGCCTCTTGCTGCTCTTGGTAGGAAGAGCCAGGTTTGCCTTATGGCCCTGTGCTGCTGGGGGTTATGTGCTTCTGAATGGGGCTGGCAAGTCCTGGGGAAGGCTTGGAAATAGCCCCTGAGAAAACAGCTCTAAAATAACAACCTTAATATGTGTTTAATTCTCAGCTAGTGAAGCCAGGACAAAAATGTTTGTTGCCTGTTTCATTTAACTCATTAAAACTGTTGTAGCCCAGGGGCAGGCATGACTAGCTGGAAGCTCCTCTGTGGAAACATGAATGAAGACGACAGATTGACGTCTGTTTGTCTGACTTAGGAGCTTTGTGAATCATCAATGCGATACCACTATGAAAAATGCAACCAGGATCCAAGGAAGTGTGAGACCACGTATTTCCAGTGGACCTGGAAGCATTATTGCTGTTGTATAAGGCTGGAATGAGGCCATATCTGCAGCAGTGTTTGCATTTCAGGTCAACAGAATCGAGAAAGATTAATTCAATCCGGAATGAGCGCCAAGAAGGGGCTACTAGGGTGATCAGGAAAACGCAGAGCTGTCTTACAAGGAGAGAACAAAGGACCCCAGCTTGTTTAGACTAGCAAAATGAGGGCTGAGAAGGACTGTGACTGCTCTCTACAAATACTTCAGGGGAGGTAGACACCAGGAGTTGAGGAGAACAGAGTCTTGATGTGATAGCCCAGGGCATTGCTTCCAGTCCTGTGTTCTTATAAAGCAACCATAATTTGTTGCCATGTAGACAATAAATCAAGAACTGAGAGAAATTGTATGCGTACCTCTCAGTCTCACTAAAACTGTTCAGGTTGAGGGGAAGGAAAGGTTTTGTTTAGGGGTGGTGGGGGAGGACAGGAATGATCACGCTTTAGGAAATTTATTTTTGTCTCTGTTGCAAGTGGAGAAGGAGCGTAGGACAGCCAGGCTCCTCCACAGAGACCTCATTTAAGTGCCTGGAATTACATGGGAGAAGTTTGTACACCTCAGTTAAATGTGAATAAGGAGTTCAGCCCTAATTTTGTTTTATAGAGAGCACATTATAGCGTACTTTAAGATCTTGTAAATTTTTCCTTCTGGTCAATATGAAAGGTTAAATTTTATCCTGTGGAGACTACACTGCTTTGAAAGAAAAAATTTGCCTCTCTGTGTTTGTTGTTAGTGATCTGTGTTATGTTAGTATTATGAATGAATTGCTTTTAAACAAACAGTGTAGAGGCAAACTGGGTACATACCTGTAAAAAAGCAATTTGACTATACAAAATAATAGACAAGGACATTTTGTAAGTCTCTATTTGACCTTAGATAGTTGTGTATACGTGGTGTTTCTTTCCACTGCAAAGGAGAGGCAAGAAGTGAACGCCATCCTGGTTTGTGCTTTACTGTCAGGTCACAATGCCAGTGTTGTACAGCCTAAGAGGCTGCACCGGGTGTAGGGGTGCTCGTTGCATACCAAATAGCCAGTGCTTGCTTACAGGAGAAAAATGCCACCTAAACATTATTTCTAAATTAGTTAATTTTTTCTGAAATCATTAACAAATGAAGTCCTTTCTTGTTCCTGCATGTTATTGCAATTGTTTGCACGTGAGGCATTAAATAATAAAATACCATTGGGCAGCCTCTGTCTTCACAAGAGAAATGTTGTATGGATGATGCTCCAACTGAATTGGAAGAGAAGGATCAGCAGTGTATTTGTACTGACATGATAAATTGGCCATAAGTTTGCTTTTTTTTTTTGGTTAACTGTGCATCCAAAGTCGTGTTTATTCTGAATATTTTTGTGTAGCTGCATGCTGTATGCATAAAGTGAAAACAGAGAAAAGAAAGGGAATGAGTGTTTTCTAGTAGACCCTAGGATCGTTCTCATTGTCAGTATTGCTCGTAGAAATGAGAGCTGTTTTAAAAACATGACTCACTGACTATTTGGAAAGCAAGTCTTTTCATTAAAGGCAGGTTTTTCATAACGCAACTCTTAAATAAAGCAATACTTATGAACCTAAAGAAAGATACCCTATAATAATTATTTCATTTAATGAGAGAAGCATGATTAAAATACTCCTGTTACCTCACTAATGCAAATGCGTCTATGCTAGATTATTTCGATTTTTTTTTTTTCTCCCCTTTTTAATGTGGCTGGGTGGGTCTGCACTCCAGACAGTAGATTCAGTGAGACTTACACATGCAAAAAAATAGGAATTTGGCAGTCAGAAATACCTGCTTTTAGAAATAAATTAACACATTTGTTCTTTTTTCTAAGCTGCAGCTATGCATTTATCACCTGTCTTTCCTCATCTTTATCGACATTCTAATCCGATGACAAACAGTTGCTCTGGAATTTCCATATATTAATATGTTAGTGCAATTTACGTGCTCAGAGGCAGCTGATGACTTGTCAGGAAGATACGGTAGAATCTTGAAGAAGTTTCACCCCAAACTGAAAGTGACCATTTTCGTTTTGTGCTTTCTAAGGTAATTTTCCATAGAAAAAGTTCTTAAAATGCAGATTGTGCTTGCTAGGCTTAGTCAATCACAAGTAAGATAGTTTTCTGTTATCATCTATATGTAATTAAGACTATATACTAATCAGTTACTCCAAGAATTGTAATAACTAAAGGGCACTGGAAAGTTTTGTGTGCTTCATACAAGCAGGCTGCTAAAGACAGGATGACGTTAACAAGGGAGAGGTGGGAAAAGCCATACTGAAGGCCACAGAATGAGTGGGTGAGTACTATTAGTCCAACAGGTTTAGTCAAAATCTGACTGTTCTGCTTAATTTAACAGCAAAAAGTAACAATGTATAGAACTTGCTATTCGACATCATCAAATAGGACAGGATGCCTAATTCCAGTTTAGGAAGTGCTGACACTGGTGAATTGTGAGGCAGAGATGAAATTAGCACCCTGTTCTGCGTTCCCTCAGACAAGCTGGCCTAGTTGTCTTAAGATGTAAGAATGTATTAACCAGTGCAAATAAAAATAGCAGAAGGAGCGCTAAAGTAGCTTCTACTTAGCTGACTGTATTTCCTGTTCTAATTATTTTCACTAAGCTACTTCTTAAAGCACCGCTGATAGTGCATTCTCTTCCCCCCTCCCCCCATGAATCCTGGCACCTGTACATCATGGCTTTGTTCTGGGTAACGACATCTGTATGGAAATCTTCCAACAACGTTTTGATTTTTGAGCTGATTCTTATTATGTTACTTAAACCATATGAAATGGGTGTCTAGAGCATGGTCAGGTGCCTGGCTTAGGATGGAGGTTTCACTGACTTCATAGAGAGCATTGATGACTAGAGAAAATGAAATGTCTTCGGCATTTAAAGTGAATTTCCTCTTCCTTCCTAGTCTTCCAGAAGGTCACTAACCTATCCAGAAGGAAACTCTTATTTCCTGTGCCTAGATGCCACAATGGAAAATCTTGACTATTTTAGACTCTTTGACTGTATCTTGTACTATGTTCACTCACCACTGTGCCACACAAGAAGAATCCCCTGATCCTTCTGAAATCAACAGTCACCTCACTTAGCTGAAGGGACTGATTTTTAATTTCACCATTAAAAATTGACAATTGTGTCAGCTGTGTTGTGGTTATAAAAAGGCATTCAGTTTTTACGTAAGAGATGCTTTTGTCCAAGATAGCTTCAGATGCGTAGTCACTGGTGAAAGTGTAAAGGAAGGTATTGCAAGTTTGACATTAGGTGTAGATCTTACAGCAATGAGGGCATGACTTAAAGAGGAGGTTATGCAGGCAATGTGATTCTAGCAGGCTCAATTACAGTAGGAGTTAATTTGATAGGGATCATAGACCTATGCTGTAGCCAATTAGTAGGATGGAACTGGAGTACACACAACAAAAGGGCTTGATAATAAGCAAAGTGCTTAGGAACAGAAGCCAAATGAAAATGAAATAAAAGGCTGTGATCCAAAAATCTATGGTCTTGAGAACATGGGACAGCCTCCAAATGGATGATTATGGCATTTATCACAAGGTACATTGGGTCAAAATACCCATTAAGTTTGCCACAGAAATTTCATAAACAGGAAACTGCATAAAGAAAAAGGTGATTTGGAAAAGGAGGAAAATGCTGATCTAATTTGGTATCAGTTCTCTTGGATCTATAAAGGTAACATACAGGCTTATATTCATTCTGCTGAACTTTGAGACCGTAACTGCTCATCTCTGCTAGGATCCTATTTGCCTTAGGTTTGGTGGTGGTATTGTGGCAGGGAGAGGTATTTCCAGAGGCTGGCCCAACCTGGAGTGGTGGGGGAGCCACTATACTTTGGAGGTGACAATTTCCCCTGACAGGCAGGGAGCTCAAGGTGGCTTTCAGCTGATGTGCATCAGTTTAGATCTTATATTTGGGCCTGTAGGCGATACAGTATGACAGGGATCTGTTCTGGCTGTAAGGAGCAAATGGAGGGGTGGGCACCTGACACCAAACATAGGCACTGCATGGCGGTTTCACCTTGCAAGTCGATGCACCTTCAAGGTGTAATGGCACAAATATATATATAATGCTACAGCATGACTTCAGCAAGCTGCAGAGAATGTTGCCAGAATCTGAAAGAGTTATGATAATAAAGAAAGGGTTACAATAAATAATGTAAGCCAGGTCGGTAGTACGGGCAGTCAGTTGATCCTTGTGGAAACTGGCCTAATGGCACAGAGGCACAGTTAGATGATGCACCAGGGAAGCGTCTAGGAAAGCTAATACTCTGCTAAAGAGTGATGCTCCAAAAGTCTTGCTGCAGAAGGAATGAAAATGACATGACAAGAAGAAATAGCAAGAGACAGACCCTACCATGTTGGGATTAACGATTCTGAGGGTGTCCGAAAGAGCTGGGTGAAAGAAAGTGCCTTTGAGATCATGCTGAGGAACCCCATGTGCTGCACATTGGAACCATGCTAATAGATTCATTTTAAGGCCTGAAAAGACCGTTATGATTATCGTTTTTGTAATATAAACCAGAGCGCCTTATCTTTTAATTTTGCATTAAGCTGCTAATGTCTATTATGTAAGCGTACCAGATGCTTACACTAAGAAGGTTTCTTTCTAAAAAGGTTTCAAATTGTGAAGAATCTACCATCTTTTCCTTGCTTAAAATGTTCCCTTTGGTAGTTATTAATTTTGTCTTTGTGGCTACCAACTATTTCATCATGTTACGCATTATTTCCTACTGATTTAGAGATTAATACACTGATATCTTTCTTTCATATTCAGAAGTGGATAACTCTTCCTCATGTGATATAATAATCAGACTTCTAACCTTCTTTTGGGTAACCCAGGCACCTTACAGAAGTGTGTTAGGTCAACATAATTGCCTTTAACCAAACCAGTAATTTTATTAGTGATTGGTTGGTTGATAAAACCTGTCTTTTTTCCCATCGTAAACTAATGAAGTAATTAGTATTAATTAGCATTAATTATAACATCCTTATTTTTATACTTATCTTATCCATTATCAGCTTTTTCATGACTTTTCATAGGGCTGATGTCAGGCTGTTCATCCTAGCATTATCTGAATCATCCTATTTATGCTTTTTAAAATACTTTCCAGACATTAGCTTTCTTCCAGACGGTGGAGGAGGCAAATCAAAGACATGGATGGAAAATCTGTGGTAAGCATGCCACGGTTCTTAGAACATTTAAGGAGTTTAGCAAAACAGCTCGTGTACAGTGGCTGGGGAAAAAAAGCCCATGGTTAATCTGGATGTCTCTCCTATGACACAGGTAAACAGTGACTTGTTCCTCACGGAGCAAGAGCGGGGAAACTCTGAATCTGCCATGAGAGGCTGAAAACATACCCACTGTGTTGTATTGTGGCTGTGGACATGCAGAGCCCCGTGGTTTCCCTTCAGTTTTGATGGGGGCTGTCTTTGAGCTTCAGAAGGTCTTTAAAACTGAAGATTCCTAGCCTAGAGAGAAATTCTTACAAGTTAAATTCATCTTAGGTGGAAGTTTGTTTGGATTTGTAATTAAACAGGCACAAATTGCTTAGAAAATTGTCCAGTAAGGCTGTTGAAAGCCTCCTGGGTACTGAATTTGAGTTCATGCCTGTTGTGGGCAGGGATCTCCCAGGAAGGCTGCAGTGGTCAGTCCACTTGAAAGGCAAGAGTATGTTTTTCAGCACATGCTCCTCTTCCTCCTTAGGGTAAACAAAATCTGTATCTGGCAGGCGCAGGGTCAGTTGATACTGCTTTATGACTATACATCAAGTGCTTGATACAAATCAGTTCAGAAAAATTTACCTGATATTACTCAAGATAAAAAAAAAAACTTATAACCTGTGTTATTGGCTGGGCACAATGTTCAGTTTACACCCTCCTGTTATATTGCCCAGAAAGAGAATGGATGTTACAGTCCAGCTATCTTCATTTATTACAGGGAGGGGAAATGATTTACCATTTTTTTCAGTTTAATTTTGAGAATCTGCTTAAAAGAAAATGGTAGCAATACCATTCTCCCCAGTTCTTTGGGTAACAGCAGATATCAGGTTATTTTGTTACTCTTCTCTGAACTTTCAAATGCAAGTTCATCTATTGAAGGATTTGCCACCTGAGAAATAATCAGAATCAGATATACAATGTTAGGCTAGCAGGTTGCAGTTTTCTACAAGGAAGAAAAAAAATACTGTGCTGTTTAAAATATTCCTCTGAGTTTGTGGACATCAGATAACAATCTAGAAACGTACTAACTTAGTTTGTAATACGACAGGAACCACTTCAAACATCATTGCCACTTTAATTCTTGAGGCATTAATGTTGATGATGAATGTAAAAAAAAAAAGTTTTCAGTTTGTCAAAAGAAATAAGTACGCCATCGTGGCAGAAATGCAGCAAATGCTAGAAAGTCTTCCTTACAGACTCTCCATGGCGAGCTACTGGATTCCAAGTCCATCCCACCTGCTTTAAGCACTCAGCTGAGTTATTTGATAATTATCCCTCTCTCCCTCTTGACTAGGTATGCGGTGTACATGGGTCATGGTGTCATCCTGTCTTTTTGGACTGGGAATGATGTGTAGAGCAACTAGGTTCTTAATGTAGCTATCTCAGTGAAGAGTCTGAAGTTAAGTGAGATGAATCCTGGGCTTAAAACATCCCAACTTCGTGTCTTCGTTGGCTAAATGAAAGTGGTTGAGAAGAATGCCCTGATTCAATGAATCTCAAGTGAGATTTTTCATCAGGTTAATAGAAACATAGAATAATTTGGGTCAGAAAGGGACTCTGGAGGTCATCTGATGGGCTCCCGCTCTGCTCAAAGCGTGGCCAGCTGGGATCAGGCTGATCGGAGTCTTACACAAAAAAGCTCTGAGTATCTCTGGGGCTGGAGATTCCACAATAGGTAGGCGTTTCCACCCTGCCCTGTGGCATAAATGTAAGCGTCAGCCTGTGGCTGTTTGTGTGCCTCAACCTTAGGTTGTTACGTTGCCTTATCCTCAGTGTCTGCATGAAAGTCAATGAAAGCAATAGCTTACAGAGAAAGAATCGGATACAGTGTTTGAAAAATATATCGGAGGCAAAGAGCTGCCAGTAAGTTCCAAGCGTTTTTCAGTGAGAACTGATCCATGATGAAATTTTAAAATGCATCCTTACAGGCAACAGCTGACGACAGCTCCTAGTGCACAGTTTGGCTTTTAGTTACTATCTTAGTAAAGGTTAGGTCTTTGTACAAGTGGGGGGGGAAGCCAAAATCCCATTAAATTGGTTGTGACTATGGCAGGTCATCCATAGAACTTGATAAATAGCATTGTGGTATGATTAAGACATAAAAACAAATGTTTTTCCTTACAGTTCCTCTACATTCAGATAATTTATATAAGAAAAACAGCTGAGTTGATGTAATAGGTGTACTTTTGAAGGTAAGCAGTGTGGGACATAGTTAAAACTAATTAAATGGATCAAAATTGGCACAAAGACAAAGTGTAAAAATAAATGTAATCACAAGGGAAAGGTAATTCTAATTAAATTGTCAAAAAAGTCAATTAAAAAACTTTGTATTTAAAACCAAGAAAAATATCTGTGTAAAAGGCCTTGGGGAGGGTCATTAAAAAGTAAGTAAATAAGCTGAGGAAGAACTTAAGCAGCAAAGGTGGGTATCTGCAGTCCCAATTGCAGCGGGATCTGGTTAATCTGGTCTTTGGGATCATACTACTATGCAAATGAGTGAAAATTTGTGCAACCACAATGTGGGGGTCCCTTCCATACACACATATGCATTCCTCAGATGAACTGTCATTTCCTTTCACTGAATGTGAGTATTTTGGTATAGGAAACTAAGCAATTGGTGATTTTTAAACTAGTGCTTTGAAGCATCAGAACTAGACCCAAATAGTCCCCAGTGACTATAGCAGATTACTAACAAAGCTGTCCAGATATACGTTGATGATAATGAATTGGGTAAAACTGTACAATGCATATAGTTCAAGTGCTATAAATGGTGCTACTTCCAGACTAAGGTACGTCATCAGTAAATTTAATGCTGTCTTAACCCATCAGGAGCAACAAACGCAAGGCTGCTGAGAGACTGAAGGAATCAAGGGAGTCTATATACAAGACTTAACAAAACATATCACCTGATGACACCATGATTCTGCCGTCTTATGACACTGTCTTCCATGTCTCAGACTTTTACATTTAGGACACAATACATATTGTGCCTTACATTAACTGTTGTCTGGCAATGCTGCACTTCCATTACCTGTCATGTCTGTTCTGTTTTTTGTAATCATTCTTCTGAGCTACCTGTTGTTGTGTTTCTTTTTTGTAATATAACATAGGAGAGAATTTCTTGGCTTCCTTTCTGGACTGGCTCCAAGGTGTTTAAGTAAAAGCTGACGTGCTTTTAAATGTTCTCTGCAGCCCCGGTCTTAGAAAGTCAGCCTAAACCCTGGAAACATTGACTACCTGTTTAAGGCTTTAGATCAGCAGATCAACTGGCAGAAACTTTTAAAGAAATTATCTTCCTTTTTCTTATTGTTTTTAAAACCTGGCAGGCCTGGAGTTGTGGAGCACTGTCACTAGAGAGCGGCCACAAGGGAAGCTGCAAGTGCTCTCCTGTGCCTGTTGGTGCGTACAGCTGCAGGGGTGTGGTAGCCCCTCTCTCAGGGTTATAGACGCTTCTGCCATCCCAACAAATAATTACCAAAATGGGGGGAAGAATACAACAGCCTGGGGCTCGGATAGTTTCCTTATCTAAAAGTGCATTGCAGTTTGCAGAGCACCTCTTGAAAATGAGGTGGGGACACCCTGATTTCTGCAGCAGTTGGCATCACATCCATATTTAGAGCTCTTCCTTGTTCTCACTTCCCACTTTTCTTTAGCCTGCTGTCGAAAGTCTCCTCTGCCTGATTTTCTTCCTTCACACGCTGCAGTGTCCATGTTCACTACAGATGTGGGAAGCAGTCGTTAAACCCTTCCCTCCCCCCACTCCCCTTTTTGGTCTGTCTTCACATAACGATGCCATTATCTTTCGGCGGCAGGATTGGAAAGCATTAGGTATCTCCATTCATTCAGTACATCAGTCAAACCAGCCAAAGAATATATTAGATAGGATCACAACTTTATCTGTCCAATACATAATATACCAATGTAGCACAAGAAGGGCTGCTCAAATTGATTGAATTGGGTTTTCCTACAGTGCTGCTTTGTGTATAGTGGGGAATATACTGTATCAAACAATCTACAGGAACAGCAGCCACGGTGTGACTAATCACAGCAATACTAATACTGAATAATCTCAGGAAACTTGAACAGGAGAACTAATGTTCCACTCACTTCATATAAATGGCCTATATTATAAAAGCCAGCAGATAAAGGTTAGATACCGCTACATTTAGAGCCTAGCATAGATGATACAAGTGGGGTGTTTCAAACACAAACCCCGATCTTACAAGTGCTTGCAAGTGTCCTGAGATCTAAGTGCCTAAAGCCATCAATACAGGTGTCAGGCACCTTAAAAGAAATAAATAAAAAGCTTCTGACTGTTCCACAGTGTTTCTTAAACAGAGATCTCCACATAAATTTTTCCATTCTGAACTTCTTGCATCCAACCCTTTAAAACAGTAAGTTAGTCACCTGGGCCAGCCGCAGAGGACAATGTGTTTGAAGGCTCCATGGTGATGGGAGATTGTCAACATTAGTCTTCAGAGGAAAAAAAAGGGCACAGAAACGATGCCCAGGGGAGCATGAAATGAGAGCTTCTGCTAGGAAAAGCTTTCAGTTGAAGAGAGCTCATTTGAGCTTCCTCTCATGGTATGGAATCAAGGGTTTGCAGAGTTTCCTTTTCCAGGTCCTGCAAGGCCAGAGCTTGTGCCTTTGATGCACCTTGTCTCAGGCAGGAGGGAAGATGAGCTCCGGGGATTCACTTCCCTGAGGGAGAGGGTGTTTGGCACGGTGAGAGAAGAGGGTGAGTGGTGACCTGAAGAACATTCGTTCAGCTCCCAGCCACCACTGCATTTTTGGTACGCTGTTCTCACTTGTGCCTTCCACTACAGTTTGACAGGTTAGCGATAGGTCATTTTCTATTCAGGGATATCAGCTGTTTAGAAGGTTGGTTCTTTGGGTGTTTTGTTTGTTTGTTGTTTTTGTTTTTTCCTTTAAGCTCCAAATAAAGCTAACTCCCAAATAATGCTAATTCATCCTCTGTCCTAATTCTGAGGCTGTTTCAGTCTTTGTGTACTGGCTTCTCCCAACAGCTGTGCGAAGGTAGTGCTGCGGTGGGGCCTGTCTTTCATTCTGCTTTTTCCTCCTTTCTATCATACTAAAAATCACGCTGATACAACTTTTTGATTTAGACCGTTGTTGTCTCAAAGAATGAGGGAATTATTTATAATCAGAGGGGACCCGGTTTTCATCACTATAGATTGATGCATGGTTTAGACCATTCACCTTTAAGGTATCCAGAATACAATCTGCTTGATCCTCTGTGGATTGTAAATTTCTAGAGTTGGGCTTCTTTGTTCTTCTTGTCTGCTGAGGAAAGCTTTATGATCACTATTACATTATCTTGTCTGTGGTACTGCGGAACTGGGACCCTTCTTCCTATCAGGAAACCTTTTCTTTACTTTCATACCAATAAAGTGATTCTTAGACCAAGGTTCATCCCTAATAAGCAACTTGAGAATTGCACCTGAACTAAGGAATATTTTTCCCCTCTGTGTGCCCTAAGCTTCAGAATATCAAGGAGCCTACATGCTTTGAATCTAAGACAGAGCTTACAGTCTAACAGCTTTTTTATCACCTTCCATCAAGCAAAAAAGCCTCCAGGTGGATTAAGCTGTGTGTGTAAGAAGCTTACAAGGTAGCAAGTGTCAAGTCCCAGTAAAGGTCATTCCATTAGGGCTATTCTCTTCTCAGACACAGCTTTCCTTGTGGACTTCTGTAAAACTGCCACTGAGACGCTGGTACACTGCTTTACAGAGCAGGGATGTTCAGCAAAATGCTGAAGCGTGCGCAGCATATTTGCCCAGGGATTTTAGGCTGAAGTCTAGCTTTTAGAGTGTGGCCCAGATAAAATACAGTGGCACGGCTACAGACTGGTAGCAGGGTAGGAAAAATGCCTTCCCGCATTTCCAGTACAGCCATCCAAAAAGGTCCAGATTAGATGGACAGGGTGTCGAGAGGATACCACAGAAGAAGTAGTAGTAAGCTGTTAAAAAGAATTAAACAACCAAATCCTTATTGCACTGTGACTGAGAGCCTGGAATGAACTTGAAACACACTTGATGCATCCCAGTGTCTATTGTTACTAGATCAAAGGAAAAAGACTTGCTATAAAAATGGGTAAAAATCATGTGACAACTCATTCTGCCAGACATTTCAAGGCATGAGCAGACAGCATTCAGTCAGCACTCTTGGATCATATTTCTGATTGTATCTTCACAAAAACAAGGATCAGAAACAGAATTTCTTTTTTTTTTTTTTTTTTTTTCCAATGGGAATGATGTAACATGAGGAGCTCTAGCCCATACACATGTGCCTTTCTTGCCCAGACTGTGCCGTGTAGCTTTGCCCCTAGCTGTAGGCTTATGGGGGGGTGAGCAGGAGGTAAAGGCAGCGAGGCATGATGATACTTTCAACATTTGATAAAGCTGCTCTAACTGACATCTTGGGGAGGAACAGTTTGGAAAGCTTAGTCAAACTTGTGCTATTTCAAAGCATGCTGTATGAAATCTTGCATGCCTACTTAAAAATTAAAGCTGCAGAAGAGACTTGCAGCAGACAACCATCCTTCAGAAAGCAGAACTAGCCTTATAGAAACCAGACTATACTGCAGGAAAGAAATGGTGAGAAATCTGGTCAGATGAGCACAAACAACAAAGAATTCACAGTTTCAAAGTATCTGTGAAGGAGAAAGCCTGCCAGACAATTATGAAGGTTAAAGACATTGCAGAGAAGTCAAATGATTTTGCAGCTTCTGTCTTCACTTCCAGTATCTTGAGCAAATACCTACTTTTCAGCCAGTAATGATGAGCCATTCATTGACTGACATGCCAATAGAAGAAATGTTACAACCAGCTGATAAATCAAAGGGCAGAAAATCATCAGAAAATATATACCTAAGAGTTGTGAAGGATCTTCAAATAGAGTGGCTGAACCACTAGGGGAAAAGTGCAGCCTTTGCTGAAGTGATCTATTATACCAGTAGACAAAGAGTAGTGCGGGTTTATCTATAATTTAAGTAGGCTTCAGCAGAGATTCAGGGAATTTCATGATAGTAAGCATTGTTTCGGTACCTGAGAAATCGGTTGATCTAACATTAAAGACCACGTTATAAAAAATATGCAGTCACGATGTTAGCTCCAGTTGGCATAGTTTCTGCAGATTTAATATGGTTAGAAAAGATCCACTTGACAAGTTATTTGGGTTTCAGAAAATCTTTGACCAGCCAGAAGCTCTTCTGCAGGTTTTGTAATGGGCTTTTCTGAAAGTGAGAAGCTTAGTTGTGTGAGTGATAACAACTTATTGAACATCAGCTGATCCAACAGCAATTGCCTGTGTACATGCCCTTAGCCTGCAGCAACGGTGAGGAACTTTGAATTACCTCTATCCTCTTTCACAGGAATAGTGCAACTGTGCTTGGTTTTGTAGAATGGTATAGAAAAGATGAGTTAAGCATTCCTGTTCACCTTTCCGAAAAAACGGGAACCAAGAATTACTTCAGAAAAGGAGAGCAGATTGAAATGGGTTAAAAGAGATACTTTGTAGGCAATGCATACGTAACCTGGTGGAAATTGGTGGTATGAATCTCCACAGGCTTCATTTCTAGGTCAGGTTTAGACATCTCTCTGTAGAATGAAGGCTTGCACATTCACGTTAGGTGGAGATAAAAACAACCCTGAGGGCAAACAGATCTTCAGGCTTTGGAACATAAACCATGCTCTGAATAGTGGGATAAAGAAGAAACTTCCCAAGTACGGCGGCTAGGTCCTAGCTGCTCGCTGGAGTTTTTCTTTTGCTTAACCACTGATGATTTTTTGTATCGGTTACTGTAGAAGAATCCCTGCTAGATGAGTCTGATCCAATATGACAATTCCTGTGTTTTTTCCTTGTGTGATATAATGACTATCAGTTGACATTAGATCATGGCACCATATCGGACTTCTGCTTGCGGTTACTGAACTTGGCATTTCAGCAGCTCCACTGGCTCCTATACTTGCTAAATTCTGAAGTCCCTGTTGATTTGGTGGTGCAATTTTTCATGTTCCTTATAATCACACTCTTCATGTTGATCCTACTTGGCAAATGATAGTGAGCTTGTGAGCTTTGAAAACTGTGAACTCTGAAGATCTTTTGCCTTTTTTTGCACTTTAAATATTTTATCTTCCAGCCTGGAATTATTCATTGCATTAATGTGTGAGCTGCTCCCTTTGGAAAGAGACTGGCTGTGAGGACTTTCCCTGTATTTCTTCTTGAAAGGAGACCATTTACGTTAGGAGCCACTGTTCTTGCAGCATGGCTGGCTTTGAGAGAGCGTTTTCTCCAGAGAGAGACTCTTTGGTTGGGAGCAGCTGCCGCTGGCAAGCCTGGCTGGAAGAGATCTTGTCCCCAGTGGTTTGGGCTGAGTGGAGACCCTGTTGCAGGGAAGCGCTGCTGCTGGAGCAAGGCCAGAGCAGAGCGAGCGAGAGCGGGACACTCTGCTCCCATGGCGGACTGACACGGAGCCCACCCGTCTCCGGTGTCCTTAACCAAGTAGGGCTCCACGGCCAGGGGCTGTGGGCTCCTGGAGCCGGTGGCATCTCTCTGAGGACGGATCTAATTGCTGGGATTTGCAGTAAAAGCTTTGTGTGGCTTTGTGTGTGTTGAGCGTTTGTTTACGTTGCCTAACGATGATTTGTATCGCACTTAGAGTATGTTTGATTTAGTTCAGCCGCTGTTATCGTGTTTAATATTTTAGTGTGTGTTTAATAAACACAATGAAACCTGCACAACTCTCCACCTCCATTAGGCATCCCCTGTCTTAGGGAACCACTTCAAGGGATCCCTGAGGTTTCTCCTGCAGTTTTGTCTGACCTTTAGTAAAAGATGCCCTCAGACAGGCTACTGATTTTTGCTGCTCCCTTGGGTGGACTGGCTAAGACAGGTTTTAGTCTGTTTCACTAATAATAATTTGGTTTTCTTCTGTGTGCATGCATGTTGGTGTGCATGGTCTGGCTGTTTTTCTCTTTTTTCACTTCTGTTCCAGAGTTGATTTTTCCTCAGGTGGTCCTGTTTTATTCTGCTTTGGGCCAGTCGTCAATAACAATATATTTCAGTTATTTCCTTTCGCTGATTCCTTTTAAGAGAGAGGTTATATCTTATAATACATAGTATGGTATTAGCTAAGACACATTTTCTTTAGCATCCTTGGTGCCATTTTTAATTATTTCACCTCCCCTCTCCATTTTTTGCCATATTAGCTTTCAGTGAATGTTTTGTATTATTGTGGGTGGAACATGTCTGGGACTTACAAATGATTTTACTTCTAGCACAATAAACTTCCTTTGTGTTTTGTCAGTACAAAAGCAGTGCCTAGAAATTCAAACTTAGATTTTATTGTGCTAGCCACTGTATCTATGAATAATAAAGTACTTTCCTGTTATGTCTTACAAGTTATCTGCACAGAAGGAAGTTAATATGCTCCTAATTAGATAGGAAGGGAAACCAAAGAACATGTAGCTACCTATTCACAGCTAATTTTAGGCTTTTGTTCAGCAGTGCAGACAGAGAGAGTCTGATGTACCTTTGTAGGGCCCTGGAGGGTGCGTCAGCTTAAGTAAGATGCTGAGCCCTGTGACAGAGAGCTCTAGGCAACGGCTGAAGTGGAATTCAGACTCCCAGTCACCTTCTTGAAGTGCTGCTGAGATCCTGGGACTGGAGCAGAGCATTTCAGGGTACTACATTAAAGATCTGTTTCTTAACCGTAAGGTTGTGCTCGCTTCTCTCTTTCTTTTTTTTTTTCCTGTAGAGTTGACCTGGATTCCCATTATGTTTAATTTACTTTTTAATTTACTCCTTGTATCTGTTCTAGCCAGCTGAGCCTTTGTTCGTGATGAAGGCATCAGTCTTGTTCTGTCAATGCAAACTGAACAGAATTCTTATTTTTGGTTGTGGTGTTCCCCCCCCCCCCCCCCCATGTGGATGTATTTGGAGGCGTTGGAAAAGGTGCAGCAGAAAACAAATTGCCAACTATTTCACAATCTCTCTTTCAGTTGGGTTTATTTAAAGGGGTTATTCTAGAGGCAGGAAAAAAATATCTTTATCATGGTGATGGTTTTAATTCTAAGTAATCTATGGTACAGGTATTTATTTCAGCTTCTCTACAGCCACGTGTTGGGGCTTGCTGATTTGGAGGAAGACCAGGACCCATGCTCTGGCTGAAGTAACCAGAAATCGGGGATTTTGGTAACTCCAGAAATACAGGCATTGATGTAGGAGCCTGGAAACGTTCTTGAGCATCTAATGCTAGCTATGCTTTTTTTTTTTTTTTTTTAAAAAAAAAAGAAAGAAAAAGAAAAGCTTTGGTAGTAGCTGTTGTGAGTCACATCATAGCTGCGAATGTGTTTTGTGCCAGCACAGAAGGAAGCCAGGAGAGTCTGAATGGTGAAACAGCCTTGCTGGTTCTGCGCTGTCTGCAGAGGCTCTGCATAACCGCTTACCTGGTCCTCCCAATGGCAGGAAAAAATGGGGCACAGGAAGGGGGAATTGGTTGTGATATGCATATATACATATGAACATGCAGGTATTTCCACGTGAATGAAGCCATGGTGCTTACTACAGCTGCATGCACTGTCCCAGGCTAGATTGAAAATGAGTTTGCATATGTTTTCTGTCAGGATCATTTCATTTGGAAAAACAGGGCTTGAACATAGGAACAATACACAAATCCATTCCCTGAGCTTCACTCCCTCGCTTGTTTCTCCCATTGAAAGCCAGTGAATCTCACCTGTAAATTTATAATCAAGAGCAGGTCTTGTTAGGTCACTGGAGCTAGAGGTATAGAACCATTGTATCATTATTATTTGACTTCAGTGTGTCATCTTGTGGTATCCAAATAAAAGGATGAGTTTGAAGCACATCTTGGAAGATCTTGCTATTTGGTACATAAAGCAATAAAATTATTCAAAGAGTTTTAATCTATTAAAAAAAGCAGAAATGGGCAAACAAATATCTGTTTAACGAACAACCACTGGCCAGACTTGAGAGTAAGGCTGGTCTTGAGTGTATTTGAGGTTCAGGTTAGACCTTCTGCACATCTGTAATCCCAGCACACAGCACACTGCATGAATAATTTCTGTTTAGCAAGAATAACATGTACGAAGAGGCTGTGTCTCAGGTAGGAGGAAGGTGCATTATTTTGCATCCTTTGCTACTTTCTCAGTGCCAGCTGGGGTATTGATTATTTGTATATCATTTGAATCCAAATTCTTATATATATGTTTTCACACAGAAACACCCACCTACACATAAGGCACTTGGCTTAAGATTTTCAAAAGCCAACCATGAGTTTGGAGCCTAACTTGAAGCATCTTTTGAAAGACCTAATTTTTCAGGACATGCTGTACATCCCATGCCCCTCGCTCTAGACGGCTGAAGTTCATCTGCTCAATGCTATTGTTTTCTTTTGACAGGAGGACTCTGAATCCCAAAACCCCTGTATTTTCCTTGTAAAAATGAGGACCGAACTAAGTATTTTGTCATGGTTGGTGACACTGATAAGAAAAAACCCCGCAAAGCATAAGATGCTATCAGAAATTACCTCCTTTTTTTCCCCCCTCTAACACATGTTAAATTAGCCAATAAGCCTTGAAGCTGTGCATACCTGATGATTAATTTATGTTATTTTGTGGGTTTTTTTTTTTTAAAAAAAAAGGTTCTATCATGCTAGATTTACAGCATTGCAGAGTTTCACAATGTTGCAATGCTGTCTTCAATTCAGCCGCTTCATATTGAAATTTCACACACAATAATTGGCTGACCTTCACAGCTATGGCAGAAACTAATTAAAGCTGTAAGGCTTTGCTAGCTATGCTTTTGTGTGAAATGTGAAGTTTGGTGATAATGAAATATGGGGTGCAGATGTTATTGTCTCAGATAGTCTGTGCCCTTGGTTCACACTAATGAAGAACAGCAATTATTAAACAAAAAGTATTTTCAACCATTAATTATTTGTGTTTCGGTAGACTAAATGTCCTAGCAGCAACTCCTTCTTCTTCACTTCTTCAGAAAGTCATTTAATGTCATTTTACAAGCTAATGGGAGAGTCTTCAGGATACTGTGTGAGACTTTTACTGTATTTGGAGGACTGGTTTTAGACTTATTCTGTGGTGCATTGCACAAGACGCTACACCACAAACAAGGGAGTGGTTTAGATGGGATGATGTTAAAGTTTGGGGATTTCACTCCTCTGGACAGAATCTGTGAATAATGCAATCGTTACTCTTGTTACGTTCATAAAGCAGGCAGAGGGGGTACAGGCAGTGGGATTTTATGGGTGGATGGAAAAGGGATGTATCCTGTGGTCTGTCTTTTCTACCCCTTTAACTGGCTTTTCTGTGATCTGACTTCAGCCACAGTAAAAGTCCATTTTTAGTTATGGTCAATTGGTGAAGCTGTTCAGTTGTCCTCTCATTCCCTAGCATGACTGTTGGGAGCAGGTTGAGAGAAAAAATCTTGGTTTTCCCCACTGACATGAAATGTGGACTGTGCATATGTACCCATATCTTTCTCTGTTATGCTTGTGTGTTTAGTACTGTAGTTCCATGAATTTGGAACAGCATTGAGTGTAATGGTTAAGGACTTCTGCGATTTGTGTCCTCCGGTCCCCTACCTTCTTTGTCTTCGTCCTCTATACCTCTTTCAGTCCTTCCCTGTGTCGTTCCTCCAATCCCATGTGAGTTTCATGAAAAAAACAGTCCTGCTGCTGCTGAGGTGATCTATTTAATGTCAACATGGTGTGGCCCTGTTCCACTTGAAGGCTCAGATTAGCGGGAGGGAGGACCTCACACTTGTCAGAGACACCCAGCCAGGCCAGCTGCAGATGTGGCAAAGTAAGGCTCCTTCAGTTTACACGTGATTCACGTTTTCAGTGTTGAGAGTTGTTGAGTTTGGGCTTGTTGGGTTTTTTTTGGAGGGGGACGGGGGTATGGAGGGTGTTGGGTGAGTGATGGTGGTGTGCTTTGGTTGGTTGTTTTGTTGGTTTGTTTTTGAGGGTCCTGAGGAGGACTCTCATCCTTCTCTAGTCTGGGATGTTGCGTAGCTTCCATGACCATTGCAAGCAGCAGTGGTATGTCTGGGAAGCTGAAGAGGAATGTCTGAGATGACAGGGTGCCTACAGCTGACATGTACATGTGACAGCCTGCGTTGCAGTCATGAATGCTGTGGGTTGACCCAGGTATATTGTATTAGTGAGATGCTAAAGGCATGAACGCAATGAAAATCTGGGAACTGCCATTGGAAAGCGTGGCTGTTCCCTTACGGAAGGGACTGCTTGGGATTTTCAAAAACAATGAAAAGGACTTGAGTGATAATTCCTGTGGTATTTCTTAGATACTGGATGACTCCTGTGAAAATCCCGACCTGGTCATTGAGCAGCAGAGATCTTCCATTAGAGTGGTGTTTTGCAGGGACAAAGGATATAAATATTTGCTGGTTTACCTTAACACTTTCACTGTTCCTGTGTTCTTGCCATTTGAAACATCAACTCTTAAGCGATGAAATATATGCAGTGATGTTAAAAGATTAAACTCTTTTTAGCGAGATACCATTACATTTTTGTCCATGCTTGGAAATGCATGAATATTCTTCTGCCTGACAGCCATGATCGCACAGAAGGATAATTCTTTACGGAAACTATTATTTCAACGGACTCTTTTGGATAAACATGCCATTGTGGTTTTGTGGATGATGATGTAAGAAAGTAACTTATCTGCATGCTACATTTGTATGCATCTTGAATAGATACTGTTACCTGTACCTCAAAAAGAGAGAAAGAAAACTAAAACAGAATTAGAGACTTCTTAGCCCTCCTCACTTGACTGATTTCCAAGAGTTGCTCCGTTTGATGTTTTCTGAGTAAGGCTCTCTGTAGGTCTTAGCACTTTAAATACCTAAGTATCTTCAGATCTCTACCACACTTCCTCAATGGGGAATTTTGCGTTCCCCAAACTAGCCAAACAGCAACTTGCTCAGGATTGCCAGTAATGGTGTTGACTAGCTTTCCCTGCCCCTGGAGTCCTCCGCTTGGAGTTAGTGCCAGAGAGAGTCCAGAGATGGTGTCAGGTTAGTTCAGATCCCAGTGCATGTGGCCAGCGTGGCTCCCAAAGATAAATCCTGGTCTTGAGTGTGGGCTGCCCTCTAAATCAGGCAGAGCTTTCCACATCTGAGCATACAGGATGGGTCTGGGCATTGTCCGAAGGCTGCCTGCAGAGCAGCGCTGGATGCAGAGGGTGTGTGTCCCACCAACCCCACCGTGATCACAGCCACCCCTGTGGCTGCCTTTCCAACATGACTGTTGACTGCAGAGGGCTTCAGATGTCTTGTGTGTATGCATGTGGTATCCTGTATATGCATTTAATATTTTATATAGACTTTGAAATACACGCATAAAAACCAAAGGTACTATCAGCAGCCAGTAGCCATAATTAAAAGTGCAATGCAAAGGGACAATATATATTGATATTAAAAAAATGTTAATATAAAACTGAAGTTTTCTAGGCTTTTTCACTGATGTCTGTTCCAGATTTATCATTATCTTTGGTGGCATCTTGGCTGTAGCAAGCCACTCTCTGAATGCGTAGCACATACATGGAAAAGTACAAAGCTAAAGATGGTGTGTGTGTGTGCATGCGTGTGTCTGTGCATGCATGCAAATTACACACAAAGACAGTTTCCTATTAGTTTCACTTTATAGCTTCTGATGTTTACTGTGACAAATTTCAGTAAGAGGGGATTTTATATGCTGATTTATTTGTGAGGCCAACTGTAGGACATTAATATATTGCATATTTTTGAGTGGCCTGCTATTTGTGACTTTTTAAAGAGATCCTGACCTAGAAGGGTGAAATTAAATAAGTGAGTCATCTCTTGCACTTTACGTATATTTGCAGTTACCAAAAGCTTTAGTTTTGTCTGAAGGGTATTAAAACTATTGCAGGAAGATGAAATTCAGTGCTCCTGATGCAATCTGACAAACACATGGAACACAATTGCTTGTAGTAGTGGTGTTTACAAGGTGCAAAGATGTCAGTGTACAGGGTAGAGAGGCGAGGGCTTACAGCTCGGTGAAAAGGATATTCCCTGTGATGTAAATATGTTAGCAAGCAGGACCGTAATAAAGTAAAACTAACGGAAGGCCAACAAAATGCTAATCTTCTAATCCTGGTAAATAAATAACTGAGCTTTTAAAAAAAACCCAAAACCCAGAACTATAAAGAAGTTATTTCCAATAGTTTGGCAAACACGGTACTTTACTGTGTTACTGTTGTCTTTCTGTCAGTATATATAAATTTATGTGTACAAAGATATTATATACGTTCTTTCTCTTCTCATGCACAAAGAGAAATGAGAAGCAGCGTATAAATAGGTGCTTCTGATGATGCAAATTTCAGCTCCTTTAAATAATTCCCCAGATTCCTTCTCCATTTGATGATGTGTTAGCCCGTATCATGGCTGTCGAAGAGTCCGAACGTGGGGCTGAAATCTACGGATCACCTCTGTTAGTGCAACCGTTTTGAGTACTTGATCTCTAAGACTCACAGCTTCTCTTTCTTAGAGTGTTTTGACAGTTCCAGAGTTAAGTAGTAGTATCTTCAGAAAGCTCTATTGTGAGGCTGAAGTTCAGTAATTGACACCAATAACATAACAACATTAAATCATCCACCTTTTTTTTATAGTGGATAAGCCACTCTGCTTGTAAATATGTTAAAGGATAGCGTGTAGGTGGCAGAAGAATTATGCTACAATTTTAACAGCTAATAAATCTTTATTTAAGCAAGGGACCGCTAAAATTTAATTAGGCATGTAAAAGCAGAGATCATTCTAAGGGTAAAAATATGCCAATTCTCACAAGAAAAGACATCTGCTTGGTGGAAAAAGAGTAAGTTAAAGTGTACTCTTCTGTTACTATGTCAGTAGAAAAGCTTTCATTAGGGGTTGCAGGGATCTAAGTTTAAAAAAGGCGAAAAAAGAGAAGAAGAAGAAAAGATCTTTTCAGGCTGTGCACGTGGGTATAAAAAAAGTGCTATCCAGTTAGTAATCTTGCCTGCCCTGTTTGCTAGCGTTATTGCCAACACAACATCTCTCTGCTTCCTGAAGGACAGCCCTTTGGAAATACCATCTCACAACACGGTTGCTTTTGCTCCGCAGCCAGGCCTCCGTACTTTGGTGAGTCGAAGCCTTTTTTAGTATTAGCTGCAATGCCTCAGAGAGGGGTGCTGCTCATATAAACCTTTGTGCACATCATGAAATAAATTGTGAGTGGCATGAAAAGTCAGACTAAGGCATTTTGGAAGATGAAAATGATATTGGACAACACGTTGCTCTTGGCAAGTTTGCTCATGTGCTGGCCAGTGTGCTAGTAGGTAGTAGCGAAAAAAGAGGAATTCCTGATTTTTACATGTGACATAAGTTGCTCCTCTGGTGAGCGTGTTGTCACCATGGCTGTGAAAATACAGCACCTCTTTCTGGCTCAGCATTGCCAACATCTCTGAAGAAAAATCCTTCAGATCTTATACCTTCTTAATTAGTTGTTTTGTGAAAAAAATGCTACATGGCCTATTAAAGGATCTCTTAAATTTACAAATCTGTATGAAGTTAAAAACAAAATCCCTCTGTACATTGCATTTTTCACTGAGTTCTGTTACTCTTGTGGAAGTTGCCCTGAGTTTTACTGCTGTCCAAGCTAAAAACCCAGGCAGCGCAGGCTCCTCCTCTGCTCCGGTGCTGACTGCATGCGTAGCAACCTCTGCTTTCTGTGCAGAAGCACGGTCGGTTGGTCAGTGAACCGCAGATGTAGGTTATTATTATATAGATCGTTCACGTGCTTCACTGTGAGCGTTGAAGAGTCTGTGGAGAGACGATAGAGGCTGCTTTTGTATCACCTTGGGTAAACATCTTCTCACTTGGGTGTGCTGATTACCTGAAATGCTGTCACTGGGCAGAGCTTTGTACAGTGGAGCGCAGAGCTAACCCCAGGGGCTTTACTTGCTTTCATAACATAATTATTAAATAACGAATACTCTTTCATTTTGCCCAACTAGGACACAGTCTTTATTTGACCTTTCCTACTCTTCCTGTTATACTAGCCCCTAAGCCTTTTTGAATTTTTTCGTAGCCAACACGAGATGCTCCACAGAGTGCAGACGCAGCTACGTGGTGTAACAAATTGTCTGGGTAAATTGCCGACTCTATACTGGAGATTTTGAAGAGCAGCTTGTACAAATATCTGTCAGAAATAACACGGTGCAGCTCGTCCTGCTTTAAGGGCAGGAGATACAATGTAAATGACCTTTTAATTAAGGTCAGCCTGTTTTCTTCATTTATTTGATTTATGCTAAAACCGTCTGAGGACAAACCCTTATCTTAACAGAATATATTTTAAGCCTGTGTTTTGCCAAGTGAGGGGTACCGGGATGACATAGTGCATGTTATCTAAAAGGCCGCCTTCTCAGCAAGGGATATGTTTGTGTTGCTGCCCATTCATCTTTTTGTTTTCTCCGGGAACATGACACAACCCAGCAAAGCTCACTCTGCGGGGCAGACCCTTTTAAATGCCACACACTGTATGCTGTAGGCAAGGGTGGTCACAGCTTGGCTGAGGAAGGTGTCTCTCATGTCTCGGCTTTCAACATTAATTTGCTCTGGCAAGAGTGCCACATGTACACTGAGTTACTCACATTCACATAAGGAACTGAACTTGCGATAGGATCTAAACGCTTTCGATTTGACTTGAACGTACATATTCTGGGATTTGCCTTCTCTGTGGCTAAAAGAAATGTAGCAATTTCATATATCCAATGCTTCCAGTTTTCTGAGAAATGAAGGAATGTTATTAGTAACACTTGTGCATGCAGCATTCAGGTTTATGCATAAAATACCAATTCTTGTACTCAGCTGTCTTAATTTTCTTTGTTTTGTAGGGTAGACAGAGCTTCAGTGGCTAGGCTGTTTTGCTTACAATTTTGACTGTTAAGGTCTGGATATGAATCAGTTGGCAGCAGAAAAACTTTGCTCTCTAATGAACTTACAATGTAATGTGTATAGACTCCTGTTATCGATGATACAAGACCAAAGCAGATATCTTGAACCAAACGTACTGGACAAAATGGGTCACCTCCTGCCTTCTGTTCCATCCACATGATCCCGTAGTGGCCTGCTGGACAGATGGTTTGGCTATGACATGGTGAATTGCAAAGATTTTTGTTCCTCTAAAGTAATTGTTTGTACAAATCACAGGCTTTGTATGCGTAAAATTCCAGCCAGATGTTAGAAACAGAAATGAATCATGTCACCGCCAGTCATTGATTTTGCTGGGAACTGTGGCGATACCTATCACAATTTGCAGCGGGACACATTAGTGGGAGTAGAAGAATAGCGGTGGCTTTCCTTGGAGCGTATTCTTTGTGTTTAGAGATCTGTTCTGCTATTGTTGCTAATTTACTGATACTCCAGCCTGAATCGTTCACAGTGTTTGAACTGAAATCTCTTGAATCTAAAATACTTGAGACTACTGCCTTATCGAAAGTAGCCAGGTTTTATGTTAGCTCCTCTCTCTTTCTATTTTCTCATGTCCAATATCTTCCACGCATCTCTCGTATTCTTCCTCTGCTCATATCCGTAGCTGACAATTACACCTGTGTGCAGGAGTAATACCTGGAATTCTCCTGTTTCTCCCAAATTTCCTAGCCATTGCATTCTTCACTTATCACAAGGAGGGCAGTGGGAAAATACGTCTCTCATGTTTTAACATAGACATACCCTACAAAGCAGCGATGAGATGTCATCAGAGAATTTAGGTAGCTATGGATGTGAGTGGGGTGGCTATGCAATGCCTGACAGATCGGAGAAGATTTTAGCACCTTCCAGAAAAAGATGTCTGCAAGAGAGCTAGTACGGAAGCTGAGGAGAAACCCTACTAGCAGAGTAGCAGAGGGGTAACTAAGGTTAGAGATGACGTTAGTTAGAGTTTATATAGCTCTGGGAAAGATCTGTGCAATTTGAGCCCGTTAGAAAATGATAGGTAGCTGTATGTGGAGTCTGGGAAACCCAGGACTGGGCCATTAAAAGTCATGACAGAAAGCTGGGAAGAGCCATCAGGGAAGAACGCTACAGTAGGAAGGGTGGCTTGTGGGAGAGCTGGAAGAAGAATGCAGAGGTGAAGATGAGCTGCCGTGAAGACGACCAGGGCATACAGTGAAACCTAAGGCTGGATGGAGTCCTAAGGACTACATACGATAAACGGTGAGACCTGTGAGCGTTTCTTTGCTTTGAGCTCTGGGTGTGCATCCCACTCTACTCCTGGCTTTCTGCTGGGATGAGATTGAGGAACTCTGAGGAAAAGCCCAGTGATGAAGTGCGGTGACATCCCTGGGCACACAGGCTGTTTCCTCCAGGTCTGCCCACTTGGGAGCCAGGACCGCTGGACGGGATGGAGTGGGGATGTCCATCCCTTCCTTCCCTGGTCCCCAGCCTGGGGGGAACAGACGTATTCTTCTTCCATCCACTTTCACACCAGACACCGGTGGTGTTTCCTTGCTGAATGATTCCCAGGCCCTGTTTATTTTCCAGCAGTGTATGGCCAGGGCTAAACAACAGAGACAAAGCTTGGGCTGGAGCTCCGTGGAAACCTTGTCAGATTAGTGATAAGTTCTGGACCTGTTTTAAAATAAGTGCCTCCTGCTTTCAAATAAATTGTGAGCAGATCCACAGCAGAGGCAAAGCCATTTTGAGTAAAGCAAAGGCCTTCTGTCAATAGTGGCAGTTGAAGGATCGGATCCCTCTATTCCTTGTTGGCCTGTAGCTTTGAAATGCTATTTTTTGCACTTCGGTCCTTTCAGGAGTGAAACTTTGAAAAGGTTATGCGTCCTGAGAGCAAACCAGAATCTAAATAGAGGAGAAAAAAAAAAAAGATTAGTTGTCTAGATTTTGAGAACCAGGCATTCTAACCCGTCCCCTTTAGCTGACGGCCCCTGCTGACTAACAGACAGGCGCGGTATCCTGTCTTCCCCCTCCCTCCCCAAAGTCTGCTGCTGCCACTTCTCCTCTTGGAGAGGACAGCCAGCATAAAGGACAAAAGTTGAGAGGAGAGATGTGACTCTAGTCCAGTAATATGATCCCTTTACAACCCTGTTTAATGAAAACTTCTTCCCTGTTCCTGGCTAACACAAGGGAAATATTTGTTTGCTACACATGCTGTATTTAGATAAAGGAATAAGGGGCAACAGCGTCTTACCAGCATTTAAAAATCAAAGAGCTTAGAGACTAATTCAGTCTTTTATTAATCTGTCAGTAAATAGAGTTTTACTATTTATGTGACACTAATAAATGTTTGAAGGGATATTTGGCTTTTTTTTTTTACCCTTGTGCTATGTAGGAGCAGTAACTGGCTAAGCACAAGTTCTAAGCCGGCATATGCAGCCTCTGTTTATATAGTTCAAATGTCAATTTCTTTTCTGCCTTGTCTGCAAAAATAAACAGAATGAAAAAAATGTGTCAGTAACAACATTTTGCAACTTGGAAAAAAGGATTTGAATGACTAGTAAACTTAACTCCATCGCACACTCCCCCCCCCCGCCCCGCCCCAAAATCCAATTTAACTTTACATGTTTCTGGCTTTTGTTGCATACAGCTGCGTTATAGCTTAAAACAACTAATCTTTTTCTTTTCACTTATGTTTTTTTAATATATTTTTGGTTTACGGGAACTATTAGTTGTTTGAACACATCTTGCAGCACATTTTCCTGTTTTAATTTATCCACAGAATACATAAATAAGAGTTTCATACCGGGAATTTCTATTCTGAATTGTATTTCAGGAATGCTTTTTAAAGCAAACTCTGAGCAAAGTGTTTAAGATGTGCTCACCCAATCTATGTAGAATTAGAAATTAAAATTGCTGCCTCAGAGTTTTATACTTACTACGAAAACATTTGATTTTCTGGATCTTCATGTGGGGGGGGCTTGTTTGCTGCTTGAGTGTACCCATTGGCATCTCAGTGTATCACTGTTTCTTCAGATTGTTTGTGCTGAATTAGAATTCAGGGAAAATCTATGAGAAATCCACACATAATACAAAAAATAGAGACTTGTAGTGTGATAACCAGCCATCCCTTTAATCTCAGCTGACCAGGCTGTGTCATTTTTCAATACTGAGCAGGAGTGAAGACTCGGAGCCTGGTTTAATTGAGGAAGCTTATCAGAGTGATTAACTTGCTGTGTTTGGGGCGCTCTGTGGTTGCTGCGTGATGGTACAGAAAGGTCTGAGACGTCGCAGCCCAGCAGGGGGTAGCCGAGCACTGGTAACTAAGAAGGCATTCAACTTTGAAGTATCCTTCATTATAAGGACAGCGATAGAGAGCACGCGCTCTCTAAACAGATTTTGCTTCCTGAAGGCTTGGGTTATTTACCCTGTTGGAGAGAGATGGTGCTCTGTTTGCTGGGAGAAGCCACGGCGCAGGAATTCACCGTGCAGAATAATGCACTGCTTTTTTTTTTTTTTTTTTTTTTTCCCTTTTGGCTGTAGGTTGAGGTTTTAGATTGCTCAGGTGAACATTCCCCAGCTAAATCCTTGGAAGGCAAACAGGAGAGGAAATTGTTGTCTTCTGATAAACTACTGTATTTTTTGGAAGTCTTCGCATTTCTTGGCACGGAATACATCTTTTTTTTTTTTTTTCTTTTTTTCCTTTTTTCTTTTTTCAAAGCTGCTTGCCAAACGTGTACATAATTTGCTATGCCTATGGAGTTGCATTGCTAAGTGAGGAAGCTATGCTTTCCAAACTGAGACTGGCAGCTGGCAAACATAAAATATCTCAGTGGTGGCGAAGTCCCACAAAAAAAATTAGACACCTGGTTTTGAAAAATCCAAGGCCTGGCCTTCGTTTAATATAAAGCAACTAATCTTGAGCCTAAGCTCACTTTCCACTGCTGAGAACCTGGTCACACCACTCCATTCTGTGGCTGAATCTGTCTGGGGAGGGTGACTGAAAGTGTGTATTCTGCTACCTTTCCTTGCCTGGAAAAATGCTGGAGAATATTTCTTCCTTTCTTCCTCCTCCCCAACAAAATAATGGGACTTGGCTGCTGAGCTGACATACTGCAGATTGCAGGGATGTAGCTGCTTATATTTAAAAAAACGGCTGCCTTCACTTGCATTGCACCCAGGCATGCTGACTTAGATCAAGAGTCTGTCTTGCTAGGCACTGTATCAACCAGGCTTTCTTCTCATAGACGGCATGGAGGCAGACAGTAGTCCTCGAAAGGGTTATTAGTATGAGATTTTATTTTTTTCACAGGGTTCAGAGAGCTTGAATGGCTTCTTAATGTTCCCAAAGAGGTCTGAGAGGGCACTAGTTTTTGATCTGTCTGGATGCCACAACTGGCAGGCCTTTCCTTGTGCTGGCGTTGCAGCAATGTCACAGAATGCGCCTGATAATTCATTATTAGACGTTGTGGCCGCGTCACAGATCCTCGACGCTTGTCTCAGCCTCTGCTCTGCGTGGCTTTGATGGCCCAGCCTTTGTTTCTGGCCTCTGCTCCTCTCCCTCCTTGCTGCTGGCAAAGCGCTGCCTGCATTACTTGCGTGCTCCAGCCACGACCAGAGCTACAGAGGCTCTGGAGATTGGGTCGGTTCAAGTTTTGACTTGACAGCTGGGGTGGGGGAGGAAGACTTTCAGCATTTGGAGAAGGTGAGGGAAGCGGCAGCAGAGCCGGCAGGAGCAGCAGCGTCTGCCGGGACCGTGAGGCCCCCAGGGAGAGGACTCTGTCTCCCACTGAGTCTCCGTTTGCTTGAGGGAGAATTAGTAGGGAAGGGCACCCCCACTCTCCAGAGTTACTGTGCCCTGAAATTTCATTGATTCCTTGTGCGAAAATTTCACGCTATGTTCGTGCTTGATGGCGTTATGATTTTTTTTTGCCATTATTATTGAGGAAGATGAAAATGCTTACTGTCATTCCTCTCCGAAAACTAAGACGTTTCTGGCTGCACAGTTTAGGAAGTAACATCCCTACCCTTTTTTATATATATATATATATATATGTATATATATATGTGTGTGTGCGTAGATATATAATATAAAATCTATATATTATATAACTTATTTTCTTTTAAGAAGCCACTCTTGAAGGGAAGGAATGCTGCTTGATACCTGTTTAAGTGACCATTAATGGAAAAGCCCCTCAGTTTCCCATAGCCCATACTCACCTTGTTGCCACCTACGCCAGGCTGCTCCTGCGTTGCTTTTCTTTGTTCTGTTTTCCTCAGTGCAATGAACCCTTACGTTATGAGTTTCTGCTGTAGTTTTAACCTCTAATATGCAACCATTACAGCTTATCTCGTCTCCTAAATTACTCTAAAATCCAATTATAAAATCCTCTTTCCCTCAATAGCACACAACTTGCCACATTACTGAAATGCTGGGTAGCTCTTTTGTTTTTCTAAATTAATAATAACTACCATTTTCCGTCTGCTCTTAGTATGGAAGTCTTTTATACCACTGTGCTGCTTTCCCGTAATACATATTATGGTTCTTTTTATATGCTAGTTGTGTTTGGAAAAAACGAGAAAGGTTTTGAAAAGATATGCCAGTCAACTTCTGTGTATCAAAATATGACAATGAAAATCCTTAGTAGAAACTTAAGCAGAAAATTCCTAATAGTAATGTGTCCTGCCAGAGGAAAATGGCAACTCATCATTTGCTGGAACCTTTATTTTGGGCAGGAATGGTTGTTATTTCAAACCAGTTTTTAATGATTTCAAAATAAGGGTCCTGAGGTAACATGTCAAAAGAAATGCAACAGGGCAAATGATGAGCTCTGTATTCAAAAATATTCTCTTACCAGTGTGGTTTCCAAATTTCTAGTAGGCTTTGTTCTTGCTTTTTTTAAAATCAAATTATAAAAATAGACATGATTTACTTTGGAAGTTTATTAAATACGTATCCCGAGTTCCCAGGTTTTCCTTTTTCAAAATGCCAGTCTCCATATTAACAGTCCAAACACTGATTGTGTCCTGACACTAAATCTTTTGCTCTTAGAATATTAACCATGTTGATAAAACCGCTAGCCTGTTTTTAATAAACTGTCTAGTACTGTAAGCATTTTCTGAAACCCAGTTGGAAGATCTAGTGATAAAAGGGATGCAGTGGAAATAAAGATGCGCCATGCAAGCTTGCGGCTTGAGTGAGATTTACCAGAAGGGCATGCTAATAGGTAAATAACATAATCACATATTCGCATACAAACGCAGACATATATGTTCATTTGCACACACAATCCGGTGCTGCCTAATAATGAGTCAAGTGCAGTAAATTAACCAAGAAAGGAGTGCACACAAATGTAAGAAGGCTTACCAAGGGAAGAGTTGTTTTCCCTTACAGTGGCCACCAAAATGATGATAATCAATCCTTCAACCTATGACAGATTAAAAAGAAGTATCTGGTAATAGTCTTCTGTCTTACATCTGAGCGAGACTGTTCTAAAGAGCACACTGGAACTGTTGGGCTTTACTAGATCCCATGCTGGAAGAGAGTCGCCTGGAATTAAACAGATTTTTGCAAGTTTACAACACAAGCTGTTGAGCGTGCTGTGGGATCCCAAGTCCTCCATCCTCATGTGAACTTCTTTCTGCCTTTTTGTAGGAATTACATATGTAAGGCTCAGAGTGGTAACTCTGCTCTGATATTTCTCCCATCCTACTTAATTGGACCTTAGCACTAAAAAAAAAAAAAGGCCTCAAAGTCTCATTTCTAAAGGGGAACGCTTGGGTTGTCCACCAGTGAAGTGAATGGCAAAACTCCAGCTAGCTACAGCAGTGGCTGATTAGACTCCAGCCCAGCTCCCTTTGGTTGAATGTCCCAAACAGCCCCGTCCTCTTTCCTAGGAGTTGAATGTAGCATGTTAAAACATTTTGGTGTTCAGCCTTCCAGGCTAGTAAATTCTTGGTTGGTGTGCTACAGCTCTCGTGCACTCAGGCTTTGAGGTTATGCTGTTTGGGTTTGTTTGATTGTACCTGCTTCTTAAGTGATTGCTTCTTTGAGCATGGGAAATATTTAACTTTATTTATCATGACCCAAAGTAAATTAACCCATATCAGCACAGAGGTAGAAGACATTGAAAATATATTTGTATTTTAAATTGAAGTTCAAGGTAACATTTAAATGAATAATTATTTACTATTTTGTTAAATGCTGACATATATGACAGCAATCATACATTAGTACAAATGCTTTTCTGTTTTGAATGGCTCATTAGTTGCTTTGTAGGGCTGTACTGGTTTTTTAAGATTCAGATTCAAAATCTCTTCTGATTTCTGCTGTTTGGTTTTTGGCAGCAGGCCAGCTGCAGATATGCATAATATTTCACTGTTAGACCTTGCAAACAGAATATCCTGCTGTGCTAAAGAAAACATTGTGTTTCTTACCACATGAAAATAATCCATCACTTTTCAATCAGCACACACGCATATGCTGGCGTGCACGCACACACACACACAACCCTCTACCTGTTTTTTCCATCAGGCTCCAGAAAAAATTAATGGCTATGATGTGAAGGGTGGACTCTTTGTACATGATCCATTAAAGTACAAACTAATCAAAATATATCTAGCATCTGATTTGCAAAGCAATGTGGAGCCAGAGGCAAGCTGAGGAAATAGACCATCTGAAGACCTCTCTGACCTTGTTCAAGTAGCAGTATCTTTCTGTTTGTTTTAAATGTTACATGGGAAGTGAGACCACAAGTATAAGACAACCTAGAACATCCCTTTGCACAGCTCACCACTGCTACGTAGAATGCATTCTATCCAAAAAGGCAAAAAAAGCATACGTATCGTACAGCCTACAACATACACATTGCCTTGTTTAATGTGTGCAGCTGATCAGTAGTGAAGATTTCCTCCTTGGGAACAGACGCATTGCACAGGAGGAAGGTTATTCACAGCAGAGCACAGAGAATCCGTGGGTGCATGTGCACGGGCTGTGGGAAGAATAAAGTACGTTCTCCCTTTTTGTTATGCTGCGGTGATGTTACTGTGCGTTTATGACTTTTCTGTGTGCTGAATGTCACTGGTATCTGCATGTTTACCAAGGGCAGTGATATCTCAACAATTGTCCATTCCAAGAACAGGAAAAAAAAAAAAGAAAAAAGAATAATTTAGCTACCATACTACCCTGTACTGGGTCTCCCTGTGCTGTTCTCTATAATTCATCCTTTGTTTACAAGCAGACAACATATTAGATACCAATACACAAACAGTAGGGATTTTTTTACTTTCCAGTGCTGAAACAGTGGTCAATGAAACTACAGTTATTTGGGGCAATAGGTCTAGTAGAGTAAATGTATTGTAGTCCAACTAAGTATTTAGGCACCTAACTCTTACTTTAAAGTGAAGTTAGAACTCCAAGAAGGAGTTAAGTCCAGATTTTTTTCTGCTTAAACGTTGCTCTTCTGTTCTGAATGTGGTCACTGTAGGATGTCTCTGTAGCGAACTCAGAGGAACAGCTAGGAAGTGCTTTGCATCACCTGTCATGACTAAATTAAGAGCCTGGAGTTGGGAGGGAGGAATCATGATGTAGGACCAAGATTACTTTGTTGAAACTGCCTTTCTTCCCTCTGCAATCCTTAATATTTTGCTGAAAGGGAGTGCATAAGGAAGTGTAAGAGATGTAGGGCATAGTCTTTATGCCTATTGGCAATACATCAACCAAATGCAAATGGACTATTCAGGTAGGTAAGGTCATAGGATCTTAGGAGGTTTTTTTTCCCCCCTGTCTTTGCAAGGTCTTAATATTTTCATCTGCATGTGCCTTAGACCTAAATTCAAGGCAGTAAAGCGTAACAGCTGAAAGAACAGGTCTAGAAGCATGCGGTGGTCAAGGTTAAGCAGAGGCACTGGGAACCGGGGTGTCATCAGGGCTGGAGGAACCTGGCTTTCACTTTCCGAACATCCTTCGTTGCTGCCCTTTGAAGCATTTTTAGTCATGCATTTTTAGACCATTGAATTTTGAACTTCTGGTCACCCCTTTCTTCCAGTTGTGAAAACAAGAGCTTGTCAGTGGAAAAAGGAGTTCTCAACAGAACTGTCAGAGTGCAGTTTGTGACATGAGTCAAAAATCAGAGCTCTGCTCTGTTGCCACGATAACACTTGATTAAGATGACTTGCCAGGCTGTCGGTTCGGTGGTTTTGTTGCCACCCACTTATTTTTTACTTTCTCCATTATGTTTTTGTGCTTTATCTAGGTTTGGGAGATTGCAAATGGATGCAACACATTCTGGTATCTAAATAAAGCGTGAGAACATTTGGCCAGCCTTTTCAGGATTGTTTTGTAAAATAAATGACTTTCCTTTGCAGTCCCACATCTTTCAGCTCCCTTTCCAGTTTTTACTTTAAACATGGACCTGTAAGAAAGGGAGCATGGAGAGGGTAAATAATGAGAAAAGACTAGGCTAGTGGTTGCAGCAAGAGATGATCTGTTTTCAGCCATGCTAACTCATGTCTGACCTTAACAAGGCAGTTACCCACTTGGTACTGATCGGTTTACTCATCTATGAGATAGACAAAATAATTTATACCGATTTTGGTCGAAATAAACAGAAAATATTTATTTGTAGAAAAGACAAGAAATCTTTGCCAGCATTTCTCTGTGTGGAATGACATAGTTTTCAATAAAACAGCAAGATGGTTCATCTGACTTTTCAGAGGTCCTTACCAATCGAAGTGGAGTCAACTGAAGCTGTGGTAGCTCCAAAGGTTGGGGAAATACCCGTTGTGGTGGTTCTCTGGTCTTAATTATGAATGACGTTTGTGCAGTCTTCGAGATTCACCTTACTTTCCATAAATGAAGAGGACAGTTTGCTTTCCTCACATGCACTATACTTACACCGTGGGAACAGAATTACTTGCTGAGATAGGTGCATTTAAATTGATCACTTTTCAGAAAGTTAGCTCTTTATGTGCCCACCTCTTCACTCTCTCTTCATCCCACTTAGAGAAGCCTGTGAGCAATTGTAGCACACAGGAAATGCCAGAAAATTTCATTTAGTGAACTGCTTTTGCATGTGGAGTTATTTGCACTATTACATTTCCCCTTCAGCAGGAGCTGAAGAATGATGTCAGACAATCCCACGAAGTCCTCTTTCAGAATGGCTCGCCTATTTTACCTCCAAATTTCTGACAGTACAATTTTTTATCCTGTTAACTCAAGGGCTCCATAAAGAGAAACGTAAGGCAGGATAATGCATCCAGCAAGTAAAATACCAGTCAGCCACGTCATTTGTGTTAATTCCATGTACTATGAGGTAGAAAGTCATGTCTAAACCGCTTTACAGTTAATCCCCTGCTGCTGTGAGAAAAGCTGGCTTCGTCCTTAGGGATCAGTGTGGACCCTTTCTTTGACTTACAGGCACTTCAGTGACTCTGCAACACTACCAGTAGTTTACAGAGAGGAGGTCTCCAAGTTTTTTTCCTTGTCCAGAAGGCCTGCTGGCTTGACAGGAGGGCCTTTGAGGGCAGTGGGATGGAAAAGAAAGGAGAGGAGAGGGGAGGGGAAGGAATCTCTTATCTCCCCTCTGGGGAGGGATGGAAGAAAGAATCTGAAGCTCCTGGCGGAAAGAGACAGGAGGTCTATGGTGACAAACAGGTAAAGATGATGATGCTTATAAAGCATAATGAAATAAAGAAAAAAGCAGTACACGTGGAGCCTGGTGATACCACCGTGGACCACCAAGAAACAGCTGATGCAAAAAGTGAAATACCAGCAGTTCCCAAGTGACAGGCAGAGAAATGAGCCAAAAATAATCAACATTAAAGCAAAATTCAGGCTTATCAAAGCACTACCAACAGTAAGAGAAAAAGAGCCAAGTGCAGTCAGCTAGTTGTTCCAAACACCTAGAAGCGCCAGCTGGCATCTTCTGGAGGAAGCATCCATCAGCAAAGTGATAGGGTTTTTTTCTTCATTATTGACCATAGCAATATTTGTCCAGGTATTTGCTATGTGTCTTATAAGAATATTAGTCAAGAAGAGGAAAGCAGTCCTAAATCGCCCTGTACAAAAACACCTACAGCAGCAGCTCTCTTTCCTTTTGCATAAGGAGACACTGTAACCAGAGGAGGATTTCCAATTGGAAGAGGTGGTGTTACCAAAGAAGCTGTAGATAACAAGGAAGGAGTTGCGAAAGAAGAGTAATTGAAAGGGATGCCTGCAGCACAGTTCAAGATTAACGTTCCTCCTAGTTTATCTCGTATTTCTTCCACGGATGATGTTCCACCTTATTTGTATGGTTAACACTGGGAGTAAAGAGCTTGTGAAGCATAGAAGAACTCCACACAGTCTGCTGAATTCTTGCCATCACATTTTCAGCAGAGGGGGAAAAGACGACCTACCTGATTCTCCACACGTTTGCACCAGGGTAAATGGGAAGTTAGATGGATTGTGTGGAAGGAGGTGTTGCCGCTGCTGATTAGCGTTGGCCAAGCCAGGCCACACTTGTGCATCGTGTGATAGAATTGCGGGTGTGCAGCCGTAAGCTGGGGAGCTGCTTCGCTCCTTGTGGAAGAGTAGATCCTGAGTGAGTTGGGTGGAAGAGTTGGTGCTGGGGGACAGAAGGGTGACCTCTTACTGCAGCGATTGCTACGCTGAAGGGAGTCTGCTGTGGTGAAGGTCTGATAAATCACAAATGCTGTAACTACAAGCTCAGCTTCTTGATGTACTTAGGGATATTGAAAACTACCTATTGTGCTGGTAATTGCTATTCCTATGTTTTAGATGTTTGTGTTGACTATGTCATTTGCAGCCTTCAGTCCTTTAAGAAAAATGGTTATAATTAACCGATGCTAATATGCAACTGTTCTTTTTTTATTTTCAAAAGTTGTGCACCTGAGTTAGAAAAGTTGCATAGGAAGGTGCTGGCTTCAGGCAGAGGTACCACTGGAGGTGGTTGCCTGGCAGGGGACTGCTGTCCAAAGGGTGAGAGAGAGTAAATGATTCACTTTAAAGGTACTTTTTTTATTTTTGTGTCCCATATTGTGTTAAGAGAAGCCCTCTTTGGGGAACAAGCTCATATAAATACATTTTGAAATATTGTAATATTCAATACCTAGACTGTTACCTGCAGAGCACTATACTCCCCTGAAAAGAGAATCAATGTAACAGGTGACCAAAAGACTGGATATCTCTTTTCATGATGCGATTCACCTGAAATCAGACAGATACTCTGAAGCACTGCAGTGGCAGAATACGTCCTCCTGCCTGTCCCTTCCGGTACCTTTCACAGTGTTTTGTCCAGTTGTAAATGAAGCAGTCAAAGAGAACATCATCATCTTTCTTGCTAGCAAATCTCCTGTTCTAATGTATTTCACTGTTAGGACTCTTCTTCACACTCTACTTTCCCCTGTTTAATTTCATCCCATTACTCCTGTTTGCATTTTAGTTTAGCTTAGCAGTCCTCTGCTCGCATTTTTTTCCTCCATCCATCTTCATCTCTCGCTTGACATCAGTCATCGTTTCTGGAGAAACCAAACTACAGCTACGTGGGATATATAGTGAAATTCAGGGTTTGAACATTCCTCAGTCCCACAGCTGAAGGGAACATACCTTGCTGTTCAGGTCTAAAAAAATGTTTAAGGGATTACGTTATGCTTGCTAGAGCTTCACCCAGAGACACACCTTATAGACTTATTTCTTTTTCTGTATTGGAGGTCCAAGACTTTCCTCTTCCCACATTTTCTTTGGTTTCTTTGCCAGAGATGTTATTTTCTCTCCGCCACTCAGGGCTTGGCCATGTCTCTCCTCTTCTGTATGAGATTTTAAAAGATAGTTTTTCCCATTCAGCTTTCCGTGATGTCTCCTCAGGTAGAATTGGATGCAAGTTTATACCAATGCTGGCACTTTTATTTTTCAACCAACTTTGAATTTTTGCAGTTCTGAACTTGTGCTTGGAAGCTGATTAAAACTTTACCAGTTTAAAACAAGGGCTAATACATTATTTTCCTTATTTAACTGAAATAATAGAGACTTTGAATGTGATATTTACTTAGGCGTAGCAGATTGGCACAAAGCTGAACATTCACCAGAAATCTCATGTACGTCCTCTGATTTACTGTGAATCACTTCTCATCTACACTGGAAGTACAGATAAAATCAGATCCATAACACTGTGATGACTCTAAGTGGTCTGTTTAGCTGCTTTGTAACAGACGGTTAAATCAAATCATTTTAGAAATCCTGTACCAAAAAATTGTATGCACTTCCCTCTTTCACTGTCTCTCCGCTACTGTGCATTTTCTGCTGGTTAGAGCAAACTCGGTGTGCTCAATTTGGCCTATTATTGTGTCATTGACATTGATGTTTTATTTACTGAATTACATTTGCGTTTGAGGCCTCCTTTATTTCCAAAATGTTTTCTTAAAGTCTTGCCTACATGAAGCATTCTCCTTTCTCTTTCTATAAAGCATTTCATGATGTGCTGATCCAGTAGGAAATTTACTTGTCAAGTCTGGCAGGAGCTGCCAATACTCAGAGCTTTTGGGGCAGCAGTGCAAACTTTATTGTCAGAGTTATCACATCCCCTTTCTATTCACCTGCTGTGGTTTTATGACTTAGAAATCACAACGCCTTGTTTATGATGGCAGTTTCTTATAGGGTAAGAATATACCAAAAATATTTTTTCAATTACTGAAATAAAATACTAAAGATTCTGCCTAGGATACAGGTTAAGGAGAAATGGGGGGAATGTAATTCCCCTTGAGGAAGCAATGCAATTAGTTTAATAAATAAAGGGAGTGCATTAATTAGATTAATAAATTAGGAGAGCTGCTATTTGTCAGTGGTTGATTTTAGCCAGCTTTTTGTTTGAGTATTATTTGGTCAGGAAGGGCAGGTTTTTCTGCAATATGAATTACTGTTATTCTTGATTTAAAGAAATTTTACTTCAGACTTCAGTAGCTTTCCACTTCGAACACAGTCAAAGGGTCATCTGAGTTTTACATATGTTAACTGAGTTGTTTCCTGGGTTCCCAAAATCCAATATCTGAATATCGTGTACAATGATACTGCACAAATATTCATACTGATTGTATTACTTTCTCTTATTAGATGTAATGGCCTGCTGTTAACAAATAAAATACCCACAAATCGCTTTGGCTAATACATTATGCACAACAGGGCAAATTCGGTGCAAGCCAGCCCATTTGCTATTTCCAACTGGCCAAAATATGCTGCTTTTTATGTATGTGCGGTACCCAGTAAAACAACCGATTTGGTACTTGCGTTTATGTCAGTGAGCGATGGGGCAGCCCCGTAGAGGGGCTGCAGGCGTACACTGCTCAGCTGAGTGGGTCAACTAGTGACAGTTTTGACTTAATTAACATTGAGCTGAACCTCTCAGCTACTCTCACGTATCAGTAAGCAAATTACCAGGGAAATGCCCTTATGACATAAGGTAAGTTAACTCACATACCTGCTTAGATGTATATTTGAGTGCACGTTAAATTAAATACTATTATATAGCTACTGAAAAATCCATTTATTTTAGCACCAATGAAATGTGAGTGATTACAAACATTGATATTTAAAATACTTTTTTTTTTTTAGTAGAGAGGAAAAAAAAAGATTGTTCTCAGGAGTGTTCTGTCTCAAGTTTGTGTTGTGCAACTGAAATACGTCCAAGAAATAAGTCATAAATACTCCAATTTCCCATAATTGTTTATTTCTGAAATTCTTCAGCTGTGGTCTGTGGTCAAAATATCAGCTGTCTGTCAAGCACTTGCTGGGGGCCTGGGGAAAGCAGTGAGCCTTTGTGAGGTTGGCCTGGGGAAGGCTCCATCCAAAGGAGATGAACAAGAAAGAACGAGGTGTGATAAAGTTTTGAGTATAAATCACATCAGTGTGATCAGCACTCGGTATGCTCATCTCCTTGCCCAATTGCCTCTTCACCCTTTGCAAAAAGGCCCCCCAAAAATTAATGTGACAAAGACCAAGACCCACCAAGTCATAGTATGTGACTTTGTTGCTTTGTTAACCTGGGAAGCATCAGCTCAAAGCCCTGGTCCGTTTACACTCTCTGGGAATTCTTCTGCTAGTGGTACAAATTAACCCATTCCTCTGCTTGGTGTTGCCTTTTTATTAAACATATTGCTCACCATCAGTTGCTGGCATTACTGGCCTTGTCTGGCTACTGCGTTGCCACTTGGCAGTAGGAATTAAAAAGCCATTGGAATATCCCATTTTCCTGTCCAGTTTGCCACCTGTAGTAAATAAGGAGTTGGGGTGCTGATTCAGGGATGGGCTTGGTGTTTCATTTTTACCAAGAAAATACAAAACTAAAAAGAAAATCCTATACAATCAAGTAAATGTAGCACTTAGTTTGGACAGCGTAGGCACATAAAGATGTGGTAGCTGTATAAACCATTATCTTTTAGCAAACAACAGTCGCTCATCAAATAAGACAACAATTTTAATGAAGAATCATTGATAAGGATACAGCAGCACATTGATGAATGCACACAGCAACTTTTCCTGAAATATGACTGCATTAGGTCTTGACTCTTTTGCGATGATATGCAAGCTGTAATAAAGCTTTTACAGGTATTCAATATCATGAATAGTATTAGCAGAATGATCGGAGTTTCTAGGTGAAATGGATGACTATAGATGCTGGACTTCTTAAAGCTCACTTTTTTTATATATACCTATGTTGTTATTAGACAGAGATAAACAAAGGAGAGAAATGGCCAGGAAAGAACTGGGCGGGGGGGGGGAGGGAGTAAACAACCTATTATTTTTGGCTATGGTGCAACGTAATTTGAATATATTGTAAGGTATAATTAAGAATAATTAAGAATTGCCTAATTTAATCCACAGCAATATAGAAAAACACACCACCATGTCATTTGGCTCTGTTTGGCTTTTGTAAATGTGCTTTAGGAGAAGGGTGTTTGTCACCAGTAAAAAATTGTCTAGTCTTTATAGCTGTACTGATTTATTTTTGAATGCAGGGCTATTGTTAAATATAAAATGATTTTTTTTTTTTTTTCCTTTCTTTGGATCTAAACCATACATCACACTTTTGTCGTGAAAAAAACTATATGTAATTCCTGGGGCAACACGTCCCCATTTCCCCTGTAGATTTTTCTGATCATTGAACCCTGCAATAAAACGGTCCCGTGAACACCTGTTTGACACATGGACGGTGCAGTGCATGTACTGCGGTTTGCAGCACTGAAGTAGAGGTGCTGTGATCTCACCAGAATTTGGTAGGGCAAAACTTGTTTTCAAGGGAAGTTGTTAAGATCTGGGTGGGATCCTAGAGCTGGAGAATGATCTTAACTTCAAGTCATCTTCCCGAAATCAATTATTTTTTAAAACTACTCCTGCAAGTTACCAAGCACACAAGCTGTTTTATTGTATTGCACATGCAGTTACGTTTAAGAAAGTTTGTATTTGCTTGCATGAGTAAAAATGTGCAGTATGAGGCGTCTTGTTTTGATTATCTTTTTTGACCTGCTGGCTTACCTGAGATGAGAGAGAAGGAGAAATCATGCAAATGGCTGTGAGCTCGAGCGTGCTGTGTGATGTGTGAAGGAAGCACGGAGCACATGTGCTTTGTTAATGTGAGTTTCTCAGTTAGTAAGCCATTGCATATTAGTAATATCATCATTCAGGATTAATTAATGCATCATTATGGTCTTCTAAAAGGCTTTTGCCAGTGTGATACTGAGTGCATGGGTTAGTATTTGTTCTGGAAATGTTTTATTATTATTGCTTTATTGTAATTTGAAAGCTGATTTGGTGTCTTGAATTGCACTCGCGCCCCCAGAAGCATTGTTTTAATTGGAAATATTTGCAAGTAAAAATACCAGACATAAAACACAGATGAATAATGTGTAGCAGGCCATTCTCTAATTCTATAAAAGGGTAATTTTACTGAGAGCAGAGAGCTCCAGATATGGCAGCTTGGTTGTTCTGATCAAGAGTTTGTCCCCAACTCTCAGAGGCTAATCTACCCATTCCCCTTTCCCAGGCCTGCTTAGGGCCTTGTGGGGCATGCACAACTTTGGAGGATCAGATCTGAAACTCTGCCCAAGGAACATGCTTTTGGAGAACATCTGTTTTGAAAACACAAGGCATGTGCAAACCAGAGTAAGACCAAGGTCATTTGAAGTTTAGCTTTCCTCTACCCAAGAGCTGCCTGTAGTCGTTTTGCTAGCTTTATTTTCATCTGGTCCACGCATAGTAAAAATTCTGCTCATAAAGCAATCACAAAAATTGTTATGGCCCTAAAGAATGCTGCGTAAAGCAAATAAGTGCTGTAGTTTCCAGATTCCATCCCTAATTAGTAAGAGGGGTCAAGTGTCAGGTCCATCAGTGAGCTGTAGTATTTCAGTTTTCCATCAGTGAGGGTCATTCATTTTAGAAGACAAAGAGGCTGAGAATTTTCTTTGCGACATTGTTCTGGTTGCCTTTCCTTCTCATGTTGTTCCTAGCTTTTTCCTGATAGTTTAGCTTGGTTTTTTTAAACTAGTCTCTGGATAATACTTTAGTGGACTCTTAAATCACCGTGTTTTTTCTGCTGCTTGGCAATATAGTGCCTTCCTTTCCATTAACCTACTGCCTGATTACACCAACTGTCTGAAACGCAGTTAGAATGACTCTTTGCGTACGATCTTATCCAACACTAACATCTCCTTCCATTTTTTAATCTCATTTTAAGCACGTGGAACTACTTGAAGTTCCTTTTGCCCCTTTTATCTAGATTCCATTTGCTTAAATGAATTCATCCAGCTTCTCCAAGGGGAATAGTTTAATTGTTCAAGGTGCATGATTTGTAGTGACCTTACAATTGTGCAGGACCACAGTCCGTGGTGTTCCATGCAAGTGATCAGAAGGGGCCATGCTCGCCTTTGAAGTGGGGTAGCTTATTAGAAAAGTAGTAAGTTGTATCAAACTTTCTTTCCAATTAACTGTGTCCTTTCCGCATAAGCGTGTTCTTTGTGTCGTGGATTGGGGGTTTTTTGAGTGAAATTTACTGCCAAATCTGTGTTTTAACCGACTTGTATAAAGTATTTTCATTCTAACCACCTATTGATTCATCTAAGTTCATAGCTGAATAGTCATAACTTAGAAGATTTATAGAGTTCTAGGTGTCCAATTTATATAGCTTATTTGTTTTACAATAAGGCCGCTCTTTCCCCTCGTTTGTTCTCTCTGTTCAGCTTTACTTACTAAAACTGCGGCTCATATTCTCCACTGCTTCCATGGGACCCATCGTAGGATTTGGCTTTGTATGGTTTTGATTTAATCAAGAGGAAGATGAAAGTGGGTGTGTGTTACTTTCAACTCCTTAGCCATTTTGCCATCCATCTTAGTCAATGTGTGGTTGCCCAGGACACAGCATTAATGATAGCTGTCAAAATAATAGTCAGGAGGTTAAAGGTCAAGAAAAATATGTAAAAGACTTCAGGGTGAACCAGATGATAAAGTAACTCATTTAGGCCATTAAATGCTAGCACAGTATGGACTTGATGGGTTCATGGGTTACTAGAAGCAAGAAGAGTAAATGGGGACATCTTCAAGTAGTTTACTCTTGTTAAAAGATAAAAAAAGATGATAATAGCATTACCAAACAAGCGCACTAAAGGCAATTTTCTTAATTACCGTGCTGACCCAGCAGTGCACAGAGAGAGGTCTTGTTATTAGAATGAGAGCTTTTACTTTCAAACAATATTAACCCTTCTCGGTACTGTATGCCTTAATTAAGAGTATTCCTGGAAGTTCTGCAGCTGTCAACATTTTTACATTTCTCTTTGGGTTTACAAACCAGTGGGTCAAGAAACAAGCCATTGCAACTGTCTTTATTTCATTTTAGGTCTTTATCCAATAAAGCTATGACTCTTACGTTTACGAAAGGGGCAAGCCTGAAGAGCTAACTTGCCTCTTAATGTATGCATTCATACAGTGTATTTACATTTTAACAGTCTTAAATGTTAATTGGTCGAAGAAGAGCTTATGTGATCTTACACTACCCAGAAGAACGCTATCAAAACAGCACTGTGACATTGTCTCCCTTTCCCTTATTTTTTTCAGCAGTGCACTTTATTTAGAGTTGTTTGGAAAACAGTATAGACTTATTTTCCAGAATAATCTAGGTAGGTAAGAATATAAAGTTCTGGAAACTATTATACTTTTCTTAAACGGTGAAATTCCATAGAAAACTGGAAAGTTCATATGTATAAGTAAAAGTTTTTGAATTTCGCTATCTGCAACAGGAGGACATGAATTAATAATTTCCTCAAGCATTTAACAAAAAATTCTAGCAAGATTGATGTGTTTTGTGCATGTTGCCTGTCTTCTGTTACGTTGCTGGCCACGGAGAGTGAAGGCTCTATTCAGTCTCTAAGACTTTCCAATACATTGACAGTCTTTCATGCCAGAGAGACTGCTGTTTTGGCTGGTTTCTTAATGTGTCTTCTCAGTGGTATTACTTTAGTTTGAAGTGGTTATATGTCAAGCTCAGATATTTTCTTCTTACAGTCATTGTGTTGTAGTTACATTTGGTGGAGAGGAAATATAAATCTTAGTATTGGCAAAAGTCATAGGCAGAGGAGTCTTCTGCTCTTACAACATCAAAATAAAGATATGCAGATACAGAAGACTTTAATGAGAACAGTGGGATATTACTGAGAAGATCATTAAAGAGAAAAGAAGCAATAATTTGCAATTGTCTGAAGTTATGTCATTATACTGCCATGATGAAATCATAGTACAATGTAGTAAAATCAGTCTTACTGGAAGCTTTGGGAAAGTCAGTACTGCTACTGTGACCATCATCCATTGCGTTGAGAAGGCACTTCATTCGTATTGATAACTTGTGGGGGCGGGAGAACCAATAAATCTGAAGGCAATGAGTGGGGCATCTAGAGTGTCTTGCTCTAGAGCATCTTTCTACTTACGTCTTCCCTTTTGCCTCCCATCTGCCATCAGAGGACTTTTCAGTGACTGTGCTTCAAAGTAGCAGGTCAAGCAACCTGTTCCCGGTCTCGGAAGCTAGGAGAATTATTGGTAGCATGATAACAAGGAGACAAGAAGCTATCAAGGGATTCGATTGATCTCCCTGTACTGTCTCATCTGTGACTGTCTTTGAATTGGAGTTTTGGTCTAGAGCAGAAGCAAATGCTTGGATTTTCTCTACGTACCACACATTGATTCGGTTCATGGTGATTTTGGTGTGGGGAAAAACTAGATTCCTTCTGAAGGAAAATGAACCAGCAGCTGAGCTCCAGGTACTCGCCAACCATGTGCCAGCCCCCTATGGGAAAGGAATGGTCCAAAATAACGACTGTTCTTCAGTCAACTTTAAAACCATGTAAGTGGCAGGGGAAATTTGCTCCAAGGAACCAGATAAAATCTGCTTCAGAGTAACACCCCAAAAGTGCACATGCTATAGATGTAGAGCCCTCAGCACCAACTGCAGTAATCTGTTGATCTGTTCTTTTCACACCAAGCATCTTGCTAATGTAGGCCAAGCTGAGAGTTAAGGCATCTAATCTAAGACAATTGTCTAAACTGGCATATGTTCTGTGGCACGTGGTAATTATTTTTATTATATTATTATGAATCAGCAATATATCATACTAATATACCAAATTCCATTTCTGTTAGTACTGTAATATCCCTGACAATCCCTACTAATGTCACGAAACTGCTGGGCTTGGCACTGTAAAGACATGTAGTAATTTTGGCAAGAGCTCCTTGAAAGAGCTTACAGTCTACCTCAGTGCAATAGAGTGAAAAGTATGGAAGGGAGGGTTTTTTGTCCTCACTTCCCTGAGAGACAGTTAAAGTGATTTGTCCAAAATGAAACAGAAAGTATGAGGTAGAATTAACATTTGAACCCAGGTACCTTGAAAATCATTCCAGTGCCTGGACCAAAAGCCACTGGCAAGCTTGTTTTCTGTCAACTCGTAACATACAACTGTGCGACTGGAAAAAAACCCCTTTGATTAACATAAAGCAACAAATTGTGGTGACATTTACGCTATTTGTAGTTTATAGCAGAGCCTTATATTCCAGCATTATAGTGAATTTAAAATCATATATCTTCTGATGTCTGGTTTGCAAAAATTGTTGGCTGACCAGGCAAAGAACATCTGAATGGCTAATGGAAACTTTCTCTTCCCCCTAAATGGGGCAGTTGTCTAATTTGTTTAGCTAAACTACATTAGCCATACTGAAAGTTTTATTATCACAGTCAAAAGCAGGAAGCAGGGAACGGACATGCTGTATTTTTAAAATTAAAGCAATTTTGAAAAACAAACTCAGTTTCTTATTGATTAGTTCAGTTGTTAGATTAGAGGCTCATTACTTTTAATAATAGGATAATAGTAGCTAGGAATGGACAAGATCTATTAGATCATTGAGTCCATCCCCATTACAAGGGCAGGATATAGTCAGGTATATGTGGATGGATGTATCAAATATTAAATTCATATGACACAGTAAATCCTCTGTTTCCTTCACAGAGTGCTGATGCTAAGAGCTTTGACACTGAGTTGTTTACTCTTAAAAGCAGCTTCTGAGCTACCTTCTGGCCAGCTCTTAGGCACATGTTTAGTTGGGAGAGAGGGATCCCTGGAGCCCAGTGAGGAATAAGGGCATGGCTTGGCCTTCTTTTCCCTCCCAGAAGCATGTTTCAACATGCACTCAAACACATCCGAGAGATGCCTCTGCAAGACTGAAGTCCTGCTCCAAAGTTTTGTTTGGGAGTGATAAATTAGTTACCTGTAGAGCTTTGTGATAAAGGGCCTCCCTGAACACTTAATTTCTAGTGAGTGCTCCAAATACCTCACCTCAGGGAATTGCACAGCCACTGCCTTTTTCCGTCCCCACTGATACTGAACTGCCTTTCCAAAATGTATAGTTACAGGGAGAGGAGCGGGGAGACTGAGGGGTAGTTCCTCTACTCCATAGTGGCAGCGGCGTAATGGGGCGACACGGGAGACCAACGTGCCAAATCCAGTGGCATGTTAGTTTTTTGTGCACAGTGCAGCAGCTGCCACGGAGACATTGAGAGTCAGGTGAGATGTGCAAGAAGAGAGTGCATACCAGATGAATCATTTTCCCATCTGCTCAGCACCTGGTTTCAGGTAATTGATCTTAAACCACTCCATCTCTCTGCACGTAAGTTTTGTAGCAAACAGGCCTATTTGGAATTGCAGTCCCCTTCCTCACAGAGCCAACCCCCTTCCCCATGAACTCAGGTTGCATTTTATGCTCCATGATATTTATGGGGAACGTATGAAGGTTTGTGGGGATTTTTTTGTGAACATTATGCAAAAAAGAGTGAGGGTGGAGGTCTTACTTCACATGTCCATGATTTAGCTTCTGTGAAACTTCATAGATGAGGAAACCGGAAGGTTTTCCCAGATGTATAAAAATACCCACTCTTAAGAGACTGCCTTCAAGGCAGTCAGATAAATTTATTGGGCATATGGGGGTCATATTGACTCATCATGTTGGGGTTTTTTTTGTTTTTGTTTTTCATTTATCCCTCACTCTACAGTTATGATGGTGGAGAATGGGAAGACCTTCAGCTTAAAGGATTACTTCTTTAACTGCTGTATGTCGAAAAAAGGGATACTGAGGGCATGAAACAGTTGTATTAGAATGGACTGTTGAGAAGCAGTAGTGTGGCTAGTTTTTTCAAATATTAGGGAAGCTCACTGGCACTGTTAATAATTATGTCTGTAAGCAGTCCTTTTAATCTTCTCTAGGACCCCAGTAAATCTACCCAAGTGAGTAAGGGAGTAGCATTCATTTACTGAGACTACTCAAACAGGTGAGGAGGCATATTAAGTTCAATAAGACTGGTCTTGTGCATAAAGATTAATCATATCACTAAGCATCTGAAAGATTTAAGGAGAAAGTCAGCCCTTTTTGATTCTGCCCTCATATTGATTTTGGGGAAATTGCTAAATTTAGAGCAATTAGATATATTGAAAGTAATTAAATGCAAAAGTGCTGTAGCAATTAAAATGGGAGTCCAAGCTGCATGTAGAACAATTCAAACATTTATGGTGTTTCTTGATTTCCTTACGACTGCAAGAGTTTTTCCAGATTGATGCCTTCTGGAATTATGCAGCCCCCATTTTGTTCTTTAAAACTGTTCCATGGTACCCCTCAGCAGTTTCTGCTGTAAAGTAAAATCTGGTGGTGTTTGGTTTTTTTTTTTGTTGTTGTTGTTTTTTTTTTTTTTGTTTTTTTTTTTTTTTTTTTTTGTTTTTGTTTTTTTTTTTTAAAAGTAAGTATGGACGTAATAATTTTAAGTCACAGTGCACTGCACATGCCCAGAAGAACCTCGATCACTTCCAAATTCAAGGACTAATAAAAATTGGAAGCACTCCAGTAATTTTAAATTACTTTGCACATTGAAGAGTGATTTAAAATCATTGAACTGATTCAATTTTTTTTATATATGCACTTCAATTTGGAAGTGAGTCAGATGGACAGCAGCATGCTGAAGAGGTTCGAGACATATTGAACTAATTTAAACATTTTTAATTCAAGAAAGAGAGAAAGGAGGAGTAATGAGGTTCCTAATAGGAACCCAGAGAACACCCTCATTTGCTGCCACTGTGTCGTTAGGCGTAGGATGATAAAGCAGTGAAGGAGTGACCAACATGATCAAGGAGTCAGCTTTTTTAGTATTAGTGTGGCAGTGAGATAAAGGACCACCAGAGCTGGTGGGATCTGGACGAAGTCCTGTGGTTATGCTTAATTTATTACTACTATTGTTTTCAGAGAGATTTACACAACTGTGGATTTTGGTTTTGCTTTTGTAGATCTATCAGACAAACAGGGAGGACTGACTAGCTTGGGGAAAAATACACATGCGTGTGCATACATGTATGCAAATGTAGGCAATGTGTAATGTGGCTTCACAATGTTTGCTACCTGAGACTGGTATATATGCAGAAAGAAAAAAGCTGGCATATGGAAGTGCCTGGCAGCATGTGAATATTACTTCAGCATTCATGCACTTATGCATAAAATTAAAATAGGAAAAGGCTTCTTTTCTGCGAGACAAGGACACAAGGACCGTTCTGAGGTTAATGCTGTTGAAGTTCCACAATCAACATTTTACATGTTCTCCTGCAGAAATAACAAAAAAAAAGAAGTGGAATTTTCCCATCAATAAGTTGCTGCGGTCCTGCATAACATATCCAGTGGGAATGTGTGATATTAGTATCATAGTTGGGTTTTTTTGAACAGATGACAAACTAAAGCTTTCACATGGTGCAGGTAGAGGGGGATAAAACAAAAAAGAAAAACAACAAAAAAAGACCAACCCAAAGACTGGCTTTGTGAAGAGGCCAGTAGTTTTTACTTGACTCTTCATGCAGAAACAAACATTTTTAGAGGAATCAAAGGAAAGTATTAAGAGAGTATTATGAGTATTGAACTCATGCCTTTCCTTTGAACACTAAATCACCCTTTGAGAAGGATTTTGATTCGGGGGTTCTGTTTTAATCCAAATTTGACATGGTCAGCGACAGTGTCTGATTCTAGTCAGAGTAAAAAACAAAACAAAACCAAAAAAACCCCAAAACAAACAAAAAACCCCAAACAAACAAACAAACGAAACCCAAACATGAGCTGAGGTACTGTGTTCAGAAGTCCAATGGCAACAGAAAGACGGGATTTCCTCTTTGCCCTCTATCCTGTCTTTTTCTTTGCATCAAGGGAATTTCGCTGTGGATATTAGTAGCATCCATTAAGTCAAATCCCACTTCAGCCATACAAATCATACCATGTATCTCTGTGTTTCCATAGAGCTTCTTCCTGTGGCTTCTAGTTGGCATAAACTCCTAGTGTCTCTCTTTGCTAGAAAGACAGGACACCTACACACACGGTCTGATACATTTGGATCAACTGACTGACAACTAAAATCGGCTTAGCAGTCATTGCAGACCTATTTAACTTTATGTCAGCTAGGCTGGGGTAAACTTTCTTCTAACCCCGTATTTAACCATGGCCAGCTGACAAGATGTGAAAGACAGTTTTTCTTTGCAAAGCCATGTTTTGCTTCTGTGTTACCCTACTCATCTCCTTTAAGGTGTGCTCTAACATGACCTCACTTTTAGCAGTAAACCACTCGACCACTGAGTGTTTGTAACCGCAGAAAGAGGAGGCAGGATTGCCTTCTTCATATAAAATATTCTTTGTTTTGCATCTTCCATCAAGAAGATGTTTTGCATTCTTACCGTGGAAGTCAGAGGCCCAAGCTTTTATCACATTAACTTGTCTCCATGCTTTTCCAACACCCTGTGGAGATGATAATCCTTCTACTTCCAGCTATAAAAGGGTCTTTCAGGAAGGACTGAAACCTCCCCTAGTTTTCCAGAGTACCAGCAATCTCAGATTTCTGACCATCTTTCTTTTTGTTTCTCACTTTGTGAATTTCAGTTCCCTGTTGTGCCTTTCACTGGTTGATCAGATCTTAACCGCGTCCACCTACCTTCAACTCTGTTCAGCAGTATCCATCAGTTCCTGGTTAGGAACGGGTTGTTCCCCACAATACTTGTGACAAACCACAATCTAAGACTTTAAGTAAAGAGGAAGGTTTTTATAGGCTGAAGACCTACGTACGTATGCCATGTTGAGCTCACCCATACCTACCGAGGAAGAGATCTCTGATGTTCAGCCAGTAGTTAGCTTTTTTTTCTTCTGCTTGAGTTTAGATGTGAGCAGGAAACCTGGTACAGATGGCTGGCACATGGGCACTCGAGATCCCTTGGTAGAACCCAGATGCTCCCAGATGGTGAGTAAAAACTGAAGATTAGCATTAGGCAGCCATGGATCGCCCTTTCTGGTCTGTGTTGCAACAACTTATATTTGGCAAACAACAGCTTCAGAAGGACATGCTTCTGTTCATCATTCTGTTTTCATGCATCGTGGGCAGTTTTTGATCCTAAGTATGTCTTTCATAGGGTGATTTCTAGTTCTCTTACCATCTTTTGTTGCGCTCCCCGGGTTTTGATGGTATGTTGTTTTCATTTATATCACATTAGATAGTGTCTCAGATGCTACCATAATTATTGACCTATAATGGCCACTTTACTTGAAGTCATTGGGGAATTTTGCAGTCCAACAAAATACACAGGAATGACCCATTGACAGGCCCCAAATGCGAAACACTTAGTGAGGGGAATCCGCCACCCTCATGAATCTCACACTGCCCCATCCTCTCACACACAGCAATTGGATACTTTCCTGCCTTACACATGAATTCTTGCTTTTATGCTTTTCTCAGAAAGATTATTAATGTTGTCACTTAAACAAACAGAAAACCCACACTAAAAATCTGTCCTAAACGTGCACAAAGCCACTCCTGCCCCTGACAGCATTTGTTCAAAAGTAATACAAATATCTGGCCCTTAAAGTGGATTTTTCCCACTCAAAGATAGCATTGTCAACTCACCTTTTAAAACTACTTAGGGTTTCTTTAAGAAGGTGCTCTGTCTTGCAGAGGCAGCAAAACAATGCGGTAGATATGGTGGCTATTCATTTTCATTTAGCAGATAAATCAATACTCACATAAAGCCTGAGTAACTTGTTGGCACTGAACTATGCAGCCCCATTTTCACTGAAATTTGTCAAGCTTCAAGCATGTGGGCTTTTTATTTTTTTAAAAGGGGATGCATGTTTTCATGTTGCATTACATGAAATTGATACCAATAATAAACTGTAATAATCAAGTTATTTATCTTCTCCGTATATTCCAAGGGAAAAGGGTTTTCTCAACATAAATTGAGTAAGTAGAAGTCAGAGCAAAAAGCCCCGCTAAACCTTTGTGTGTGATAGAGAGAGGGATGTTTCGTACTCTCTGGTTTACAGGCGTATGTTATACTCTACAAACCGTCTGCAAGCACTTTAGAAAATCCTGGATGCTTAGCATAGTCTTAAATCAGGCATATTGCCAATTGTGGATTAAGTAGAGGATAGCTGGGTCATTTTCCTAGGAGTTCCTTTACAGTTCAGTCTCTTTTCTTGGTGTTAATGCTTTTACCGCCGTGGGGTGAAGGGAGGAGAGGCTTGGAATACCCTGCCCTAGGGCCTCCTAAACTGTACATCTGTCATGGATCATGTCATGGAACAGAAATGTTTGTTTTTGCTCCCATTCATTTCAACTGGCAGCCAGTTATTATTAGAATGAAAAATTAAGCTATTATGCAGTAGAAGCCTTGCTGGCTCTATCAAATTTATGGAGTTAATACAGCAAAATTATCCTTTATAGCGGGTATAAGCAGCTGTATGTATAATGCAGGCCCCTTCTTGATCAGTCCAAATACAAAATGGCAGCCTTGTTTTCATTATCATTGTTAAAGCTCGGTAACAATGTCACCATATTTCAGAAATTTCCGAGGAGCAGTTACTGTGTTAAGAGTGGCGTAGGTGACTTGGTTAGACGCGTTAAGTCCTCTGATCTTTTGGAACTGCAGACGTGGTGAGTTGTTTTCAGAAGGGGAGAAATCATAGAATTTCCCAGGACTTTCCAAAACGTTTATTTTCAAGTGCCCCTGACTTTTGTTTGCTGGCCTGCTTTTTGGGTGGATTTTTTTTTTAAATAATGAGGGAATTGGCTGTATCTTTTACTAACAAAAGAGGGGAGTGAATTGTTTTACCAAGCTTCATATCCTCTTGAGAATCTGGGGTCTCAAAGTCTAATGACTCATGCACCCTTAGATGTAAGGTATTCACTAGGAACAAGGTGCCTCGTGATAATAGAAGGGGGTGAACTAAACAAAAGACACAAAGACAAATGAATAAATGGAAGACACATCCAAGAGGAAAAGAATTTTAATAGTACTTGTGTCCTTGAAGCTGTACTCCCCCCCCCAAGATATTGTTAATGCTAATGCTGTACATGAAGGGCCGTCTGTCATTCTAAATTCAGCTTTTTGTCTAGCTAAAGAAATTCCAGATCCACCTCAGTATCGCAGACACTTTTACTAGAGCGTGCCACTGCAGTAGAAGAGATGTTTATGATGCCAAAAGTTCGCCCCCACTTTCTCTCCTCGCTTTGAAAATAATTGTAGTGAAGTTGGCAAGATGGGGTTAAATGGACTATCTGCACTGCTATGGAATTGTCTTTATAGCTGATATTGTCTTTATAGTACGTCCTCCAGATGTGCTGTTTCTGTGTCTTATTGGCACATTTGGAGTGGACTTGAAAAGAAATAGAAGCAAGTTTCTAGCATTTTGTATCGTGAGTAGACCTCTCTTTGGAACTAAGTGGTTGTTTTACAAAAGTCATAGCACAGGAAGAAAGACTAGAGGAAGAAACAGCATCTGAGTGAGAGAGAAGAAATAAGATTTTTCAAAATTAAAAGAGCTTTCTGAGAAAACCTAAAGAGATGTAAAGTACTTGAAATTCTGAGCCATTCATTCATTCCTGCCGAAATTATCCTCGTGGAGTTTATCAGTCTGTGTGTACCAGTATCATAGGGGACCAATTAATTGCAGTCATAGTTGCCTTTGAGCTATTCTGAAAGTAGGAAGAACTCATTTTGTAAATGGTTTGAACAGCACTATAGTCATCACATACAGTTTCTGGCAGATATTGTCTTTATAGTAGATGGAAGGACAGAAATATTGTTACACTTCATGATTGCTAATGAATTTTGAAAAGAAACCTAATACAAAGAAATTACAAGCTGGTAATTAAATACAATATACAGTTAATAAAAATAAAATTTTTTGTGCCACAACCATTGTCCAGAACAAGTACAATCCGAGTTCCTTCCCAGTGCTTAAAGAAATGGCTGTGAGGGGCAATCTTGAGGAAAGAAAGTAAAAAAATCCTTGGCTGTAACAAGTAAAAGATGCTTGAAAAAGAAGCAACAACCTCGTAAAAAGTAGAGCTGGCATTCAGAATTCACTGGGACCCAGGTGTGGTTCATCTTCTAATGAAACCCCTGGTTAGCTCAAGCCTGGAGATGTTAATAGAAGACAGCTGTGTATCTACCACAGTTCTCTGCACCCATGTCCTTTTCCCTTGTTTGAAGCCCCTCTCTGACCAGCTTCCTCAGGACCCAGGTATGCCTAAACTCTGCTTATCTGTTTGCTGGTGCTTCTTTGTGTTACAGGGAAGGTGCCTTTCCCCTGGTGTCCTTCTGGGAGGCTGCTGTCCTTGTCTTTGGTACGTGGAAGTTTTCTGGGTGGGAGAGGTTTGCATCTAGCTTGGGAGAGTATTATTTGTTTTGCTGCTGGTTTTTCAGCTCTAGGCCTTGGTAGGTGCTTCTTGGGGTAGTACCAAGCGTGGGAGAAGACTCTCCTACTCCTGTTGAGCAGCAAAGGGGTGGCAGTGAATGTTTCCTGGGCCCCTCTGTAGAAATTTGGAAGAACGATGCCCAAATCTGGCAAACCCTTTCAACAGATTACTGACTGGCTACCAACTTCAGTATTTGCAGAGCAGTCATCCTATCATTCCCTTGCATTTATATGGGAAGATCTATGTGAAAGGAACATGGAGATGCTGATTCTGGCTTATATGAAAAGGCCCTTTTGCACCATGTGCTCCAAGGTATGTAAATTTGGCCCTAAAGGATTTTAATGCCTCCCCTACAGATCCTGCCATCCTGTCAGGGTTGTATGAACAGGCTGAAGTGCCAAAGGCTATCAGGCCCTGGGTAGTGATAAAGTGAAACAACTGGCTATGCAGAGAATGTATTTATTGGTGACTGGAAACTGTGTTTGGTGATGCTGCCACCCATGAAACACAGAATATCTTATTCTTCTTCAAAAGCAGCAGGAACATGGGGAGACATTTGCAAGTTTTGTCACAGGAGCTAATTTCTGCTAATACCTTGGCGCTTTTAAAAGGTATAGTGAAACCTTTAAGGAGCTTTTAGATCAATTTTGAAAGATTCACCTACTGAATTACTAATACTGGTCTCTTCCTAAATTATCTAGGGAGAGCATAGAGATTTTGCATTTAAACACTGCCATAGCCAGTTCTTGCAGAGGTCATGAGTGCCGAGGAAAGCAAACAGCGCATTGATTTTTGTTAATTTCCCATAATCCGGAATTTGCAATGAAATGGAAGCTAAAGTATTGTTCACCTTTAGATAAATCTAAAGGTCAGAAATTGATGAAATGCATAGAGGAATGACAGTCTGGTGAGTTTTGGAAGTGCATAAATCCTGGGGATTGTGTTACTTCTGGCTAAACATTTTTCTGTTCATCTTGAAGGGATATGTTTTCAGTTTAGCCTATTAATCTCAGTATATCTTTTTTTGACACAGATCTATTAGGAATTTTAGAGACTACAATATAGACTCCAGATGCTAGGTGTTCCTTCATCTTTTTGGTACACACTTTAATCCATAACAACCAACACATTTATTTTATGAGCCTTCACAATCAAGAGAGTCTTAATATCCTTTCTGGCAGGTTTTCACTCTTTGATTTCACGTTATATGGGGGACTGGTTACTTTGAACATACTTTAGAAAGCCTCAAAAGTAACTCCTTTATGGTAACTTCTTTACATCTCTATGGTAAATCCTGTTTTGCTTTTAAAATATGCTCACAAGCACATGTATGGAAGTGTAGCTGCATTATAAGCTGAATGATAGCACATGAGATTGTGCGCTGGCAGTGTGTTGTAGGTTGACAAGGTTGACTATTTCACACAGAGTGACCAAGCCTCATTAGAGACGTCCGTCATGCAGGCAGAGCCTCCCTCTCCTGGTTTCATGACAGTCCTGGTACTCGGCAGTGAAATAAAACACATGCTGATCAAACTGCTGTGTTGTCCTGCATTGTCAGTTGGTACTTGCAATACCTCTCTCCTGCAAAACAGCTCCGTCACCGAGATCTGCTGTGACGGTGAATGTAACAATAGGTTCTCTTCTGCTCCTGGAATTTCAGGCTATAGATTCATTTTATTTATTTTATTTGGCTGATTGAAATTGAATGCTGTGTTGGTTTTCAGTAGCATGCCCCCACTGATGGTTTTGGGGTTACTGCAGACTTAGATATGAGTGCAACTCTGAACAGATTTTGGCTCCTGGCAGGCAGGCAGAAAACCGTCCTCCCTTTTTCTTGTCTCTGCCTCTGTGTGTGCCTCTGTATCTCCTTCAGAATGCAACTGTTAGAACTTGTAAATCCTACCAGTGAAAACATGACAGGCAGGGAAAAGCAAAGATGTTTACCCATCACTGAGCTAGACAAACATCTTCATCTCAGTGATTCAGAACACAAATCAAATAAAGAAACCCTCTGATGAACTCCTCCCTTGCTTCCCTTCATCCAGCTCATCTGATGCTGAAGTGAAACACATTTCTACAAGTACAGTCAAGCCATAAATTGAACAATGAATATCTTGTCCAGTAAAGCTCATATCCCAGCTGGGGTTTTCAGCAGCAGCTTGAGCAACATTTCTGAGGGGAAGACCTTTATGAAGGAGATTAAGGAGTGCCCGCGTTCAGCAGGCACTGCTCTTTTCCCATATGACTGGAGGAGTAATGGCCGTATGCGAGATCCTGGCTGTTCTGCATGCGGAGAAAAAGGGGCAGTCAGATTCACAGTATTTATGTTCGGGAACATTTGGGAGTGAGTGGGGCTGTAGGTTCGCTTCCCTCTGCAATGGCTGGTCTGGGTCAACCGAAAGGTGCTGGGACAAGTTTTTGAAGGTGTTTTTTTCGCCTTGTTCTCGTAGTGCTTGTATCTTTAAAAATCTAGTGCGTTCTGCTGGAAAGTACGTGCGTGCTGCTTGTGGCTCCTGTAAGGGTCAGCATGAGAGGGATTTTGTGCTAAATTCTGGTTCAGGCTGTAACTTCATCCTCTTATGCAGTCTCTAATAGTGCTAGGGGTACAGAAGTACCCCTGCAGATCTGCTTGTGAAAGCCCCCTCCTCATGATGTGATTTATACATGTGCTGATGTGAGTCTTTTGAAATCTGCTGTGCAATGGAAATGACGTGCTAGGCAATTCTAATATGTGACTCAAGCTGCCATCTTACTCGTTTTCTTACTTGTTCGTCCCTCTTTGTTGCTAAATAACTGGCATCTGCATCCATATTGGTGGTCCTGAGAGGGCCCCAGGAAGAGAGATAAATCCTGCTGAATGTTGCATACTAAAAAGAGCCACACATTGCTGCCCACGTTTGTGGTTTGTTTTTTTTTTTGAACTGCTTGGATTCTTGCCAGTGGCTTGCAAGGAGGCTGGATTTGGACTATTGCATTTTCTTTCTTATTCAAGAGAATGTGTCTGAAATTTATGAAGGCTTTTTAGCAATGATGAAAATTAGAACAGGAGGGGCACATGGTAACAGGTTCAGTGCTAGTTTGAGGCTGTGATGGTTTAAACATATTTTTCTTTGTCAGGTAGTTGTCATACTCCATTTGGTAGTTGCAAATCCATAACGGCAAACGTCTTGGGATTGTAGTGGGTTAAGGCTTTGCATGTTAGGTGCAGTGTGGTGATGATACAGAAGGCGAGAGCTGCTGTACCTGTACGAGGGGAGGGCCTGAGCACTAAACTTTAGCATACAATGTAACTCTGCTGATGTTGGGTTTGCCTTCACTGCCTGAGAAAGAAACTCAAGACCCAGAGGACCGTTGCAGTCTTAAAAGCCTGACGTTAAAGCAAGCTACAGATAGAGAAAGCAGCAACAGAACTAAGAGGCAGAGAGTCTACATCAGATTTTCGTCTGTGCTAAGATAATGAAGATTATTCTTGTTAACACTATCGTCCTGCAAATATGAATAGGGATTGCTCTTACACTGCTTTTTCTGTTCTGTGAGTGGCTTTTAGGTTTGGGGATTGGACAAAAATAACTCATGTTTCACTGCAGCCAGCCCAATATTTTAGCGGTGGGGGAGGTTTACACGCACGTTTTAACTGTGTGTTCTCTACACAGAGGAACAGAAGCACAGACGTGCAGATAAGGTCGCCCACATCTTGCCCTGGCTTCAGGACCACGAGCTAATTTTATAACAGTTGATGGTGACTTAAACTAATGTTGCCAGGGTGCTGTCAGTGATGCTGAATAAATAGGGAAGGACTTGAGGAGAACAGCAAACAGCAGCTGTGACGACTTTTGTTCTGAAGCTACCTCTGCATGCCAGATTTTACCCTCCAGGCACAGCAGCAGAGCACGACTCCCACCTGTTATCTCTCACCATTGAGGCTTGCTTCTTTCTGTTTAAGTTAGGTTAAATATTTCCCCTTTTCCCAGGATTCAGAGCTCATCAGCCCAGCTGTGGCGCACAGTCTTGAAACACAAAACAGCTGGAGACATAATGTGAACAAAGTTCACCTTTTCTTGTTTACATTTGAAAGCTGCTGCACTGTTTATGGGATGATGCATTTGTTTAAATGAATGTCCAGCTATTATTGATTTTTCCTCTCCTTTCTTTTTCCTTTTTTTTTAATGGTTGTGTCACTGGTGTCGTGCAGCAGAAATCTCTCGCTTTAGCACACCTGCACACATATTGACTGTGGCAAGAATTAGGCCACGCTCTCCCCACAGTTGCTGTGGTGAAACTCAGGCATGGATTTACCCGAGAGACCTTGTGGAGTCTCTCTCCTTTCTCTTGGTATCCCCGCGGTTCTCTGTAAGCGTGCATATGCCCATAGCACAGCACACCAAAGGGTCCCCTGGGTATGAAGCCCCCTTTTCTTACCCTCTTTCTCCTCTCCCTTTTGTCCCATCCTCTGCTCACACTTCTGTCCTTCTGGGGTGAAATTCTGTAACAGGGAGCAAGAAGCAGGGATAGCAATTGAGAATTTCAGCCTCTTTGTGCATTTGGAGAACTGGTAGCTCACTGGTTGTGAGGCCTGAAGGTACCATTATCATCATCATCTAGTTTGCCCTCCTGCCTAACACAGGGTATAAGAGTCTCAGCCAATGATTTATTTGACATGCCCAACAACTTGCATTGAGCTGAGGTTGCAGCCTTAAGAAAGGCAGCTAGCAGCGATGGAAATGCAATTTTTGAGGACCTGCTACACCTTTCAGAATTTCTTATTTATCCTGATCATTTACAATGAATGCCTTGTTTTGTTTTGAATTTGTCTAGCTTCAGCTTCAAACTAAGAGGGTAACTTTTATATGTTTGCAGCATTAACACTGATGCAAATTATTGCTGTGATAATTTCATTTATTTTTAATACTTGTATAAAAAGGGAGCTGCTTGAAGCCCTGAAGTTTTGTAGGTCTGGTTGCGTTAAGAGAGAAATTGCCCTAATGTGCAAGTACAGTGTTTGAGGCAGCAGTGTTAAACATCAGATGCTTCAGGCTTAGGAAGCCAAAAAGTAGACAGCGGTGGGATTTAGCTTACCTGCTTCTAGGTGAGGTAAAACCCGATGTCTAGAGTCCATCCTGTATCAGTAAGAGAAAGAAGTACCTCTACTGGGCAGTTTAGCCCAGAACGGGGAATTTTGAGATGTCCGTTTTGCTTTAGAGCCTGCAGAGGCCACCTGTGTGGTCAGAGTTGGTTAGATGAGGCGCTTTTCCATGGTTAGAGATGGGGAAGACCCTTCCTCCCCACCACCATTGCAGAGTAACCTACCTAGAAGGAAACTTTATTCTCAACTTCTCAGAGAAAAGTTGGCTTATGCCTTAAAACCTAGAGATTTATGTTCTTCAAAATGTGTGTGGGTTTTTTAATCCTGTGTAATGTAACTATAGATGGTCTCCATAACCATATAAATCCCCTGTTATTCTTTGATTCCAGCCAAGACCTTGGCCTCAGTGATATCTGGGCATAATGAGTTCCACTGAGTTACAGTGAAGGTAATTGTATTTGATATGGCTCCAGTTACTCAATACACAGAATAAACTTGCTAGGGATAGAATTCACCTCCACCCAAAGGACTTAAATAGTATATTGTGCAGGTCTTCTGGACAAGCCAACATTTATTCTTAGCAAGCTAATTGTAAGCATGACCTGTCTCATAGTCTGGTTCTTCTTGTAAGGCTAGATCCTGCTCTCCCAAATGGCAAGCAAGGCAAATGAAGGTTGAAAATACTTCTGGTTAAGATACAGGCTGAAACTTCTCCAAGTGTTAAATTTAATCTACAGGGAAGACTTCCCTTGAGAAACTTTTCTTCTAAAAGATTGTGTGAGTGCTTTCATTTTTTCTTTTTCATTTTTACTTTGTCACTTTTTTTCATTTTTACTTTGTCACTTTTGCATGTCACTTCTTGCCTGGGTTCCAGTCTAATTATTAAGGGCTACCAGACGCATAATTTTGGAAGATACTGCTCTCGGGAAAAATTTATTTTATTCCTCCCTTTTTTTTTCTTTTTTTTTTTTTTTAAGAGTCACAGAGGTTACAGACTTGTAGTGTGTGACACTAAATCCCTCATTCTGATCTGTTCCTCAGATCCTTAGAAGTCCATGCTTTCCAGTAGATGTTAAAACCTGAAGTTCATTTTTCCTGAAGAAACTTAAAGTTTCTTTAAGGAGAAAATGAGATCACTTTTATCAACCCTGACCTTTTGCAATCTAACTAACAAAAATACATTTATATGCCTAGGAACTATTAGCATCGTCTTCCTGAGGGTCATTTAAATTGGCAGCATGCATCTTTGTCCTTGTGGGTTTCGCATCTTGGAAAATCTTAGGGGATTTTTCAAGGCAGTATTTGGACTTTTCACCATTTTCCTGCTGGCCCAGAACTGGAGTACCATGAGAATAATCGTGCTTGCATTATTTTAATCCTCAACCTCATGGAACTATGTACAGAGTTAAATAAAAAGACAAACCCCAAACATTTGAAGCATTAAGCGCGATTACCCATATATGCTTTTTGTTCCTTGTTATTCCTATTCTTTAGCCATGAAAACATCAGATCCCTGTAAACATGACAAATCCACGTTCCATTGAAGCCTGTAAAAGTCGTTGAAAGGCCATCTTCTCCTTTTACTTCCAGTAATGTAAATCTGGAATAACTCAATTCGATTAATTTGAATTGCATGAGTTGACATAGGTGTGGCTGACACTGGAGGCTGGCTAGCAGTTCCCAACACCAGGAAATAATGAGGTCACACTTGCTTCTTGGTCCAAAGACAGCTTTGTCTTCATTCCAGGTGAAGCCACACCAAAAAAGTGATTCATAATGGTTTTTTGCACCTGTAATTTAGTCACAATTAGCATGTGGGGTACAGAGTTGTCAAAATACTTAGAGAAACAACAGCAGGTTTAATCATTATTTCCTAATAACATATTACTAGAAAAAATACACATAAAAGAAAATCCCCTTTCCCTTTTCTTTGAGTAAAAATAATATCATTAGATATATAAAAAGTTACACTGAAACCCTTATGAAAATTGCAGAGTATTTTTCCAATTCTATTTGACAGTAATTTTCTGTATTAGTTCTTAAGTGTTTTCATTTCAGATCTTCTCTCCCTCTCTCCTTTCTCCCCAGACAGCACTGTGAACAAGTAACTTGAGGCTTTTATAGGAAGAATCGTATTAATGAACTGAGTTTCACAGAAATGTAATAAAACAAACCAGACTCAAAAAACTAACTCCAGCCTTCCCGTACATCCTCTTCTTGTAGGCTTAAAAAAATCCCAAATCCTCAGCAACAGTCGATCATCCTTATATTTTCAGTGTGGCTCAAAAAGGCCAGGGAACACACAGGGAAAGGGGATGGGGCAGCAGGTTTTACACATCGGGCTGACTTTCCGGTGAGACTAAAGCTGCGAGTGACAGCACACGTAGACAACTTGTTGTGCAATATTCTAAAAGTAGGAGGTAAAACAGCCCAATACTTACCCCAGTTATTCTTTGAAATATTACCTTTATAAAAGTGAGGGGGGGGGGAAAGCCCCACCATGTAAAGAAAGGACAGAGAATGAGAAAGGTAAGAGTTGTATAATTGGGGAAGTGTGTTGTTCTCTTTCATTTTTATGAAGGCCATTCATGAAATTCTTTCCTGAAATACTGACTAATATCTCCAAATACTGTTTCTGTAAAAGGACTTTGAATCATTAGATGAGATTTTTCTGAAATGTGGTGAACTCATTGACAAGATTTTCTTTTTTTTTTAATAGAAAGATTTCTTTCTGCTTTGCAAAAGAGCTAGAGCCTTGTCTCTTAAGTTTTTAGGAACATGAATAATCCTGCAAGCATTTATACCTTAACGCTTTCTGAACTGTGCTAATTCATACAACTATTGATGTATAAATCCTGTTGCATCTATTCTGAAAAATTGAGCTGTAAAATAATTGGAGATGTATGACCTTATTAATCTGTCCTTGGATTTTTCAGAGTGTACTGCTATGCTAACAATAGGCTTTTCTAAAGGAAATATACTAAAATGTAAAAGTTTTAGTATTTAATATTAGATTTATGTTCTATCCTTAAATATTATAATTTAAATTATTAAAAAATTAGAAAAATATTTCCAAAAATTAATTTGAGGACCTGTGCATTCAGAGATATTCATAGTACCAGATTTTCATAGATTTTTGTAATTTATCACAGTGATTCATGAAGTACTAAGCTGGGCTGAGCATCCCCTTGTTTACCTTGGGTGAAGTGAGTGACAAAAATAGACTGTTTAATAGCATTTTCCTATACTGGCCAGTTTTCATTATCCCACAATATATTTATGGCATGGCAATATAAGCCGAAGCAGATTATATTGGCACTACCAATGTTAGTAAAATACTCCATTTGTAATATTTCTAGCACTGCAGCCCTTCATTGTATTGCCAGTGGGATTTTCAGAATGTGCATCACTGACATAAGTCCTCTCCCCCCTGAAGTCAGTGGAAATTTTAAATACTGAAATAAGAGCAGAGTTTAGCTAGTGAGGACCTTTGAAATGGAAAGCTGAAGACAGGGGATTTTTTTTTTTTTTTTTTTTTTAAGAAAAAAGTATTGTGCTCTCTAATGAAGTTCAATGAATATTCTTAAAGATGTGCAGTTACACAGTTACGTAGCCATTTTACACTGTCTTAAAGTATTTCTAAAGCTAGGTGCCAAAAATTATATCAAATGCAGTACCTTTGCCAATATGGCGAAGTTAATTTAGCCTTTCTAGCATGTCTGCTTTGTGATCCTCTCTTAGAGTCATAATATTTCTTCCATACTTGCTGGATTCAGGGTACAACATAGACTCTCTGAGAATAAATCAGGATTATGTAGAGAAAGTGACTGTTATTTATGGGACTCTTGTTCACTGGCGAAGAAGTTGAAGTGTATGTAGCTGGTATGATGGGAACGGTGAGGAGGAGACCCTCGAGATCGCAGGAGACGTTTTCCTTTTCTCACTTCCCTGCCTGGCACCTGAAGAAGAAATTTTAAGGAAAGCCCTGCTTTGTCTCTGCCGCTTCAGACAGAAGCCAACCCGCTGGAGATGCAGGCAGGAGAGAATTTAACTGCTGAAGTCAAAGAAATATTTTCTGATTAGGTGTGAACTGATTTTACTATTTTTCCCTAAAGGCTTATAAGTTGACCAACTTTAGGTAACTTTTTATGAAGTACCAAAAGGCATTTATCTAATGCCAGAGCAGCTGCTGACAAATTTCAAGCTTTTATTTCAAAGCATGAAACAGTTAAGTGGTTGGAAGAATATTTTTAAGCATGAGAAAAGCAAAGTAATGCGGAGAGCTGTGCATTTATTTTGAGATGTCTGTAGCCCCAGTTCTCATGGATTTTTACTTGGTGTGGTGATCCAGCCAGTTCACGTGATACTTCCCAGCTTCCACCTCAATATTTTTCTGAATACAAATAAAACCAACAAACCCCCAAATCAAAAGCCCAGCTCCCCCAAATCTGAATGTAAAACAAAAACCCCAATTTGAAGAATTTCCTTCCAAGTGATTGTAATTGTCTGAAAGCGGTGTTTTAAAATGGAAAATGTAGGTTGATCTGCTTTATAGGTGCTGTGTGTGTTTGCAGAAAGAGCAGACAGCTAAAATTCTGACTTCGGTGCGTGCCTAAGACCGCACCAGAAAGGATCACCGCATATGTACGGGGTCAAACTGATTTCATTTGGGATAACTCAAAGAACTGAAGTCCCTCGCTAGCGAGTCCTATTATGCGAGGCCAACATCTCAATAGTTACGTATTTATAAAATGCAGCCAGTTTTGAGGCGAAGTCCAGATCTTACCAGCAGTTACTCATCAAAATTTGTGGTGAAATTAAGCAAGTTTGCAGGATGTGCCCCTGTAATTTTCACTTGTGACTAGTTAATTCAATTTTGCTGTTCTGAGTTTGAGGAGTTTAGATGAAAACATCTTAAAGGAGCCGCTTTTCAAAAGCTCACTGGAGCGACTGCTTACTGGCCTTCTGAGATGCCTTCCAGCTGAGCACTGGAATATCAAGGCTACTAAAATCACTAAGAACACGACTTGCAGCAGTTTAGCTTTCCAGACCTGACTTTTCTTTCTCCCTAAGAATTATTTTACTGGGAACTGATTTGCACTTAAAGAAATGAAATTTGCCTAAAGAGGTAAGTAACATGTATTTTCTTTCAGGTCAAAACCAAAATATGAATAATCAAGACATCCTTGACCAGGGGCTGTGAAGTTGCTAATGGTGGGCCTTCCTGAAACAGTCTGTGTTACCGAAACTTAAATGTATAAACCAAACATGTTCCCTTGATCAATAATCAGCATAATAGAATATTTTTAGGAACATTTAGAAAGTGTAACTCAATCTGACGTGATTACTCATGCTCACTTAAAAAAGCTGTCAATCAATACCAGTTATCAGATTTTCTGCAAACAACAGTGGAGAAAGGGAGAGGTTTGTAAAATTGCTTATATAAAACATAGCTTCAATGCAGTCTAATAGTTGCTTAGAAGATATAACACAGACTTAACTATCAAACTTAAATATAGCTATTGACTCAATGCACTATCAAGGCTGTGTATCAGGAAACATGCACAATAAATGACACAGCAGCTAAGTCTTGAACATGGTGGTGTAGTTTGGATATTCTTTTGATAACTCATCAAAGCATGATGGATTTGTAAGATGGGAACTAAAAATACTTCTACGTAGATATGAATCTTGGTCATACTAGATGGAAAAAGGAAAATGATGATTGAGTTATGCTGATTCTGCTGAAGAGCTCGAGTTATATATTAAGGTAGTAAAACTCTGTGAAACATGGGAGGAATGTATTACTAGTTAATTACAACAGCATGATAGGCCATTGAAGGGATTATTACCATATTTTATGATGACTGTTTTATCATCTCCTTGTTTATACTTTCCTTTGGTAATGAACTTTCTTCTGAACTTTGAAATACTTAATATTTGAGCATTAAATATTGTATCCCGTGTATTTGATAGGAATAGCTCTTATATAAGGAGTAAGAATCTAACTGCGGAGGAATAGAAAACCCAGATGGGAAAAATGGCATTTTCTGTAATTAGATGTTGTGTCCATGCATCAGCAGTGGTGTGGTTTGTTCGGTTTAGTTTTTCTGGTGGTGATGAGGTATGGAAACCAATAGCTTGTTTTATAGTGGAAAGCAAATTCTGCCCTGTAAAGCTGTTGGATTCCCAGGCCAGTTTCAGCAGCACCTCTTCAAATGTGGATGGCTGAAAGATGAACATCTCTTGTTTTAAGTAGTTGGACAACTGTTTGATTGCTCCTTTGTATAGGAAAATAATCTCTTCATGGATGGCTATAAGTGGCATCATTTTTCCTTTGGGTTCCCATTGCTCTCTCTGTATATATTACACATCTGGACTGTAAGTGAAACTTGCTCATTCCTCTGAAACATCTGTTGCGTCCTGCTGCAGAGAAAGCGGACTTCTCTGCTACTTTTGCTGTGTACTGCGTAATTTTATTGAATCTTTGTCTAGCGGCCCCCATTCCAGATACAATCAATTAAAAAAATCACACGGAAATAGTTAATATTTTCTGCAGAAAGGGTTACCCTGTTTCACAACTGGGACATTTTAAAAAAAAAAAAAAAAAAGGCAAGATGAAGAAAAGTCAAATGAAAAAGCGTAAAGATTTTTTTCCCTCTTGCTTTGGAAAATGTAAATACCTAAGGAGAAGAATGGCAGGAAGTTTCCAGTTAGAAAAAAAATTATTGCTTTCTTCAGTTTAAAAGTATCAATCTGGTTATCCTCTTGGTGCAGCCGCTCATAGAAAGGCCTTCACGAAAAAAGGAGAGTAATGTAATAGATTCTTCTAGTAAGAGAAGGAAGGGGGAAGGAAGAAGCAAAAACCAAAAAAGTTGCACGCTTTCAGGCTAAATTCTGCCACTTTTGTTCAAAGAACAAGCACGGTTGTTTCTGCTGTTAAACCCTGGTAAGGGCAGAAAGAGCTGGGATGGCAAATATTAGTCATCTCTGGAGCGCAGAGCTTACGTAGTGAGAGATGCTCAACTAAACCCATGAGAGAGAAAAGCCTTTTATTTGCACAAACACATTTCTGCACACCCAGAGGAGGCTCTGTGCCCCACCATCCAGAAGATTCAGTGAGAGTCGCCACATGACTCTGGGCTAATCAGGGCCCCGTGCCTAAAATCGCAGTTTTCCTTCGTTCCTCAGGCAGCAGATCTTTCTCAGCGTTGTAGAAGACAATAAAAGAAAACAAGTGATTTCTGAGAAGGGGAACCAGGATTCAGTAGTCTGGAGAGAGAGCAGTAGTAGGAAGCTTCTATAACTTTTCAGAGCAGAAGAGACAAATCTTTGCTTGTTTGGGTGGCTTGTTTGTTGTTTTTTGTACCACCACCATGTCCCCCACACCGAGGAGTCCTGGTGCAGTAATTATGCTCCCTCCTGTGATGGGAAGGGTGGGGGACTTGGACGTTGTTGCTACAAGCCTATGTGGCTTCAGTTTGGGTAGTTTTAAGCACCTCTTTGGTCAGCATTCAGGGCACATGGAGAAGTTACCAATTTTTTTTTTTTTTCTATAGCAGACCAAAGCTGGAATGAGAGCCAGGGAGATGCTTGCACAAAGGAAAACCAGCTGCATTTTACAAATACCCAAATTGTGCTATCAGGGCATTAAATATTTATCAGTGAGTGTCTGCCCATTGAGTACTTTGGTATATTTAATTTTTTTTTTATTGTTATTGTCTGTCTGGACTTGGACTTATCTCCTTGGCCAAAGATAAAAGATGATTTGTGTTGTAAATGTATGGCATGTGAGGTAGTGCTTAGTTTTTTCTTGAGATTGGATTAATGAGGTAAGAAAAGGGCAGAGGTATGGAAGAAGGCTTTGCTAAGCTGCTTTTTAAATTTCGTACCATATTGGAGCTCTGGCAGAAATAGTTTCAGTTTTGAAGGTCTGCTGCGTGTTAGCAGCCCAAAAGGCAGCTGCCTAAAATAGGAAAATATTGGGAGGATGTTTTGGGGCCTGTTTCTTGAGGGCAAGGCAGGGAGCTGTGGGCGGTGTGTGTTTCCCAGGCTGCTAAGGGCAGCAGGGATCATGGAGCTCAGGCTGATAAGGAGTGGATGATAACATACTAATGCACTTGTACTTTTCTGCGAAATATTAAGGCTAGAGAGCTGCAGACTGTTTGTGACACATGGTGATTTGTTGAAAATTACTATTTGCAAAATAGAGAGGACCCGCTATATTAGCAGAACTGACAAGAAAATAAACAGCTATTTTTGGTTTTGATGTTGGGTTTTTTGTTTGTTTGTTTTAAGAAAAAGAAGACTTTGGAACTAGGGAAGATAGACGCAATGTTGACTATTATTTACCAAATCAAACTTATTTAAATGCACTGTCTTTGATACTTAATAAATGTTGTAGTGTGGCTTTTCGTGGCCAATAAGACTTGGTTTACATTACACCCCTTGTCTGCTATGATTTGCCTCCTAGGGCTCACTTAGAGTGCATTAAGAAGCTGCACACAAGATCAGGGTGATTTGCTGCAAAACTTAAATAATTCATTTATGCACCACTGCTCTCAGACAGTGTTTTTACAAATGCTATAATGAGACAAGCTGTGAAATGTTTTACATGGTGGAAATGAGGGCTGCTGCTCAAGTAAAGTCTTTCTGCACAGATTTTTATTCCTTGAAGTCTTCGAGAGGACTTTCAAAGCATTATGGTGCAGACCTCCAATGCACGCTGTCCTGCTGGTACGGCTGTTCGTCCTAACTCAGCAAGAATATTTTTTACTTCCATGTGCTTTCACTGGAGGACCTGAAATGAGCACGGGGTGCTTAAGGAGTGCAGAGTGGAACCGATAGTTCATCATGCTGGGGGAGAGGCCCTTTTCTGACTGTGACTATACCTCGTCTACCATGCTGATACTCTTTCTTACTCTGCTCTCTGCAGTACGCTTTGCTTTTTATTAATGGGCATGCAATAAGTTGGAATGATCGAAGTTAAAATATACCAGAACTAAGCTTTACTGTCAACATTGTTGACAACTCCCCTGATGTTAGCTCTAAATTCTCATCCTCTGGAGTCGTGTTTCTTCTCTGTAGCTATAACCTTCAATACCCTCTGCAAAAGTCTTATTGTCATGAAGATAGAGCTTGAAAGTACGTCCTGCACCTGCGCTCTCAGGAGGCAGTTGTCCAGACATAAAATAGCTCTATTATTTACACTAAACGTTAGAATAATTTTTATTTTTATTAAACTAGTAATTTGGATGGAGAAGGGGGGGTAGCGCTTGGGGTTGGTGGAGTGAGTGTGACCTCTCTATCATTTTTGTATGCGTGTTAGGCGATAGCTGTTAACTCCATGATTGGATCTTATTTGTTCTACAGGAAGAACAAATTACGGAAGAATTAAAACATAAACAAATTAGTCTTAAATTAGTAATTGGGTAAGAGTAATCTGTTTACAGTATGTGTCTGACTTTGCCAGGAAAAGTATCCAAGAGTTTACATTTCCCATGCACATCTCTCCACTGACTTGGAGCTTGAGATGAGATAGGGGAAAAATACTAGGTGTAAGTGAGACTGCTGGATGGTTTTGGTTGGAATTTGTAACTAACTGGAAGGATGTATAATTAGAAGCAGATTTTAATTTTTAGGATTAAGACAAAAATCTCTTATTTTTCATAACTTCTTAAGGTGTAAAATTTGCTTTAGAATCTATTGCTAGAAAATATTTTGCAATTGCTTGTATTTTTGCTTGGCCATTATGAAACCTTGAAGCGTGTAAAGGCGATTACCAATTTATAGAATCAAAGCTGGAGAAAAAGGAGGGAAGGGGATTCAGAAAGGAAAATATTTGGGCTGCTGCTAGGTAGGGATCCCTTTGAATTTGCTAGCATTTCTGTGAGCATTTTCCCCCTCTTCTCAACCAGTTTTGAATCCGAGGAAATTACCATCTGTGTATAGATATGCAGGAAATGAGCTAAATTTGTAGTGTAAACATTTTCAAATGAATATTTGCACAGTACAGTCTCTCAGCAGTGCATTATCCTCTTTTATTTGATAATCAACACATATCCCTTATGAGTTGCGTTGAAAGGGAAGAGAATGACTCTCACTAAACTCTAATTATTCTCTCCTTCCTCCTGGGAAGAGCTCTCTGTAAGCTCCCTTTTGTGAGCTGCTCTGTATTTCACCGTCATTCCTTCTCTTGATCCCTCTTTCTCCTTATTTTGCCTCAAAGTGGACTCTTGGATGTAAGGGCATGGCACAAGCCCAGACAGCTCCGTATAGGGACATCTGTTGAATTTCTATAAGGTAGGATTGCCAGGCCAACCCAAAGCCTTGGAGAGATTCAGAGCAATTAACTTGCAACTGAGGTTTTATGCAGGACACAAGCTTGTGATAATACATAAATATTTCTTGGCTTAGGACTGGGAGAACGACATATTTCCATTAGCCCCAAAGTACTTTTGACTCTATTCAATCTGTAGCAACATGAGTCAGCTGTTTCAGCTAAGCAGTGTTTCTAATTCAGCCTTTTTTCTAATAAGCACGTACGCATAACGTGAGCTTCCTACGCCGATTAATCCGTGTTTCCTCCATATGGTTTGTAGATTTTTATTTTCTTTTAATTCAGTGCAAGCTGCTGAATAGTAAAATGCAGTCAAGATCTTGTTCTAGCAAAAAAGGGACCCCAGCTGAAGTTGCTGAGGAATTGCCAAGATTAGCATACCCTGGTTGTTTTGGGAAAGGAATTTTTCAGCCAGTCCCTCTGACTACTAGGGCTTGAAAATGCGTGAAGTCCTTGAGTAGTCCTGTATAGCAGGCCCTGCATTTTTCTGGGTAACTTTTCTGAAGGCAGGGTTTGTAGAAGCAGAAGAAGAAAGCTGGGCCAAGCCTCGCTGAAGCTGGTTCAGAAGGACAAAGGGGTAGGCCTGCGGAGTTGTCCTGAGAGTATTCAGTTGAGATACTACACCTCGATGAGCGGGAGGAGGGGTGGGGATGTCAGGAGACAGGAGAGGAAGCTGCTGGGGAAGGTCTGTGTTTGGAATAATACAGGACTTAAGAGGTTTGGAAGTAGATATTTTATATTTGGGAAGGGTAGGAATTTAGTCTGTGCATGGAACAGAATGACTCGATTTGCTAATTTTAATGTGCAATTAGGAGTGTTAGAGTGATACTAGCAAAGTCTTGCTATTGCTACCACTAGGCTATCAGAATAAAGCTGTAGACCTATTCATGTGCATCCACGTACATGGAGAACACAAAGAAGGGTGCACACGTGCATGGTAAAGCACTGCAAAAATCTAACCACCACCGGCAACCTTGATTAACACCCCCTCCCCACCCAAAAAACCCAAACCAAAATAACCCTACAACCTTTTTCTCTTACTACCAATGAAATCTAATGACACAGTTTTTCTCCTTCAAACAGGGAGAATGTTAATTCCCGGAATGCACTTTATACAAATTAAAGTCCTTTCCCCCTTGCAAACGTAATTTTTAACAAAGGAATCAATCTCTCTCCTAGCAAACCAAGGTGAACAAATATATATATATAATAATTAAATTGCTTTTTTCTTATTATAAGAGTTTGTTTGGTTTGTAAAACCAAGCCAGAATATTTATGCCCTTCCTCTTAGGGAAGGTCAGCAGATATATACTCAATTACCTATTTGTGTGTGTTAAATCAAACGACTCTATATTCAATATTTTGTTTTTTAATTTTGCCTGAGCAGGAAGCTGGAAATCCGAATTAATGACTCTTCCCCAGTGACATAAATTCTGCGAGGTGTTTGTAGCTTGCTTGCCTTGTTAAAGTGCTCTGACGTGATTGATAACCGTTGTCCTCTCCGACAGCGAAGCCTGCACAGCAGTGGCAAGTAGACCAGCAAGCATGCAGAGAACTTGCACTAGGATCAAAATCCAAGATGTTTTCATTAATTCCACTTCCAGGTTGCAAGGAATGGTTTCTAAATAGGCTGGTACCCTTCTCGTCTTCTCGCTAACAGCTGCTGTTAGACACGATCATATACCAAAGTCACTGCAGCTGAGCAAGGAAAAGTAAAGCTGGTTTCTGTGGAGTATCTGGGGGAAGTAAAGTCCCTTCTGTTGAGGGAAGAATTGCTGTGCTGGGACTGTTAGGTGCATGCCCTGTACTGGTTATATAGTATAGGTAGTTTAACTTGCAAAGGTTCCCCACATGAGTGATCTACCAGATGTCCCACTGTTTCCCTCTTTCCGTGTTTACCTGTGCACTGACTGGTTGGACCCTGAACCTGCAAGGGCAGATATCTTCCAGAGAACAATAAAGTTGCCGTAACAAAATCCTGGCAATAAACATTTCAAACTACTTTGCACCAGCTTTTTAGTGTTCAGTTCATTATTCTCAAGCAGTGATTGACCCTGCGCTGCAGAAAACGTCTCAAGCCAAAACAGCCTGGGACTGGGAATCTGACAGACCAGTGCAGGGAAGATGAGGTGCGAGCACCTTGGGAAAGGCTTCTGTTAATTTTGAGGCTTTGTTTTAATCTCACGCTTTTTTTCCCTTTGTACGATACTGGGGTGGAGAATGGATCTGTCTTCTATGGGTTAACATTTGTGAGGCTTGTGGAGTTGCTAAGGGATAGCTCGCCAACTCACATTATTAGGATCTTGCCTGTAAATACAGTAATTCAGTCCCTCCCAATTTGTTCAAAATACAGGACCTTGACTTGAGCAATAGATATTATCTGCAGTAAGTCCTTACGAAGGCATAACTGAAAACAGATTAAACATCAGATAAAAATTGCATTGATCTAGCAATCTATGTGGAAAATGGGAAAAATAGTTTAAAGCGTTTGGTCTTGAAATAATGAATATGCAACATTTAAAGAAATAGCTATTGCCAGAGCTTTGAAATATGAGTCCGAATCAAGGTTAAAATTGACAAATGCCCCTTAGAAAGGGCTGAAGTAAATGAGTAGTACCAGTCACCTGTGGATGTTGATGTGACCAGAATCCCGGCGGAGGTACCTGTGTTGCGGCACAGACACCTCTCTCTAATCAATGCATTGTTACTGCTAGTTTTTACTTTCTCTTTAGGCAGAAGCAAAACGTAAATGTAAGTAAAAGAGCCATGCACATTGCTCTTTCCATAATCCTTGTGCTATGAACTATTTTTTCCCCATAGGCTATTAGCGTCTTTGAATAAGTATCTAGTTCCTTTCAATAAACATTGTGCATCTGAAGTTAAAGTGGCTACTAGTAACTAAAGTGACAGCTACTCAACTGCTAGCAACAAAAAGAAGCTTGTTATACCTGAAGATGTCACAGCATTTTCGTAGCCGCATTTCTGAGCTCTGGGAGACTCTGCTGCTGTATTTTCTAGGCAGAAACAGGTAGTCAACTAGGGTGTTTATTCATTGAAGGTCAGGCTTTTGTATTATGAAACTTCTAGCAGATGCGATAAGCAGTAAATTGCAGATCTATCACCTTTTCTTTTCTATCTTTTTTCTTTTTTTTTTTTTTTTTTTTCCCAGTGAGCATGTGTGTGAAATCAGCAGAATACTGCCTGCATTTGATTTATGGCCCACTTTTGACCAACTCTTATCAGGTTCCCACAAGCCCTTTTCTGATGCAGCTCATGTCTGAATGACAATAGACAACCAGTGCCATTATGCTCCAAAATCCCTCTCTGCATTCTAGACACCTAAGATTACATCTGGGCTATTGATTTATTACTCCCCCCCCGCCTTTTTTTTCCCCACAGGGACCAGTTTGTTCAGCCTGAACAAGATAGACTATTATTAAACTGAGCAAACTACTCCATGTGAACTTGGTAAAGAAATAATCATTTGCAACCACCTTTCTAACCACCCAGGTTCATAAAGAAATGTAGGTGTTGAAATATTAAGACTGTTTATATATGGGTCCCACCATTTGTGTTTGTTCAGATTATATATAATTTATATACATGAAATGAGACCCAACAGGCATTCTGTTGTGTTGGACATTATAGGCATATTGCCTAAAGCACCGCAGTATTACCACCCAATGTACAAAACCCAAATTATTACAAATCTGCGTTATAGAAATACCTACTGTAACGCCAACTGTATCTGTGGCAGGGAGGTTTTATGACACCTTTTAGAGCCTCAGCAAAATTTATATGTTCTACCAGTAGATTTTTTTTCTTTTCCTTTTTTGGGGAGGGAGAGGAAGCTATAAATTTTACAGTACGTTGGATTTTTATATCTCCTAAAAATGTACTGTGCTGGATTCACATTTAATATCCCTCAGCTATAGTCATCTGTGTATTTAAGTCACTAAGTGAAAAGGTACAGACAGGGCTTCTACTTAAAATGGTTATTTTTTTCTCTCTCTCTCTTCTCCCCCCAGACTCCCCCCTTTCCCACCCACAAGCACATACCTCACCCTTGCGTCTTCTTTCGGTTAAAATAACATTACAAAAGCTGATTCACTGATTCGGGGTTCACACATGAGCACCTCTGGCCTGCTTTCAGGAAACTCTGAGCACCATCACGCCAGACCAACAAGGTCTGCAGGTGCTTTGAGAAAAACCCAGGGCATAGCGTGGACCAAACACCAGAAACGGAGGCTTTCAGAGCCGTGGTCCTCCTGTCGTTGGCTGTGGGGACACATCTGCTTAACTCTCAACTAAACCTCCCACGGTTTATGTCCTACCTCAAAGGATTTATTTTATTCCATCTACTATTCAATTTATTGTGTACAAGCATTGCTTGAGTCCTCTTAGACTGTGCCCTGTTAGACTGTTTTTTTCAGTGATGCATGTGGGCAGAAAGTATCACACACAGGCTGTAATTTAAGTATTTCCTTTTACTGCCTTAGCATACTGCTGATAACTTTTATTTTTAGGCATTCCTTTGTTCTCCTGTGGAGCAAAACTCTCTATCAGCAAAGAACCAGATAAAGCTAGCATCAAGTGGGGAAAAATTAACTTTCATCGTTCATTACTAGATGTCTGTTTTCTATGTCATCATTTTCTCATATTTAAGAATAAAATAGTCCTCATAAAAAAAAAAAAAAAGAAGTTTTATAATTATTCTGTGATTCCTTCTGTGGGCTTCTGTTTCTTCTCTGTCCATTCAGGGCTTGATCCTGCCAGATCCTGTGTCTGTTCCAGTAAAACACCTACGGACGCACTCAACAGCATTTGGAAGTTCAGACATCCATAAATGCTTTTGAAATATTGTAGTATTTCTGTTTAAAGAGGGATAGTCAACAGGGTGTCTGAGCAATGCCTGCCACTGCGGCCTTTTAGAAAATGAAGAGGATTTTTCTTGTGAAAATCATGCCTTTTCAATTAGAATCTAGTTGAGCATCTAAATATTGGGATGAGAAAAGGAACTGTATAATGCTGAGTATGATTAACCAAGACTCTGTTCAGGAGGGAAGAAATAAATAACGCAGAAATACATAAATCAGTGTTTCACAGACCCACGGATTGCATTGCTATAGGTAGCAGAGGGCACTCCAGTTCCGTGAGGATACTGGAGAGTTACAGTAGTTTCTGGTTAGAGTAGGAAGAATAATTAATGGCAGATGGAAAAGGATGAAATGTTTTTTCCTCAGAATGGAGCAAGTAAGAAGGGACGTGAAGGCAGCACAAAACAAGAAGTGGAGAGTCAAGCGAACTGAAATATGGCAGGCTGAAAAACCCCAAAGGGAACACTTTTTCCCGTAATGTGTAACTCAGCTGGGAAATCCTGTGCTTCTGTTCAACTGAGAACAAATCAAATTTTAGAGGGAGATAACCAAATTTATAGCAGTAGTCCATGCTACAGCAGGAAGAGCAATGGCAAGGTCATTAGAAATGCACTGCATCGAGCCTTCCGTTGCTGGGTGCTTGGGGGTTGAGAGGGACAAATAGCCAGTAACTACAGGTAGCAGAGTTGCACTTTGAAGCCTGGTTCTGGCCACAAGAGACTTAGCTTGCAGGGACTGTTGCCCTTATCTGGTATTGCAGTTTCTTTGCTTTTATCATTAAATTAAATGTTTCATAAAAGTTTGGGATAACTGGGGTGTTGGATGTCCTGTGCAGAATGTCTTTCCCAGTCTCCCTATGTCATGGTTCACTGTTGTACGGAGGAAACAGAAATCACAGCAATGCAAACAAGCCAAAAAAGATTTAAGTCTTGACTAAGCTGACAGTCACTTTTGTGACAGTCACTTGCTGTTTGGAGTAAGCTCCTCAGAGTCTTTCCAGCCTGCGTTACAGCTGTTGTCTCACTTGCATCTCGGTGTCGCTGGAAAAAGCAGTGGCAGAAACCTGGTCTGGGTAAGCCAGATCTGAAGTTCTTCTGGCTTCATGGAGGACCTTTTCCTCTGCCATAGAAAAATCTCCCCTTCCCTTGTTGCAGTTGACTTGAAATTGTGATTTATTTGTCTAAAGGCATTTCCTGGTTTTACTTTGTTTTGGAGCAGAAACCTACTTTCTTCTTTTTAGCTCCTGGTGTCTTCTACCCTGGAATACAGACACCGGCCTGCACAAGCATTGGCTTGCATAATGCAGCTTCAGATAAAGGTCATAAATGGTCTTATTTGGAAATTAATTCAAATAAGAAAGAGAACAAGCCAAAACCGAGCCTCTACTGGGCATGTTAATAATGTCATTTGTTTACAGAGTGTAAGATCGCTGCTGGAGGACATCCTGAATCATTGGCTGTTGCCCTTAGTGTTTGCCCTTGGGTGTCCCTGTTGTGGGGGAAGCGAGTCCAAAGGTCAGAGAGACTCTGCTGGACCAACACTGCCTGAAGATAGCTATTCATCTTCTGGAAACCCAGGCTGATATTTTGAAAGATCAATGTTAGGATTTTGATGCCTAAAAAAAATAGATGGGGATTCACTTCATTCCATGGAGTAGTTCCAGTACAGTCATTGGCACTGCAACCAGGAGGAATTAGTGCTGCAGTCCTTGAACACTAACCAGGAAAAATGAGACTGTTGTAACGTCAGAAGAGCGCGGCAGCAGATCAGAACTGGTGTTTGGGGGCTGTGACCGTGGTGTGTGTGACAGGAAAGCCTGGCAGCATGTGTTTTGCTTGTGCTTATTTCTTGCACGTGTAAAATCTGCACGGGGTGGGGTTTTGAGGTTTTTTTGAGCAGTCTTCAGTATTTGCAGAAATATTCCCCACAGAAAACATATTTGTTTTAATGCTTCTCTCAAACACACACAAAAGGGTGTGAGAAGGCACAGTCAAAATATAATCTTTAAGAAAGGATGTTTGCCATACAGGCAGGCAGGGCTTGCGTAGCTCCATGCAGAACGTATGCTGGGTTTCAGCAGGTAGCAGGTAAAAGAGCAAACAAATAGGGAGCCATATTGTCAGCCATGCTGAAAAGTGCTCTGATGCCCTTTCCTAAGCATTTTCTCATCAACAACAACAAAATCAGATGTTTCTATCAGAAACATGAATAGCACAAACACATGGCTCTTGGCTCTTTCCTTCAGTAAGTAGCAGCAGCAATTAATTAGCTCTTGGAACATGTTGCATCTATAGAGAGAATTTTAAACCCTCACTTTTTTTTTTGAAGGTTTAACAGTATTTCTGGACAGTTCAGCAGCATCAATGATACATGTTTAGCATGTGGAAGAAGCTGGCGTTCTGGCTTTGGCAGCAGGTACGCAAAGGGTGTCTTCCCACAAGTTCAGTTGCGCTTTTGGCTTACATTTCACTTACTACAGTGAATAAAGAGCAGGGGATATTCAAACACTCTGTGAAGGTCTCCTGGGTGTAGCTACGGATAGTAGGTAGTATTTATGCTCCATTTTGTATGCTTGTCAATAGCTCTTTGTGTCAGACTTTTTTTTTTTTAATGCAGGTTGTCCTCAGAAAAGTAATGAAAAGAGTGAACATTGTCTCAGGTGCCATAAAGTATTACATTCTCTTTAGTATAAATCATCATCCTGAAGTTCATTAACCTTAACACAGTTTAGTCTTTATGTGTCAGCAGTTGAGGCCAAGCCTTCCAGATGAGTCATTCGCTATATGCTGGATTTGTGGGGGCAAGCTAATTTTTGCATATAATGAACATTATGCATAGGCGCCTCTCCTTCTGTACTCTGCTCATTGAATTGAAATTGCATTTGTTGAACTGAGAAGGTGTTATGAGAAAAGCAGGGTTGTGACAGCCTAAAAGAAGAGGAGGAACTGACTCCAAAGGAAAAGTCTACCATGGCATGATGGCAAGGGTGCCAGTGGAGCAGTGTAACTGATTCTCTTTTTTTCTTCTGCACCAGTGTGTAAATCGGCAATTGCCCTGTTGCGGCAAAGGGAAGCATATAGCTGAGGTACGTCCCCAAAGCTAGCACATAACCAACCTGGACTGTCCACAGAGCGATGCAGATATACGGGCTCAGGCCCAAAAGCGAGCATTGGTGAACATTGAGCAAGTGGGGGAGCCCCGAGGGATGACAGCAGAGCTCAGCTGGTGTCCTCAGCAGCCGCCTTAGCACACCAGCTGCTTTGCCAATGTCCCGTGCTGCCCAAGGGTCACATCATGGGTTGATTTTAAGGAGGGATGTAAAGCAGGATAATATAGCCACTGACCTTGTGGATTTTTACAGGGAACTCATCCAGTGCCTAGGGGCTGGCATGACACAGAAGGTGCTCGTTGGAAGGTTTGACAAATGGGCGGTGGAGACTGGCACTGTGCGTGGAGCGGAGGCAGGGGTCGATGTAGTGCATATGAGATGAAAGATGAGGACAGGGCTAGGTCAGGAGGAACATTGCGTCTTGGGCAGTTGTCTTTTCCACTGTCCAAATGTCACATAATTGGTTTTTCCATCTCCTCCAGCAAATCAAAAGCTTTTGTAATTCATGCTTTTAAACACCGCTGTCTATTTCTGCTACTTCGTGGATTAAAAAAAAAAAAAAAAAAAAAAACCAAACCTGAACATGTACACACAGAGATATAAATAGAAGAAAATAAAAATCCCTCCATAGCTTCAGGTCATCACTCTTTTGGCTGCGTGAAGCTCACCTATTGACAGAAATCATCTACCTCCAGCTGATCTTACTTCTCAGCCAAGGTCTGAAAGTCTGTCACCTCCCGTCAAGATCTGTCATACAAACATCACACGCAGCGTTAACCTAGCAGTTAGAAAGATTTGTTGCAAGTCTGTTGGATCCTTTTTTTTTTTTTTTTTTTTAAACCACTTAATACAATGGGGGTGAATTGTCTTACAGGTTGAGGGCAGAGGCTGGGTCTTAATTTATCCCAGTAATCTGCCCAGAGTGCGTGCAGGAATCCTGCAGACTGCATGAAAAGTGCTTGAGTCAGACCCTTCTCTGTTCAAGACTCAATAAGGGCATGAGTTGATCTAAACACATATATCTTCTTCTGTGCCGGGGGGATAGGGGGAGAAGGAAAAAAAAAAAAAAAAAAAAAAAATCAATGCTGTCTCTGGCTGAATTTCTAGTTGTCTTTCACAAGGCTGTTACTTGGCTCATCTCCTTACCTCCAGACATTGCAGAATAGCCCTGCTGCATTCCCTCTGCATTGGACCGCTTGGATTTTTCTCAGAGAAAACAGGCTTGGCCTTTTCCTTCAGCTTCTGCTGCTTCTGTCTTGTTCTTTTTTTGCCTTTTTCCCCCCTCCTTTTTGCCTTCTCTAGGCTGTCACAAACTATGCCTCTTGATGCCCTGTTCTGGCTGCTCCAATGCCTTCCTCTCTGGGGCTCCGAGTGGGCAATGCAGATGAATTATTTCCAAAGCACAGGAGCTGCAGTACCCTGTTCTTGGCACCAGAAAAATAATGGCTTGTACAGATTTTGCTGATTTGTATGAGGTATTTAAAAGAAGAAGAAGGGGGAAGATTGTCTGCTAAAAATCATCTTCATTTGCATGAACAAAAAGTTATTTGTATATGTAAGATTTTTAAAGGCTTCTAGGCAGAATTGAGAGAAATGACCCGTGGGTTATTAAATAATCTTTAAGGTCCTTGTACTATATTACAGGCTCAATTCAGAAGATACTTATATCGTTACAATTGGTGTTGAACTTAAACATCTTTGCTTAATGTAGGTTAAACTAGTAAACTTTTAAACATAGTATAAAACTGAAACATATTTTTTTTTCCTCTCTTAAACAAATTCTTACTGTTTTTCCTTTGTTTTCTGAAAACTCTTCTTTTTGCTGTCAAAAAACAGTCCCAACTAAAGCACTAAAAATGCTTCGAAATGTATTGTAACGATGATAAGAAATCACTGTGTTCAAGGTCTGGAGAGAGTAAAGAGTGTGGTTATAGTTTTGAAACCCCAAAATAATTTGCCTAAACCAAAGCTCCTAATCTTTGCACCACATCATCCATCGTACAGAAGAATCAATCAATCAGCTGTATTGACACCTCTCCATTAACTAGTTTGTCTTCAGTCCTTGACTAGGTGAAGGGCCCATGAGGACACAAGTCCTATCCTCAGGTACATCACTGGGAACAAGACTGAGGCCAAAGTAATGTTTGAAAGGTTTTATTTTATTTGTAGAACAAACGTTTTCACCCAGCTGTAGCGCAGTCAAACAGTGTGAAGGAAGCATTACAATACCCCTGTCTATTTATGTGTTCTTATAAGGTCACCCATCACCACGGTATCTAAGTGTCTTTTCTTCTTTCCTTTAAGGGTCCTGGTCAGGAGTTGAAAATAAGGAAAACAGAGGAAGAAAACCACAAAGAAAGAGGCATATGAAAAGTAAAAAAATAGGGAGCTGGAGGTGAACCTAAACACTCAGAGGTAATTTGCCTTGAGGAGCAAGAACCCTTGAGACCTATGTGTAGACTTTGGAAAAAAGAATCTGTGAACAATAGTAAAGGCTATGAATGTGCCTTCCTCTGACAGGTACGTAAACCTTAAGATTAAAATAACAGCTTCAAAAACCCTTCTGTCAGAGTGAGTTTGCTTTAGCTAGTCAGGGTTTCAGGGGAAGTATCACAAAGACAATATATATCAAGTGGAGATAGCAAAGGAAAATTCTGTGTGAAATTTCTAAACAGGTCAGTTCTTGAAGCATATTCTCTATAGCTTGGCAAAGTTATCCTGACATTAAAATAGCATTATATAAAATCAAGTAATTAAGGATTAGAACTAGTGGATTTTTAAAATATTTTTTTCTGCAGATGTTGAATCATCTCAAAGCTAAATTCCATACTTAGGAAGGAAGACGAAGAAAGAGTCGGGAAGGGCACAAAATGGAAATTTCCTTTTGTTTGTCTTTGTGTCAATTATTGTTTTGATTTGAAAATACTTTCACCAACAGTTCTGGCAATCCCCATATTCCTTTACTTCACAAAGTAATTGGGAAGGGTTCCTTAATAGGCTTTTAAAGTTTTGTCTTAGTTTAGCAATATATTTCCACTCTATCATGTTTTGGTTTTTTGTACTTGATTTATGTTCGTGGTGATACCAAGGAGAGGATGGCAGGTATTTCAATCACGTCTGTTACCTAGTCTCCCTCTGTGCATGCCGCCCTGAAAATTGTGTTGAGAAGCAACCTTGTGCTTTAGTGGTGTCTGTCTGCAATCGTGGTGCTGCTTATGGAGAAGAGGTGGGAAGGCGGGGGCAGCCGAGTGTCCTCATCTCCATCCCTGGGGTGGGAGCCCTGCCTGCTTCGAGTGTGCAAACCTTAGAGTTAAGAGATGTCTGAAGAGGATGGTGATAACAGGGAGTTAAGTGTGTCTTGCTCTGATTTATTTTCCCAGTTTGATTAAATATGAATGCCTCTGAATGTCAACTATTGGTATGCTAATCACATCCCTTCAACAAACACAAGCCATTAGCGAAACTCCTTTCTGCGTACTGTGAAGAAGTAAGAGAATTCTTGACCACAGAAAGCAGGCATGATGTACATGAAAGGAGTGAAATTATTCAGGATGTGCTCATTGATACTTCTTTAAACAGCAGCTTCCTTCTCCCAGAAATCTTCCTTGAGGTTTGCAGATGACCACATGTAATGATGTGGTTTCTTGTCACTAGTAATAACTTAGTGAGGCAGCAATATGTGGCGCAAGATCTTATTACTCAGTAAGTGGTATTTAACTGACCTAGTTACCCCAAAAGCTAATTGCTAGCTTGTATATATTACCACACCTTCCAGCAACACAGTGGACTTCAAGAAGTCTTTAGCAAAAATTTTAGCTGCTGTCAGGCCACGTTCAGGTCAGGTGTAAGGCCCACTGGAGTCAATGGCTGGCTTACACTGTGAAGCAAAGTAGACTGAAAGGTTGAATTCTCAAAATCATCTCATGAACTTTGGCATTTACTTTGACAAATCCCATGCCTCCATACGTGGCCGCCAGTTCAACAAGCTACTTAGATCTATGACCAGCTTAGAAAGATGTGAGTCATTGCACTGACTTCAACATGGTGACTCACATCCTTCACCAGCATCCCGTAAGCTGCCCCTCTTAGTTGGCCCTTTTGCTCTCACCGGCTGTCAAGAAGGCCTGTCTGCGGTTTCAGGTGTTTATTAAAGGCAAATGGGTCATGATGATGGATTGTGTTTTGGCTGCCTGCTTGGAAAGTTTGACCCCAAATAATGACCCCAAATATTGGGATCTCTGTGTGGTTTTCTCCTATTTTATTCCACCAAGAATGTCCTGTGTAAAGGCATTAATTCAAGATGAAGAACTTCTCCAGAAATACCTGCCCCTCAGATTCTCGAATAGGAGCAGTGCAATTATTTATTTGTTTTAATTGTTGTCTCCTTATTTCAGTTTGTATGTACCCCTTCTATGCAATGAACTTCATTGCAAATTATACTATTGGTCTATTATATCCAAAGAAGTTTCACAGTTGTTCTTCAGACCTGTCATTTGTGTATGTATATCAGAGAATCATAAAAATCGGACGGAAAGGTTCTCCTGCATTAGATTGTCTCATCCCTGCCCTTGCCGACGCAGATTTTTTTTTTCCCTGTACAGTATATTCTCTAGCACTTTGTCCGGTCTAGCTTTAAGTTGATTAAATATGGTACTTTCTCACTGCCCTGTCAGAAGCTGTTGGAGAGGCTTGGAGGTAATTGACACTGGCACCCTTTGAAGGTGTGTTGTGGACCTTACCACACTTGTCATTTGTATCCAAACACGGTGCTTTCCTCCAGCTGTCATGAGTATTGTGTTGCCATAATTCTTTCAGACCCGGCATACAGCCTGTGCTGAACACTTACAACTAAGATGGAACAAAAGAAATGAAAATGTGGTTTTGGTTTCTTTTTGGCAGACAGTGTACATAGGGTTAATACTTTTGAGCAGCCCAGAGGTGAAATAGTAAGGTGAAGGCCTCTGGAATATTTTGTTGATGAAAACTAGTGGTATTGAGATATGATGTGCTTGTCTGCACATGAAGCTTTTTCCTGGATAGAAAGGTATATTTTATAGGGTTCAATTAATAACTACATTGGGAATACCAACTGCCTGCTCTCATGACACGGAAAGCAGATTTTGCCAAACGGTGAGTGCTTTTGAAGAACACTACTGATGATATACACATTTAAGCGACGTAGTAATAATGTTTGGAGTTTCCTTTTTCTCTCGAGGAGCCCACCAAGCGCTTCACTCAGTCTCTGCTCAAACTGTGCTTGCTTGAAGCACAGGTACAGCGCGGTTGCTTTGCTGTTGGGACATGCGTACTGCTCTGTGGTGTGACGAGATATAGGACAGTCGTGACATAAAGTCAGTAGTAAGCTGCAGGGACCCTTGTATTCAGACTCTAATTCTTGAACTGTTCTGTTTCTCCTGAAAGATGTTGATGCACCGCTGTGAACAGAAAACAAAGGGTATGAGCTAATCTCTTGGTTTAAATGGTTTCTTTCCCTTCTCATTGCCACCAGAACCCCAACTTGTAATTCTACTAGCCATAGACCTATAAAGCCATGAATCTCTAAGTACAATTCTCCGTCCAGATCACTGTCATTACTCATTTGTATAAGGTTACAGATAGGGGAATACTGTCCCTTGGCGTAGCCTCTTTACTTACTACTTTTACTCAACTCATGTTGAAGGTTCTTGACGCAGGGATTATTTGTAGCACTCTCACTGGTTGCTGTTACTGCCTCTGAGTTCACGAATCCCAAACTGAGATCGTATCACGTAGCCCAGTGTTCCTTGGACGTGTAGCACCACATTAAAATGTCATTTTAAGCAATTAATATTTTATTTATAAATACTTATAAATATTTATTATAAACAAGGCTTTAAACAGCAGCTCATGAGAAAACAATCTATTACGTTTGTATTAAAACATGTTCAAATGTTTAATTATGAGAGAGAATATTCAGCTGAACCGTAAAAAAATGCATCGCAGTGCCCTGCTTTGGCCAGTTCATGTCAGGCTGCCACATTCAGCTGAGAAGATGGATTTAATTTTGTTCCACACTAAAGCCAAGAAACGAAACTCTGGTAATTTAGGGCCCTGCTAAATACTTCACATTCTTGTCTTACTTGGACAATACTCCTGTTCGAGACTCTGGGTCAAATGCTGCTCTTGAAATCCCCTGTGTGACTCGTGGCTGAGGAGGAGTTTTGCTGGATTTGAAAGATGAGGTTTTGTGCCTACTGTAAAGCCCACTGCTGAAAATGGGATTTGTCCTCCTGACTCCAACCATGGGCTTTATATCTAGCCCTCACTTTACTGACCCCATAAATCAGAGGTCTGACTGCACTTGAGTCATCTTCTGTTTGGAAGGGATCCTTCCTTCCAGCACACTGCTTGAAGTGGTTTTGTTCCCCGTTTCTGTAAAATCTTTCTAGGAAGGCACGGAGGCACAGCCTTCTCGGACCGTTTTCCCCAAACTCTACACCCTTTAAGAGAAGAATGTATTTGGCTAAGATCTGCCTCTTTGTACCATGGGGCTGAAAACAGGGTGGGTTTAAATATAAAGAATAATATTAAATAATAGTATAAAATAATCAAACTCATCGTCATGACTCTGGTAACTGTTTTATATCTTTACCTTGAACCAGAATGACCAAACGTCTCTAAGTATCCTAAAGAAGCATTTAAATTCAGCAATTTTAGTAGTTCTTAACAACTCCCCTTGATGGTATTATTTTTCATTGGGAAGAAAAATGGTTATTGCTCACATTGACCTCCAGTAAATCTTGTCACCCAGCCCATACCCTAGTCTCGAAATATAATTAAAGCACTCTATTTTGATAATAGTGACTTACAAAAGTGTAGGAACTAGTATTTACATTTTCTCTTTTTATTGCTCTTAAGTTTGGTATGAAAAGAAAGGTAATGCAACTGAATTACCTTAAATGGCCATGACTGATTTATTTCTGTCTAAGAGTGTTGTAGTTTACGTACATCAAAGATATATATATATATATTTTTCTAGGATTACCTCAGTGTCTGATTGGCCTTTTATTTTTTTCACTGTGGTGATTTTCAATTCAGTCCACAGTGTAAGCATCTTCAGAGGACCGAAGCAGTTGTTTTTACCCCACATGAAAAAAGTGACTAAACAAACAAATAAAAATCAGGTTTGCAGCCATATATTTCTGAGAGCTGCTGTTCATAATATTTTGTGTTGTTGTAGCAACATGTTCCTCATCTATATTTAGTTTAATAGCTGCTTTTGGAATATTGCAAGCTAGTACAGTATATTATCAAGTGGTTTGAATGACATCATAACCTATGAGTGTCATCTCTTGTGGGTTATAAAATCCTCCCAAACCCTCCGTTTGTATTAATGGCTTGTAATATAATTTTAAACCAGGTATTATAGTTTACAGTGGAAGGATAAAATTTCTGGCCTGCCTTGTACGGTGCACTGGGGGAAGAAGAGGGCAGAGGAAAAAGTGTCTTTCCCACCCTACTCGTGTATGGACTGGGCGAGATAGGCAGTATGGTGCTTACTGGGCTTAAGTTTTGCTAGTGGGCCGGGAGAGATTTGTCTGTCTCTAGGCAGTGTTTTAGGTGGTCCCTGCCCACACTGAAAAACTTGATCTTGTGAAGAAGTTTCTTCTGGGACAAAAACACCACATCGGCCGCACCCTGTCTTTTGCCATGTTGCCCTACACCTATGAAAAGGCTGGAGAAACCTACCGCATGTTCTGTGCCTCGTGTCCTCTACCCTATGACAGAGAAGAGGCAATCAAATTACTTTGTAAAGATGCTGTGCGTTCTCAGTCGCCTTGAACCAGCTCATCCCACCTTCTCTCAGTTGCTGAAGATGTAGCTAATGAGTCATCTCGACTTCTGCTGTAGTCAAGGTAGAGAGACTGGTGTCCCTGTGGGGCAAGTCATCGCACGTGTCTTACTGGAGGTGTGGGCCTCTTTCCGTTGACGACTGAGGTACTACCTTAAACTGAGCTGAGAGCCTCTCAACTAGTGTCAGTGGGTGGGATGAACCCCACGTCTTCATGCTAAGTCTGGATGTTTTCGCAGGGAATGTGGAGTAGCATCTTCAGCTGTTTGCTGGGAGTCCCTTGGTTGAATTCTGTCTCTTGTTTATTATAGAGGAATATATTTCTACTTCCTATATCCTGTTTTATATAGAAGGCCTCCTTACAAGGTCATATTAGTTGCTTATCGGGGAATCTGTGGCAGGTATGTATCTTCACTGACGTGAAAGGGAAGTGGAAATCTCGGGGAGTGTCATGAATCCAGAATTCAAGCCTGTGCCTCTATGGAAGCCCTAAGTGCACATGGGTTGCTGGCCACTATTACGGCCCTATAGCACTCGCTAGTTTGTATGATTCTCGGAATAATTAAACATGCCATATGTTGCCCCTGTTGCCACAAAAGGGTCTCCCTGTATTTTGGAAGGG
>NC_138825.1:10012256-10074514 GCF_965183815.1 Platalea leucorodia
TCCACGTACTGCAGCAGAGTATCTTGCGTTTTTCTCCCCCCCACACCACTTTTGTCTTTTGGAGGTGGGAAGCTTCTTAGGAGGGCACATTCATTTAAATAGGGATAGATTTGCTAATGGAGCTTTTGCAGACTTCTCGAGTGATACTTGTGTGCTCAACAGAGCAGATCAAGCTTGCCTTTGGTATCGTTTGGGGTTTTTTTGCCGGGGTGGCTGCAACTGTGGCTGCAACTCTGGCGCAGATAATGGGGAGGGACAGAGCTGCCTTCCTCACCCCCTGCAATCCTTCCTCCTGTACAGGGGCAGGCAAGCAAAAACTTATTCAGTGGCCAGGGCAGAAAGCCGTTGGGCCCTTCCCCAGGGTACATGAAGGTCCTCATGAAGTAAACCCACGCTTGGTTTCACTGTGCTTATTCTCTCCCCTCTCTTCTCCTTTTACATCCCATCTTTGATAGGCATTGCTGTGATCAAGCCCACCACAGCTGTGAGGTTCTTGATAAAAGACTTTTCTTAACCAGTTTTAAAACATGAGTCTGTTGGAGTTAGGCCTCCCTCCTATGTGCCGTTACGTTTCTGGCTACACCACCGTATTGCCTCTGCAGAAGCTGTTCGAAAAGAAAAAAACCCCTGAGATGGTTCTATTTTTTCATGCTTTTTTGTTAATTTGTACTATTAACCGGGATAAATCATTACTGTTTTTAAGCATCTGTGGTCACATAAATATGCACTTGTGACTCTCATTAATTCTTATCGGTCTGAAATACTGACAAAAATATATGAGCTGGGAATACCTGAGTCAAAACTGTAATTTAGTTGAGTCTTTTTAATGATACATTCTGGATAGCATCATATAACTGGTGACAGAAATAAGCCAACTCATATTCACCTAAAACAACTATTCCTTGATTCTTTTTAGATGGTCAAAAGACTGGAGGAGAAGAATAAGAAGGAGGGTTTTGAAAAATAAAGTCTGTAATTTTTCACCTGCAGTTTTGTACCAGTGGTCAACTTCAAGGGAGGGGGGGAAGGAAAAGGAAAGAAAAGAATTAAAATCTTGGTGTGACCGACAGATTGCAGACATTGCTTTTTTTTCCTAGCCTGTACCAGGGAGTTAAATCTCTGCCTTGTGTCTTTTTCACCCTGAGCCGGTGAGAGCTACAAAACCGTGGACGCGAGATGAGAAGTTTGAGTGAGGCCTTGGTGTGGACTGGCCACGTTGTGAAAGTGCCACAAAGAGCCTGTCTTCGGGGGCTGCCTGTCCCAGCTGGTATCTCCCAGCTCTGGGTGTTGGAAAAGAGCTAAGCCATGTGAAACTCGACATGCAGCTTTGTACGCAGCAGGGAGAGGGGCTGGTTTAGCATGAAGCGGGGAATGCCAAGCCCCACCTGATTTTTTTGTGTGTGTGTGGAGGTTTATATGCTGTTTTAAGTGTAGAATTAGGAGCACTAATTATGGCTGACGTACTGTTCTGTAATTTTTATTTCCAGCATTGTACAGTGCGTGCGTTTCTCCAGCCTTTGCTAGAGAGCTCTTTTTTGACTGCATAAGCAGAAAATGGCAGATTCAGAAATCAGCTGTTTCCCTAATGAATTCAGAGAAACTCACGTGGAAACACTGACTCTTAAGGCTCGTTTTTCATTAATGTGGAAGGGACTGGAGTTCTGACCATATAAAGGTAAAAGCAGGTGTTTCTCTGGGGCTATATTTGGCTTCTGCAGGGGTTACACACACGGAAAACATCTCGGGATCATTCTGTATGTAATGTGTTATTGAAGCTTTACATTATAAATCTATTGCCTTTTGGAAATGAGAAAACAAAATGTGGCGTGAGGATTGGAGGGGTCAGGAATAGGTCCTGTTGGTAGCAAAGCCCTGCGTTTGCTGTAACGTATTCCCTTCACTTCTCCCACTTTCTCTCATTATCTTGTTTGTTATGTGTAGCTGAATAAGCATGTAACCTTTAAGGCTGTGGAGCAGATCATTAGGAGTTACTGATTAACGCCACGTTTCAGTAGCAGATCCCAAGTTCTTCTCTTTACAAACTGAAGGGGTCTGGCTTTATGATTTTTTAATTAGAGTGTAAATATTGCAGCCTCATAAACTGCTTGATTTATAGATGACAGCAAAGTTTGCACTTCGGATAAGGACACAGGAGGCTTCAGAAATACAGTTTGAGTGCCCCTGTTTGCATGTACAACCATCTTGTTCTTTTGCCTTTGCTGCATTCATCCTGCTAGCCTTGCTAATAATGCTAATAATGTGTGTTGTCTCTTTAAACTGGCAGGATGAATGAAATTCCTTTTTATGTTTTTAAGCAAAAGAACAACTCTCATATTCCACCTTTTAACTGATAAAGTCAGTGACAAAAGTTGGAGTGGTATTATTGTCACTGTCAGCCAACAAGGTGAGCTTAAAAATTGATGTTCATTATAAGGATTCCAGAGAAGTTGGGCCAAATTAATCACTGAGCATCGCTGTAAGTGTCAGAGGCATGAGAGAAATGGCAAATCAAGATTGACAAAGATCCGAGGTGCCAGTGGATAATAGGAGGGTATTTCTGATATCTCTAATGCAAAGTGTTATCAGATTTTCAAGGACAGAGACTTTGTTTCATCGCGAAGACGGAAAGTCCTGCTTTTTCTCACGCAATCCACAGAGCTTGGCTTCCACGCACAGCTCAAGTTAGGAAATTCACAGGCATAGGGAGTGATACAAATTTTAACTGGACTTGAATCAGCATTAATAGCCAACACAGCACCCTAAAATCCTCAGCAGAAGTTGTTCATCAGAAGCTAGGACCCACCCTGGGCAGCAGGGTATTTGGCCAACATCTTTGTCCTTGGAGCAGAGAAAGACTTTGCAAACACTGAACTTCTGTTCTTTTTCCCTGTGGATCCTCCTTGCTCTGTCTCCGCTACCGACCTTCTTCAGCTTGCTGTCAGCGCTGTTCAGCTTGCACGGGGATGACTCAGCCCCGGGTTGCTCTCGGGGCAGTAATCCACCACCAGAGGCCTAACCCTTTGCGGGGGGGTTTTGCAAACCCTCCTTCCCTACTAGCATGGCTTGCCTCTTTCCATCTCGCACGTCCTCTGGAAACTATTGCCAGCATTGCCAATAGGATTTGCCTGTTGGGATTTTGGGGGGTTATATTTTGGGAAGGCTCTTTGTCACGTTGTGAGGAATTGCTCTGTCTGCCATTTCTTCGCTGGGCTCTTTTCAGGTGCCTGTACCCCTTACGCAGCCCACCTGCATCGTGCCAGTGGCCCTGGGCTGTGGGCAGGGGCTGGAAGGAGCCAGGGCACAGCGGTTTGCCTCTCTCTGGGCATGCAGGAGCAGCATAACTGAAAGCTCTTGGTGAGAGAGACAGAGAAAGCTGAAGCAGACAGTCTTCCATAATACATATACTTGATGAAGAGTGACTTTCCTGTCCCCAAATACATTGCACAGTGTCTGCAATGCTGGGATGGTCAGGACATAGCAGATGGAACAAAACCTGTGTTTTATTCTGCCCCGGCAGCTACTCTGAGCGACTGTCTGCAGTCAGCAGCCTGTGGGAAGAGTTATAAATTCTCCTTTTTGCCCCTTAGTGGTGCCTTTCTCCGTCCCCACGCTGGTCTCTTCCCTGCTCCAGCACCAGTGATCTCTCCTGTCTCTGACCAAACCGCTGGGAGAGGAGGCGGCCAGCTCCTACAAGCCAAGAGCCCGACTTCAGAATTGAATGCTTTCAGAAAATGTTGGCGCTCTGTTTGCTGCCTTTTCTCTGTAGTGAGAAGACTAGAAACAGAATTTTTTTTTCTAATGCTATCCGAAATGTTCATGAACAGTGATGAAATCCAAAAACATGCCACAGCGTCAGATTCACCTCTCCCTGCTGGAACTGTACTTGTTTTACTACAGGAAGTATTTTGTGGCTCTACAGTAGCAGCCTGGGTTTGTTGCCAAAGGCCCAAAGACTGAAGTTTGGTGGTTTTTTCTTTTTTTTTTTTTTTTTTTTTCCCCAACAAACTTGTTGAAAGGCCTTTCAGTGCAAACTTGATGTCAATGGCAATTACATATATGTTTACAGATTATGGCTCCAATCCCATCCTGGTAAATGTTTTTGCACATGGTTAAATCTGCACGTGTAATTGCCTAGAGAATAAGATCAGAAGTGGTGAACGTAGGAAGATAATAACTTGAACTGAACTGTTTTCTTGTTCCTGTTTAATTTTGAACCTATTCGACCCTTGTGAGTTCAAAAGTTCACCTCAGTCTTGACCACTATTGAGTTTGGATTCTGTTTAGGGGAAACTGTGACTCCAAGTACAGCGAAGGGTCAGAGGACAATAAATCCAATAGAATAAATAAAGTGATAAATGAAGCAGGCAGAGAGACAGAAAAGTGAAAAAATAACACATATTGGGTGAGTTCGTGGTTTCTCTGATGTTGAAAGGTGTTTTGCCACTGACTGCACTGGGGCTAGGATTTCTTTCGTAACACCTGGTTCAAAATCCCGGGAATTCAACCAGGATGTTTCTATTACCCGTAGCACTCCTGTGTCACTTACAATGAGCTTTGGTTTGTAGCTCTAATGCATGCTGCAGCTCCCAACAGCCCCTAGCTGCAACATGTAGCAGTCCAGTCTTTCTGGGGTGGAGAAAAAAGTGAAATTACAGAGAAGAATGGCTTTTGCTCCTTGTCCTGTTTCTCCCCAGAGGCTTCAGAGCCGCAAATGCAGTTATCTTCGCAACCCAGTTTCTTTGTGACCCAATTTCTTTTGTGTTTATTGAGCTCCTCTGTGATACCAATGAAGCTGGCACGAAATGTTTCACTAGAAATTTCGTGTGAAAAAGGACTGAGAACATTTCAGTGCATGTGTGTGCCGACAGCCTTCAAAGTCCTCAGTAGAAGTTCTTGTGGTGTCAACACTGAATTTGAGCATTGAATCAGGGTATCCTAAAGGTGAAGCGCAGTTTGCTCTGTGAGACACATTGCATTTTCCTTGGGCTTTCAATAAAGGAAACAATTTGGCTCTTTACTTTCAAAAGCCCAGACTTGCATCAGGAAAGTGCAAAAGTTATGTAGGGTCAAAGCTGCACCAGGGACATGTAAAGTGATTTAAGTCTGCTGTCTGCAAAGGAGCAAGGGAGATTAGTAGGAAATACAGATTTGTCTGATAGTTTACAAAGCACTTCAATAACTTTTAGGTTGAGATGTCAGGGCTTATATTAATTATTAATATTTTGGTATTCTCAAGATCCTAGTACTTCACAATTTAAATTGTCACAAATCCACCCATCATCAGCATGTAAGAGGATTTCTTTTTTTTTTTTTTTTTTCTTCCCCCTCCCTGCAGTAATTAAACTGAGCAGATTCCTGCTCTAATTCTGCTGGGTTTATGTTACTGGAAATTATCCACCTTCTTTCAAAAGTACAAACGTTAATTGAACGGGAACATACCAACAACTTGTAAAAAGAATTAAAATAATCAAAGTTTCAAGTTTTTTATACTTCTAAAGTGTGCAGTGTTTAAAAAGTAAGATAATTTCTCTGAATTCCTTGACAAATGTTTCTAGTCTATCAAAGAGACAGCACTTGATGGCTTAAGTACTTGGAAACTGAAGGAAGTGCTCCAACCATTACAGAAAGTCCGAGGTTTTAAAGAGAGAGAGAAGTATTTGAAATGCTCCCTTCAAGTCAGGTCTGGGTATTCCAGCTCAGAAATGCTTCTTGTTTTCAGTAAACTAAAAATGGAAAGAAAAAAAATCCAAACCCTGCAAAGGAAGGAAAGACAGAGAACCTGAGTAAGTGGTGATTTATCTGATAACAAAAATCCTGCTACCCCAGTCATTCATGGTTTATTTCTTTGGCATGCAACATTTAAGAGAAATCCACTGAGCGGTAGTAATCTCACTATTGCGAAAGCCAAATCCTTCATTTAAACTTTTGAGACAATTTTTCCATTTACTTCTCTGCCACTCAAGCAAAGAGCAGAAATCATAAGCTCACTCATACCAGTTCACCTCATCAATTAGAAAAGAGACAGGAGTTGCTTCCAGATGAAAAGGGGGTGCAGCAGAGGAAAAATATGCTGGAAAAATCAAAATAGATTGCCTCTAATAACTCCTGGATAGCGTTCCAAGCTTGGGTTGACCACATTGAGACATCCCTAAACTTTGGGAACGTTGAGACTTGGAGCTGCCTGTTAGAACAGGATCATCAGAGAACGGAAGAATATTGTACTTAATTAAAGAAATTGATGTAGAGAACAGAGCCAGCAGTTTGTCTTGTTCAAAATAATGAAACAACAAATTAATACATTTTAACCAAAATCTGAAAACCTAAAACCCAAACCCAAATTTTGAGTTCGTGCTTGCTGCCAAAAGTACCATTCAATAGTCCACAATTAGTACAAGTAGCAAGGTTATGGCTGATGAGTCCTTCGTGTTGACATAGGGAAGTTAAATGCAGAACACTGTTTGCTTCGTTTTGTTTTAGTTTTAACACCACCTTTGGCAGCTGAGAAGTTAGAGAGTATTAAAATAAAACCTTAATCGAAGAGAGTGAAAATTTGTACCGTTTCCAAGGTCTCTGGTGGGAAGTTGTTCACATCTGATAAATCAATTCCCAAAGTAAGGTAATTGGAGAAAATTGTGGTGTAATCCTCAATAGAAACACACATTTCCTATGCAGCAGAGAAAATGGTGTTGTCTGAAATGTTCCTTTAAGGGAAGAAATGTTTCCCTATGTCGTATCAGGTTTGCAAGGATTTTGGCTGGACAGCTAGTCAAGCCGTTGTTCTTGTTTGGAGTCGAAACAGGGGAGGCCATGTCCTCCCACTGAAAAGCAATTGCATATGGGCAGGCAGAGGGTGCGTGGTAGCCTTCTCGTGGTGGTTTTGTGGCTGTTCATTTGCGACCCGTGTCTGTGGAGGCAGCATGTGATGGCGTTGCAACTGTGCCTTTGGAGGGGACTCGGTGTTTGAGATGGACGCCTGAACAGTGGCCATGGGTTGCGTTTCGTTTCTTTGCTTCCACTGGGGATGAGCGAAAGGTGATGCTAGTGGTGATGGGAACGAAGGGAATCTCTTTCTTCAGAGAAACCCAAAGTTTCATAGTTCTAAAGGGCAGCCTGTCTCTGCCATAACTTGAAACCAGAGAGCTGAAGCACATGGATTTCATCTAGATGGGATGTAAAACAAAAGCTAGAAGGTATAATTGTGCTGAATATGATACTGGTTTTCTTACTTTTTGTTTTATCTTACTCTTCTCTTTCTTCTGCCAAAAGATGTGCTGGATGCCCGTTAGCTCAGCAAATCCAATTTTCGGTCTACTTTTATCCTGAAATTTAAGGGGCAGATTTAAAAAATATTAACGTGAACTATTCCTATAAGCAATCTAGTTTAGGAGAAACCAGTTTTATGTGGGTGCAAAGCAAGTTAGAAAAATAACCACTCAGACTAGCTACCAGTGGCTCATTGTCAACCTGGAAGGATGTACTGAATACGTTCTGTCTAGGACCCTTTCCACATTTGCATTAATGATTTGGATAATGAAATGGATATTAAACTTATTAAATTTGCAAATGATACCGAGCTGGGAGGGTCTGCAGGCAGGTTGCTGGATGGGATTAGAATTCAAAATTATCTTGACAAGTAGGAGAAAGGGCTTGAAGAAGATAGGGTGCGTTCAGTGAGACCAAATACCAAGCTCTGAGAGTAGGTGGCAATGAATGCTCTGACAAACACAAGCCAGGAGACGTCTGTTTTACGAGAAGGGATCAGAGAGGACTTCAGCAGATCGGTAGCTGAACACAAACCCTGCTTTGGGGGAGAAAACAGCCACGTTGAGGGCAGGGAAGATGGCGTGCATATTGAGATGATGAAGGGCATCCATTTTTTGCTTTGTGAAGCATCGGTGAGACTTTGGCTGTGGTGGTGTGCTCACTTTTGGGTGTGATAAGGAGAAAGATGTGCCCCAGTGGGAGAGGTTGCAAAGGGAGTGAGGAGACTGCCTGGAGGTCTGCCAAAATGCGGCCTTTGAGGACAGACTGAACATGTTAGGGTTGTTTAGAGTAAAAAAGGCTGAGGGGGCATGATCACAGGCATCAAATGTATAAAGGGAGGCTGCACAGAGAAAGGGAATCATTTTTCCTCTGTGTTCCCTTGACATAGAAGAAAAAGTGGTGGGATTAGACTGCAGCAAATGAGATTGTTAGATAATGGGGAGCATATCCTGACAGTATGGACTGTTAAGGACTCGGGCGGTTGAGGAATTGCAGGCTCCGAGAACTTATATTGAATGGCTGGATAAAGATGATCCCTCTTAGAGCATCCCATGGACAGGATGACCTTCCTAAGGCCTTAAATTCCTAAGTTAAGTAGTGAAGAACTGTATTCCTAGGGAGTTTATTTCAGGAAAATGCTAGTGAAGAAAGTTTTCCAAAGAAATCACCCCATTACCAGCTTTCTTAGAGGAACGTTCAAGTGCCTACAGCTGCATGGAGCTAGGCAATGGCGTCAGCCATGCAGCCATATTAGCACAAGTTGTTGTGGCAGTTAAGAGCTTTCCCCTCCACCTGCCCTGAGCTTTTTGGCCTGTGTGGACACAGTATGAAAGCATGCAAGGCTACTTACTTACTGGAGCAGCAAGGAGAGAAAAAGGGTGTAAGGGAAGAGGATGCTTGGCCAGTACATGGGCCGGTACACTCATCTTTGATACGTGCCATCACCTAAGAAATACCTCTCTGGAAGAAGAGGGACCATTTATAGCCTGGTACATCTCCAGTTCATAGCTCTTGCAGGGGCACCGTAGGTACCTCTCCTTGCTCTGTGCAGGAATCTAGCATTGTAAAGCAACCACTTAGGATTAGAAAGAAAGAAAAAACAAAACAGCTTTTCCACGTGACAGTGTTGTTCGTATCCCCTACAGTGAAAATTAAATGTAAAATTATGTCTTTTGAAGATCAAGAAATGACACAATGGAAGAGTATAATAGAGTGTAAATAGAGGGTAAACGGTAAACTAGCAGTGCAGTGCTAAATGAACGATTTCCCTTCCGTCAAGGGTAATCCCTTCCAGAGTGAGATATAGTGCTTTACCTTGGGATTCTGTTTTATTTCATGACATTTCATCTCTAATTTTTGCTAGAGCTTTGGTTCGCTGCGAGCAGTATGGATTCATCATGTGCTTTCCAAGCATGTTGAGCAGTTTGTGTGTATCCAGCAGAGAAAAATCTGTGGTATTAATTGAGAACTTGATCACATTATAAAGGGTTGCGAATTACATACGTGCACGATGGAAGAGGCTGAGATTTTCCTGTGCAGCCTAACTTTTGCATTTCATGCTTAAAAGTGCTTAAGTTTCCACCTCCGGCGTTGTGGTAATAGTATCAAGCGGTCTGATATCAAGGTCAGTGGGGCCGTACAGCAGTCGACGACAGCGAGGTCATTGCCTTTCTGTGAGCAGGCTCTCGGGCACGGTGGTTGCAGAAGCAAGTTTGGAGTCTTTATTAAAGGCGGAGTCTCCACCAGCACTGTGGTATCTCTGTCTGAGGAGATCTCTTTTGCAGAGGTCGTAACTGCCAACTTGTCAGGTATTTCCTGGAATTGTCAGCCTCTCTGGGGTGCCGCAGACTGTGGTGTATAAAGCCACAGCACTGACGTATCACTTACCTAGTTCTGCGAGACTTAGCCTCTCCGTGAAGTCTGCAAACTGTCTCCGTCTTGTGCAGAATTTGCATTATCTAAGGATCACTATGTATGCTATGGTCCATTCGCCTTTGCAAATGCTGTTTAAATATAGCATCCATAAATAAATGTTAAATAATTCATGAACATAATTTTGTAATTTCTGCTAGGCCACACCTCTCTAGGGGCATATTTATGAACATGCGTCAGCCTGGAATCAATGTGTCTGCCAAGCGCCCTACCTCTGAGGCAGAATTCCCACATCTAGCCCAAAATGCTGCAAACGACTCTGATTCCACTTCACTAGTCATCCATCATACTGTCACTTTAATTCAGATGCTGCTACTTGTTTTAATAACATACATCTTACACAAAGAATATTGCTAACACAAGATTCTTGAGGTAGATTTTTACAACCTCATAAAATGGTATTAACCCTTTGATCCCTGATATTCTTTTCATACGGCTTTTTTTTATGCTTATCAATAACCTGTGTTCGTGGGGTCTATTCATGCTGGAGAATCCGACATCAATCACCGCAGTAAAAATATTATTCCTCCAGCATTACCCTAAAGAATTATGGAAAGAATAAAAGTGTTATTGCAGGAATTATTTAGCAAACAATAGATGGATAAAATGTATTATGGTAAGTGTTAAATTATATCACCTCATTACAGGAAACTACCTGAGATAGCACAGAAGGTAGTTCAGTGCTTTTTCTAAGTAGTTCAAAGAGAACAATAGCAGAATCCCACAAAAGGTTTTACTATGAAACCCTGGAATGACAAGGCAAATGATGTATTATCAAATAAAATGATAGTTTAGAGAGAAAAAAAAGAAAATGCTACCTGCATATTTCTGAGTTGCACCTGGAGATATTTTGGGGGTGAGGGCAGGAGAATAATAGTAATTTACAGTTAGCTGCTTAATGCTCAAGTATTTAAGCGGCTTAATTTTTTTTTTTTTGCATATCTTTATAAAATACCTTCCTCGTTGTAACAGAGCAACGTGGAATGTGCAGTTTTAAAAAATATTTGGTTTCTATTCCAAATAAAGAACACGCGAAGTTATTTCTTTCTTCCTTCTCCCTGCTTCTTTTCTTTGCGGCCAGCACCAGGAATTAGCAAAGATTTTACTGAAATGCTTGATTAAACCAATTACTAAAATCATGCCCATATTTTAGGTATTATTAAGGATACCTAAACAAGGTTGGGTTCCGTGATTTCACCAAGTAGACTCTTATCAGTTAATGCAGATTTAGAGAGGGGGAAAAAAAAGCATAATGTTACGCTGGGCTCATGGGATTCATTTGATCAACATGATTAAATTATTTCCTTACTCAGCTAGAAGGAAATTACTAGTAACCAGACATTATGTGTCTGTTAATTATGTGCAATAAGGTTCTCTGCTATCACACCAGCTCTTGCATTCATGTTCTGTGTGTTTTAAAGGCATTCTCATTTTTTAAATGTAAATATTGAAAAGGGACGGCTATAATTTTCTTCCCCTTATTTAATAAATACTTAACGTGCCAAAACGCACTTGTAAGAAGCAGCTGTTTGTCCTTGGTGTAATCATAGGCAAGTTTGTGGCGATGACATGCTAGCATTTCACATGTTTTGGGTCGCCCCCACCAGGATTTTTTTTTGTGTTGCAATCGTTCATTTTTTCAAGTTGGATCATTTATTATCATAAGGAATGTGAAGGAGGGTTTGCCAGAAACCTGTAATTTTGCTTGAAATAGTTAATCTTCCTGATGCGAGGTCTGCTCACCTATACGTTGTCTTTGTGCCAGATCTACGTTCTGCTCTGATGCTGCCCAATCTAGGATTTCAAAAGGATTTTTTATAAAGGAAGAAACAACATATGGTACAAGAGGGGCCTTATTCTTTTTCTAATGAAATGATGGGCTTCTGTTTCATATTAAAGTGTTAATAGGTCTGAAATTAGGTCTCAAAAAAGAGAATAGTGCTTTTAAAATTCTTAATATGATTCATTATCTGCAGTCAAAACCAGATGACATTTATTTTTATCCAAAAAAAAAAAGGAAAAAAAAGCCAGAGGAGAAAAAAAATCCCGGATTCAGGCTGTGATTTATTGAACAGAAAGCTCTTTAGAATCAGAGCTTGGGCTGGAGGCTGGAGGTTTTGTTTGAGTTTGAGAACCTTCATATGTTTATGAAATCTAAACAAATATTTCAAAGAAGGTGGTGTCACATTTGAAGTAAGTGATCCTATTAGGCACTGGGATACGGCTGCTTTGTTGAAGGACTGGGCAGCATTTTATGTATGATAGTGCTGTGTACCGCTAATATACCGAGACATTACTTTCATCCGAAATGCCGATAGGACTGAACTTCTCTCATGCACTTTGGCTTTCAGTGTTAATAATGAATGAATAAAGTTCAGAGGATAGAAGCTAAATGGATATTGTGCTTTAAAAGAATGAATTTTAACTAACAGCATGCCAAGCTATTCAGAAATGAGCGAAAGACAGTAAATGGACATATTTATTGGAAGTGGATGGGAAGGCTGTAATGAGGCATTTGTACAACTTAGGCTGGCATAAAACACTAGAAATTTCAATACAATTGAAAATATGTGTTAGAAATAACGAAGGTTTGATGACATTTTCTTGATTACGTGGATTTTGGGTGCATCCTTTTTTGCCACGGTTAGCTTCCACAGGATAGCCATCTCTTCCACACCCTGTTATTCGATATCCTTATCTTACTCTATGTCTGCCAGAAACGTAAGTGTGAATCTAATGTTTTCTGTAGATCTTGGGCACTGCCAGTAGGCAGCCTAGAAAGTACCTTCTCTGGAAGCATCATCTGGATGATGTCTTCAGACTTTCTTTATCTGATTATTACGAACCACCAAGCTGCAGTGACGGTGGTCACTCTTTACCAAGAAGACTTGTTAGTCATCCAGATCCTCAGTTACTGTCAGTCAACTTCAATATTACGATGTCAGCTCACATCAACAGCAGGTCTGGCTCAGAACAGTCATCAGCCCTTGTAGGACGTAGAAAATGGCAGCGAAGAGCAAGAACATCCTGAGGTTTCACGCTGCCTATACCAATGGGTTCTCTTCCACACTCTGCCTCCCACCTCTAGGTGCTTTAGTGGCTTACCCCAGAAGACCAGGCACTTAGAGATGCTCTCAAACGTGTGGAAACACAAAGCACAGTTGTACATAAGTAGTGCTTGTGGTCAGCTCTGTCAAAGTCACAAAACAACGACGCTCAGCACTTTCTGATGAATACAAAAAGAATTATATAGCGAAGAGCTAATCCCAAAATGATGTGCATGTATGTGGAGAGGTACGTCTGACATTCACATTAATACCAAATGAGTTCATCATGATTAATGTTATTACATTAAATATCGAAGGAATTAATAATGATTAGACCATTATTTTAAAGGGTTACCAACATGACACTGGCTCATTTTTTAACAGCTGTAGACAGTTGAGTTTGGACTTTTTTCTCTCTGCACATTTCTAGTCCTCACCTCCTTCAACCAAATATACTCACTTGGAATTTCATCTTACTGAATTTATGATTTTATGGCTGTGTTTCCTGCCAGGACTAAATCCAAGTCCTGATGAAGTCATTAGGAGCTTTGCTGTTCACTTCACCGCTGCAAAAAGCTGAGGCCTGATCCTGATCAGGAATTTGTATCAGGAATAGTGTGGCCAGCAGGACCAGGACGGTGATAGTGCCCCTGTACTCGGCACTGGTGAGGCCGCACCTTGAGTACTGTGTTCAGTTTTGGGCCCCTCACTACAAGAAGGACATCAAGGTGCTGGATCGTGTCCAGAGGAGGGCAATGAAGCTGGTGAAGGGTCTAGAGCACAAGTCCTATGAGGAGCGGCTGAGGGAGCTGGGGTTGTTTAGCCTGGAGAAGAGGAGGCTGAGGGGAGACCTTATCGCTCTCTACAACTGCCTGAAAGGAGGCTGTAGCGAGGTGGGGGTCGGTCTCTTCTCCCCAGTAACAAGGGATAGGACGAGAGGAAATGGCTCAAGCTGCACCAGGGGAGGTTTAGGTTGGATATTAGGAGAAACTTCTTCACTGAAAGGGTAGTCAGGCATTGGAACAGGCTGCCCAGGGAAGCAGTTGAGTCTCCATCTGTGGAGGTATTTAAAAGAAGGGTAGATGTGGTGCTTGAGGACATGATTTAGTGGTGGACTTGGCAGTGCTGGGTTAACGGTTGGACTCCATCGATCTTAAGGGTCTTTTCCAACCTTAATGATTCTATGATTTCCCTGGACTGACAGGCACTATTTCCACTGGCTTCATTGGACTTTTATATGCCCCCTTGATCCTAGGAAAAAGCTAGAGAATATTAGTTCGGGGCTGGGGGGAGTTAATATTTAGCATAGAAGGAAGGTTTCTCTGTCATAACTTCAGATACTTTTGCGGGAAGATGAAAAGTAAAACAAACGAAGTAAAACAAAGTAAAACAAATTGAATAGTGAACAAGCCAAACCTGTAAAATGCTACCAGGAAACTCTCTCCCTGCACAAAGACAAGTCACACCAAGACTTCAGTGAGTCACTTGGCCTTGTCACATGCTGCAGGCTCATGTATTGGAATAAACCAGAACTGGGATGGGAGAAAGGTTGCAAACAGTCTGCTGTGAAATTTAGCCGTGCGTAGTAACGTGGCCTGAGCTAGGGAATAGCCACCCGTCACAAAATGATTCTCTTTGTGCAGCAGCTTGCACCTTGTACATGGCAAATGCAAAGACAAAGAGGTTCTTGCTTGCTTCCTATCCTTCATCATCCCAGTTTTTAGTGAAAACTGATTTTGCTGTTTTTACAGAGGATCTTTGCTTGCAGGACTGTGTGTTAATGTGCATTCTTCTTCCTTTTAAAAAAAAATCGCCTTCAAAGAGATCAATAAGAAACTCCAAGTTACATGTGCAGTATTATGCTTTAAATAAAACTGGCTTAACTGGGGTAAAAAAAAAAAGTAAGATGCAGACTTCGCAAATAGGAAAAATGCCTGAACCAGATGATTAAGAGCTATGTGTTTTATAGGAAAGGCTGCCAACACTGGGGTAATACACTGTTTCTTGATGCACAAATAGTATTATATTCCACACTTTTAATAAAACTAAAGAAGCCAAAAGTTCTCATAAATTATCTATTCAGTAGAAACCGCTAAAACCTACTAAATCTGTTTTGAAGTACTAATATTTCACAGACAGTATTTAAAAATAGTGCATATCAAAGTGTGTGATTTATAAAGGGGAGAAAGCAAATATTTTTCCATTTCTAATTTGAAATTCTTGGATAGAAGGATAAATCTTGTAACATTTGTCTGCTTTTCTTTACTTTTTGTCTTTGCTGATTTTTCACAGGCCTTAGCTCAGATTAAATTGCTTTTCGATCAGCTGCTGCTGATTAGTCATTTCAGCCCATTCACAGAAAAGTATATTAGGAGTCACAGTTTGGCTGTAATTTTTTTTTCCTTTTTTAATTGTTCAGAATTTTTCTGTGGTTGCTTTATAAAATGGTAGGTTGGGGTTTTCATTTGGACTTTTGTTCTGCAGTACAAGAAACTCAAGTAAAGAGAGGATTAAACTGGTTGCCAGAAGCCCATTTGTTATAATGTTGCTTTTCCCATGGGTCTTCCTGTTGTGTCCAAGGTGTACCAGCCTCTTCAGCAATATATATATATATATATATTTATTTGTATCTGTCTGTTAGGAAATTAAACATGTCAGGGACCATTCTGTGGCATTGAGGCTCTCGGGTATGGAGCTGCCCATTTGTATGTTGTTATACACTTTTGCCTTCAAAATTAAGATGGTTGCATGGAGGCTGCCTCTTGGGAATGGTCCTTGATCTATGAAAATACCTGGTTCTTGCCAGGGAGTTGGCCAAGAGAATGGTGGACAGGTTGGGCCAAAACATGCAAGGGATGGGACTGATGACCGAGCAATATAGGTGGTGGAGCTGCTAACTTGTAAAGCGTGCAAGTACCTTAGTGTGCTTACTGCATATTTGTATCACTCTTGCTGCTAAATGCTAGTTCAAAACTGGAATTTTCAACTTCCAAAATTCAGGTCCATGTTCACTGTGTCCATTTTTTTACCCTCGTGCGCTGATTTTTCAGGTGTGATAGCTTTTTCTTTCAGTTGATGTCAGTGGACAATGGCAGTACTTGCTGCCTCTAAAAATCTCATCATAGAAGTCTGAATGGAAAGTTTGGGGTCAAAGTTCCCTGTTTATAATCCCTTGTTTAAATCTACACTTACATCTCACGGAAGGCATCAAGATTAAAGTATGTGTTTTAGGGCACAGTCTTCGAGCAGGATGATTTTCTCTGCCAGATCAGGATATACCACCCTGAAAAATCTGAGCCCAGCTGTATTGAGCCAGATCTGTATATTACACATGAAATATTCACTGAACTGGGCATTATTATCAAATACAATGACAGGAAAGTAATGTGCAATGGGGTCTTTTGTTTAGAATAATTTACATGCTGGAGAGATGTAGCCAGACTTGTCAGTAGTGGCAGGGTCAGATATCACTGTTTTTGCTGTTCCTCAGTTATGTGTGAATTTCTCCGTTGTAAAAATACCTGCAAAATGTATATACAAAATAAAAGATTGTACTTTCAGGTCTGGATGGTGCGCAAGTGGTGAGCTGACTGAAGAAAAGCGCAACTGTGTGAATGTGCTTTGAAAAGTACATTGAGATCCACTGATACGTTGTACACAGAGAAGGTATTAAGTCTGCTAGGAGTATTTTGTAATTATTACAATGCAAAATCAAAACCCGATGTGTATGCTTAGTTCTGGTTAGTCGTTTGTTTTGCTGGAGGCACGTCTAGTGGTTCCTGGCAGATTTCTGGTCCTCGCAGCAGTAGGCTCAGTGCAGGGAGGATACCTAAGAAATATGTCCTGCTTGATTGCCACCAGGACTGCGGCATAAGGCAACAGGTTGGAGAAAGCGTGGGAAGCCTGCCAACGTGGTGAGAGAAAAAAGGGTATGTCCAGGCTGGTGAGTCTGCGGGCTTTGCTTGCCTGGCTGGTGCCAAGTGTTGGTTATCCGAACGCTTTTAAGGACAGTGGAGGACATCGGTGTGAGTTGTGCCACTGGCTTCAGGGGAGGCAAACGTTTTGTAGCCCCAGCACTTGTCAAAGCTTATGTGATAGAGAAGGGTTTAAATGCATAACAGTGGCACCGAACCTCTTTGTGCCTCTTGCTTGATGGGAGACAGGAAGGTGACTGCAGCCTTGGCTGGTGCCGCGCGGGCGCTGGCCGAGCACCCGCGGGGCTGGGCCCACAATCCCCCCGCGCGATAACGTGGCAGACGGCGTCGACAGGATCGCCTGCCCCCGCGCCTTCCCTGCAGTGGGTCAGCGAGACTTATAGCAGTCTAAACTGGGAGAGTGTTACCTACTTAAACTGTTTTTCTGACTTAATAAGAATTTTTCATCTCCAGCAAGCCATTTTAAAATATTGTCTATACACAAACAGTCATTCTGAATAATAGGCCTGCACACAGTAAATGTCAGCTCTTTAAATCACAGAGGACTTCGGAAGCGGAGTAGAGAATGCTTCATAACAGTTTAAACTTCAGCCTCCCATTTATTATGTATGTGTTTATAAATCTCTGAGGGGCACTCTTTTTCCTTCTGGGAAGCCCAAAGGAGCAGAGTTGTTTGTCAGCCCGGCTGGGTGGTGCGCGGTGCCGTGGTTGCTCCTTTGCATTCTGACCCCATTTGGTTTCAAGGTTGGTATCCAAGGTTGTGCCTGAGGAAATTTTATTTTCTTTTCTCCTAACAGCAGCATATAGGACCTTTTGTTTCTAGGTAGATAGCAGTGGGAGAAAAAAAAGTGGCGAGGGGTCAGCAGCGCAGTGTTGTGTTGTGTTTTCCTTTTTAAGCTGAACGTGAGTGATCACCACCTTTAGAAAAGGGCTCTCCGTTTGTCACATAGGAAGAGTATAAGGGTATCTTGCACGGCGATGGCTTTGAAAAATTTCTTCAGTGTTCCCATCTATCTTGGTTAGTATGAATACTTTAGCATTAAATGGAGAAAAGGAGAATCCATCAATAGTTAATAACTGACCTTAAGATAAGAATTCAAAGTTCACTACAATTAAACCCAAGTGTCAGCAGAACCCACAAGGGAGACTATCAATATATTTGACTATACCTACCCATAGATAGCAGATTTAAATTCTGTAAGGGAGAGGACTGTGCATTATTCCTAATAAAAACATATCATTGTACTGTCTTATATCCCAGACAAAACACAGAAGTTCCGTGTTATGAATGATAGTGGGAGAAAACATACTGAAGAGCAAATGTGATTCTGGATGGAATTTCATCACATGACTCTATTGTAAACCAGATGTTTGTCAGGTTCGGTGGGAGAATGTATCCATCTTGAAATTTTTAATAAGGTTACATAAAGGATTAAAAGCAAACATTTACAATGCACAGAATTTAAAGATAATTATATTTCTCTTAAATTTGTTATTTGCTTGGTAGATCATTACAAATATTTACATAATTTATCTATGGTGCAGTGCACCTCATGGATGGCTTCTTTCATTATGATGTTTGATGTACATCCACAGCATCAGAAAAACAAAACATAAAGAGGCTGTTCCACAGACATAAACAATACTTGTGATGTAAAAAATATGCTCTATTATTAAAAAGAACAAAAGCTGCGGCCAAACCTAGGAGTTATGGGGTAAGATTCTGACGCTTGGAGGAGAGAATTACATTTCCCTATGGAAAGCAGTGCTGGCCTCACCCCAAGGGGAGCTTGCTCTGGGTAGAAAGTAGATATGTTCTCACTCTTGCTGCTGCAGCTGATTTTTTTTTTTTCCTTCGGTTTCTGTCCCCTTCTGAGGAAAGAAGAGGGAGAACAAAGCTTGAAAAAAGGGCAGAGAGAGAGGAGAAAGGGAAGCTTTATTTTGTAGTTAAGACTTCAATTGCTTTGCATTTGCAAATTTGTTTATGCCAGCATCCTTGTAATACCTGTGGGCAGTTTTGTGGGGCTACATTCAAGGCCACTAACTCTCAAGAATATCTTTTCTGTCCTTTTTACTGGCAGATAATTCATAAGGAACTTCATAGCAGGGTGTATCGAGCGTACACAGAGATACACACATAGATCCTGCAGCGGTATAGCGTTACACTGGTCTCAAAAAAACAATGCTGAACAAGCCTATGTGAAGAGTTTTTGAGGCTTTTACATTAAATAACATTTGAAAGAATAGGAAGGTGAACAAATCATACTCCCTGTTTCATTTTGGGAGATATTCTTCCACTCAGTGGATTTCTAATTCATGGGGAACACGGACAAAGTAAGTTAAACTAGTAAAATATGAGAATACCTTTTCCTTGACATCATCTCCCATGTAGCTGTGGGATGTATAAGTCCACTTGGACTTCAGTTGTGATATTTTAATACACCAACCAACTTATTGGGAGTGGAAACGAATATCTACAGCACTTTAATCATTCCTGGTACCAACAAGATCTGTTGAATGCAAAATCTCCACCAAGTCAGAAGGCAGTATTAATGTTGAGATATAATGTACTAAACCTGGGAAGTAGGCTTCTGAATGTGGTGCTAATTCAACCACATTATGGACCATTTATGGCCCAGGTGGATTGTTACAAATGGAAGATATTGCTGATGATTGCTATACCCAAGTTAATGATGTGATAGGAACCTTGACACCCGCTAGCTGAGAATTGTACTGCATAGCCTGCTGTCACGCTGCTCTTCTAGCTGCCTCTTCACCTCCACCAGCCTGCAAGGTGCGTAGCATAGCCTGCAAGGGTTCAGTACTGCCACCTCAGAAATCAAGGAGATGTTAACTTTCTTGCAGAATAGTTAAGTGTGCAAGAGAGATTACTAGTTCAGAACCCCTAACTATAATCTTTACTAGAAAAGACTAGGTACCACAAACTTCTCAATGGCAGAAAGCAAAAGCTGTCTTCTAGTACTCTGAGTCACAGAACATGGGTTGATTCTGATTTTTTGCTTGGGTCGTGATAGGTTTGGGAGGATGATGCATGTATATCTGTGGGGGAGAGAAAAAAAATTAGGGTTACTGGAAAATTGTGAAAGTCCTGAAGATTTGATCCAGAATTTTTCTGCAGCTGTCCCACTGATACTGGCTGGGCACCCCCTATCAGTGTAGGAGATCCCTCAAATGTTTAGCGAGTGTATTTTAAATATTTTTCCAGCAAACTCTCTGCATTCAGGTAGTTGGTAAGATGGGGCAAGTCATCAATGTCTTGGCATCCATTTAAGCTTGAGAAATAACATCACGATTGCCCTGTTGAGATACAGAAATGTATCTCAAAAGCCCAAAGCAGGACAGTTGCGAAGAGGTATTTCTTGCATTGAGTAATGTAATTTTACAGCCTTGAGATTGTCTTGGAGAATGTTACTAAGTTAAAAATGTCAGCCAAGATCAAAGCATAGTGAAAAATGTATTGCTGTAGCAGAGAATCAGAGGTGAGGGGTAGGAGACTGTGTCCAAACCCTGCGCCCACTTATCCCTCCCGCTGCCCCCTGACCACGTTAGCTAATCTCATTTTAGAGATACAGCACAGGAAAAGATAAAACATGAAATAGCTGAATCTGACTTACTTTGAATGTCTGTCAAGTTTCACGTCTTTTAAGTCCTAAACAGATTTATTTCACTTATATCAGTCACTCTGTGGCAGGTCTACATAAATTAGAAAGCAGTCTGGGAGAAGGTCCTTCAGTTGCCAACTTGCCTGTATCACAGATTCCCGCAGAGTACATAGTTCTACGTGTATATGTGGAAGAGATTTGAGATTCAGTAATCATCGCGGAGTGTCGCTTTCCTCATGGCTAAACACCCAGAGGAGCTGGCTGAAAAGGTTAGCCGTATCTGTCAGGTTTTTTGGGTACAACAAAGGATCTTGTCTGTTCCGTCTAAATAAGGCGTAATCTTGAATGCATGGGTCAAATATTCCAAGTTCATTTACCAAATCACTGGGCAAATGTCACAAGTTCCAGACAGACTTAGTATAGAGCGATGCAATCTATCAATACTTAAGCATATTGGAGGGAGAGCGTCATGGCTGGGAGTGTTATTTATTCAGTGAAGCACATGCTAAATTGAACAGCATGCTTTGGATAGAGAGGGTGGGGGTCTAGCACTCATCTTTCCAATGAGCTTTTTTATTTCCGTGTAGAGAGATTTTATACTCAAAAGACCTGTAACAAAAGCCGTTTAGACTCACTTGCCATCCAAGTGTATTATTTCTCCCTGTTAGACTGCAAAGTCTTAAGGAAAACAAGTTTTTGCTAATAATTTTCAGTTCAGATTGGACCTGTGTGGGCTTATAAGGTCATTCGCTTGACTGAGCAACCACGGACGTTACACAGTGGGAAGTGGGCAGGGCTAGTGCTTGACAGCTGTTCTTGGGAGTGATGGCCATATGTATCCCTTGCCACAGGACTGGTTTTCTGATTGAGATAATTCATTTGTGGAAATACTTGCCTGCGCTCTGAGGGATGATGCCGTAAATTCAAAATAACGTGGAGATGCATTGGGTTTACACGGGCATGAGTGGGCTCTGCTGGTGTCCGCCTGACAGCTCCAACTGGCACAGGGTCAGTTGTCCCTCTGAACACCAAAGGGTTATCGCTATCAGGAAAAGGTGCAGAATAGCGTCTTCTCTAATCAGCAAAATTGCATTTAGATACTCGCAAGAAAGCCTTTTTTTATTGCCGTAGTTGTGTCGCGTGTCAGCGGGCAAGGCTTGTGGTCACGTAATGCACCAGCACCTGTCTGTGTCTAGAGGAAAGGTATTTTTTTGTCTTGGTGCCTCTGTCTCCTTCTCTCTTTCTCCCTTGGTCCGACTCATCCACTTATCTTGTAAGCTTTGTTATCACTGAGAATGCCTCTTATTGTGCTTAGGTACTGTGCCTATCGGAATGATCTTGTTTGAGATATCTTCATTTCACAGATGAATATAACCAAGAATGCAACAACCCTTAAAGGCCTTTGCTAAGGTTGCAAAGTGAGGTAATGTGAGAATCATGATTGCCTGTACACACTGAATTCAGCCTTCTTGTGCATATGTGTCAAGATACAATCTTTAGTGACGTGTTCACTCATTATTTCTTCCACAGGCCACTTCCCTTAGCTGTCAGCCTCGTCTTTTAACTCACTTGCTCCATGTACTTCCCTATGTCTTTAAAATAACAACCTGAAAGCACAGAAATGCTATGGTGGCGACATTCATATGAGCCATTGGTATCCTTGGGAAGTTCGGGGCCAGGCTGCGTGGCATTCTGAAGTGTTTGGGGTTTATTTTTGGAGGGCTAAAAGGAGAAAAGTTGAATCTTTCTTAGAGCTATCTGTACAGAGCCTACTCAATCTATGAAGCAAATAAGTTCATATCAGACAGCGATCCCATCACCAGGACGAGTCTTCATGCTCTGCAGAGCTGAGGCAGTTTGAGTAAGTGTCCAGGGCAGGTCCTTACCTACTCTCTCTTCCTCCTTGTGTGCTGTGCCAAAATACATGTTTCATTAACCTTTAAGGGATTGAGACTATGCTGAAGTTACGTGATACTGGGGTGCTTTCACATGAGACTGTCAATATGGATATGCTTGGAGTTGGTTTTGCCGTATAGCTGCAAAGTATCATGGCGTTTGTGAGAGAAGAGCGTTCATCTACACCTACAGGTAGTTATCACGTTGTTGACTTACTGAAAATGTAAGCAGTCTGCTCTGTCTGCAGCTTAGCAGGTGTAGCAGTCCTCTTTTTCTTCCACTCTCCGTTCCCATTATCACGTTTTTACACTTTTCCTTAATGAATGCTCCCCAATATCTTAGAGGTTCAGAGAGACTAGCTGGGCAATTCACGTCCCATCCACTTTACCTATCTATGACTTTTGGGTCTTACGCAGCTTTTTGCCTACTTCCCCTCTAATAAGGCAGCTGGAGGATGTGTTCAAAGGGAAAGGACCTAATGTCACTAACATGTGGCTGGAATTTTTCCTGTTCTTGAATCCTTGCCTGTATTACCCCAGAATTCCCTTTAACACATGGAAACAGTGAGTAGCTTCATAATTGGCTATCTAAGAGTATAGTTAACACCGACTTGTTTGAATAGAGGCATGGCGTCAAGCTTGTAGGTCTGTAGGGCTTTACTAAGACTTTATTTCCATTAGCACTCCAATCCGCAGCATCTGTAAATTCATAATTTTAATCCCCACTTGTTTAACTTGCCAATGAGTGATATGCTAAATCCAGCCTGATTGTGCCTACTCTAGCAAAGGTATCAAGCTGCTATGGAAATAAATAAACGAATTCTTCATGAAGTAACCATCGGACATGCTGCTGTTGCTATTTGTAAAGCTGTTGTCTTTCATCAACTTGTTTTTGCATGAGGTTTTGAAAAGCCATTCCGAATTGTGTAAATACCTGAATATAATTGGCTTTCCAATTTCACAGCTTATCAGAAGGAGAAAAAGAGAAGGGGGGAAAACCCTAGATATTTCAAAGACAATAAGTGCATTTGATGTAATGGTCTATGATTTTGTCTTTTGTTGTTTAACCCAGGATTGAAGAAACAGATGGTAAGATTTTCTAGGAAGCTTAAAACGGAAGCCAAGCTAATACAAAACTGTTCAGCTATCAGACAGGGTAAATCCATTCTGTCGCTTGCTTTTTTTTTTTCCAAATCACAACCCATCAAAAGAAAGGTTTAGCTTCATAAAAAGATATTTACCAGGAAGCTTTTTGCAAAGGAGAAGGGCATGCTTTGTTAAACCAGATGCATTTTATTTTTCCTGGAACCAAGATTTATGAAAGCAGTATGCTCATATTTCTCCATATACAGTAATTGGAACTCATTATGCTAATTGTATTTCCATTATCACTAATTAACAATCATAGTGACCTGGCCCACAGTCTAATTTGTCTTTAATCTGTTTTTGTATAGGGAGTTTTACCCTGTAATTTCAAGGTGATAATTCTATTCAGCACAACTTTATTGAATAGTGAAATGTAATACTTGTAATATTTAGGGCTGTTCCCATTCAGATAGTTCAAAGGGAACGGGAAGTGAATTTATACCTGTCCACGCTGCTGCATTAGTGGATCTGCCTCCCTCTTGCACTCTGTTTAACCTACTTGTGTCTGACTTAACCTGTATGCAGCTTATCTAGAGTAACCGGAGGTTGGTCAACATTTGCTGATGAGATTTGCGAGCTGTGAAGGAATGTGTGCGTGTGTGTTTATTGGTGGATAAATCTGCGGGAATTTGCCGTTTTTCACTTTGTGACACTTTACCTGCAGGAAAACAGGATTTTCCTTAAATGGTGTTTCTGGTGTAGTATAAAACATGTCCTATGTCTCGAGGGGGGGAAAAACCCCTCTGAGCTTAGCATGAAAAGTGTTTTGTTTGGTTGGGTTTTTTTTTTTTCTTTTTACTTAAACAACAAGTAAATGCTTGTTTGCTTTTTCTCCAGGGTTTGCTGGCATTCAGACATTCCAGAGTGTTTTTCTGCAGTTTCAGAGTGAGGGAAACAAGCAGTGCTGTGCCACTGGGGTTTTGCAAATCCTGCTGTACTGCTCATCGCTCTCCAGTCAGTGTTACAAAAACATTCAGCGACTTACTCCAAGCAACCCAAATGTTTTTCTCTGGTGCTGCTCACCTACTGCCCTTTTCCCTCTGCTGATTCACTGGTTGTGCATTGCTGCTGATGTCATGTTGTTCCCATCTTACCCACTGATCGACTGATGCCAATAATACTGTGCCGGGCAAGCCCTCTCCCTTAAATCCTTGGCTTATTTCTTGGCTTCCTATCCACACAGGGTGCCACCTTTCAGCGAGGTGGATACTAAATTTATCCGATTAGCTATATTATTGCATACCCTTTGCACTGCCCCTGCTGTGCTTTGTCATTGAGGACTTTTGAAGCTGGGAACGACTCTAATCTGAGTCATTGATTTATATCCCCGCTTCCATTTCTAACCCTTTCTGTCCCAGGAATGGCCCAGGTCTCTGGGCAGAGGAAATTTGTATAATTTTCAGTTGTTGATTTGTCCCTGGATGGATATGAATATATATATGTGTATACATATATATTTATAAATATATATATGGAGTTATAAATATATACATATTTTGCTCAACCAGTTGTTTTCCAAATGATTTCTCTGGTTGCAGCTCTCTCCCCGCAGTGCCTTGGTCTCCTTCTGCATGCCGCTTCCCTACTTTAGAAAGAGGTGAATCACATCGCTGTCGCAAATCCTCACGGCTCCTTCTCTTCACACTGGAATGTGCGACCTCCCAAATCCACAAGTGAGCCCTGCTTCCGCGTGACGCTTCCTTTCAGCTCCACGGGGGAACCGCTAAAGCCCCCCAGGTCCGATCCCACTTCAGCAGCCTGGGCGGCACAGCCTTCGCATAGTAAATGCTCTTCCTTCACCAGCACATAAATCAAAGAGTACCACCTAATCAACAAAATAATCTTAATCAATGCTTTCACCGTCTGGCTTTCCCTAGCAAATATAACTCCCTGTTGATGTTTCCCATCCTCCCTTCTGTTATACCAGATGGTGTATGTTCCAGTCTTTTTATTATCCTTCCCTGACCACGACACTTTGCTCAGTCCAGAGATCTTCATGCTGCATCCCCTGAGTGTTCTCATCAGCAGCTCTGTCCCGCTCGTTGCATCTTGATGTTTCAAGCATCTTGCACTAATGACCCTCTTCTTCCCCCCTCCTTCGCATTGATATTTTTCACAGTATTCATTCCCATAGGTTGGTCAGCTGATATCTGGTAGCACATGTGCTTTAACCATCACATATCCTAAGTGACCTCTGAGTCTGTGTGAGTGTTGGCAGCATATAAGCTGATTTTATTCTTCCATGTTACAGCTTCCTAAATTCTCTAGGATAAATTCAGTGTAGTAACTGCTTCCTTTTCTCTTTTTTTTTTTTTTTTTTCCTTCCTTAGAGAAGATTACAGAAGTTGATCTGCTTCACATTATCTACAATTAGGTTGTTGCTGGATAGGATGACATAATAACATAAGCATCAGTCAGAAGAACTGTACTTTCTAGATGTACAGATTTGATTCATGGCTTTGTCTTTCTAAGGTGTTTACTCTGAGAAACAGGCAGCGTGTTTGTGCTGTAAAAGGGAAGACGAGGGGCAGGAATTTTCAGGCCGAGGCCCCGTCAGAATATGGCATATTACAGAGGATGTGTTTTCTGTGGCATTCAGGGCAAACAGTGTAAGGTAGGCTCAGTCTTGTGCTCAGTGAAGTTCGTAAGTTGTCTCTGTGCAGGTACCCAAATCCTCCCTGCTCTTATCCTTCTGTATCAAAATAGAGGCATTTTATGTTTTTTCTACTGTAACAGGCTCTCCAAAAAAAATTCGGTCTCCTTTCCTGAAGTGCTATGGCAGAATGCACTTTGTGAACCTAAGACATGTATATGCTCTACAATTGGCAGCCCGAGTCAATGGAGTAACCTCTCCACCTTGCCTGCACCCCCGTAACATTGAGTAAATGAGGCCAGCTTGACTTCAGAGCCTTCTACAGCAGCAGCAGTGATGCTCACCGGCAGCAAATCCCAGGCTGAGTAGTTCCAAGTTGAACTCAGCCAGTCTTCGTTTGAAACGTTTGGGTAAAGAAACACAATCTCCCTAGACTACCCGGCTCTCCAGGCTGCAGTTCCGCTCTCCCTGAGCACATGCTCACTTAATACAATTTGTAGCAAATGTAATAGACGTGTGGAGTTGAAAGAGAGGCTGAGTATCTAAATTGCAAAGACCACAAATCAGTCACTGAGTAGATAGATATGCTAAGTGAACGCCGTTTTTTCTGGAGTATCTGACAGAACTGGAAATCACAATGCAGAGCGATTTTATCACAGAGGATTTTCAATTTGTTGTTTAGAAACATGGGTCAGTAAGCATCCTCTTTATCCTTAATGACTAAAGAATGTAAATAATCTTGTTGTAACCATTTTTCATGTACATTTTCTATCTAGATGAGGTGTATTGCCTTCTAGGTATTTTTTTCCCTATCGAGGAGCATAAGGGCTTTTTTTTTTTTTGTTCTCCTGTTAAAAGAGGCACTGCAGACTAATAGCTCTTTCATTTATCATAGAGGTTGATGCAGCTAACGTTTTAAGTGGTATTGTCTGCCAGTAATACTTAATTCCATTGTCGAAGACTGCAGTGCACAGAGAACGTGTTTTCCTTGGAAAGGTAGGCTGTAGGGAAATGCAATGACTATTTAACTCTTAAGCTAAAGCAGATACTGTAATCTAGTGCCAGAAGGGTTTTACCAGCTACTTATTCTAAAGAAGAGCCTAAACTTTGCCTTCTAATTTATTCTGCTTCGTAACTATTCAATAAAAATGTTTAGCAGCTCCAGTGATTTGTATCATGCTCTTTCACTCGCGTGTTGCCGTTTTGGGCAATACAGCTCCTTGCCTTTGTTCCTCCACTATTCTTTTGTCTGGTGGTGAAAGAGGTCTTGAAACATTTATTGCACTCCGATACAGGATTATGTGTTCAGAGAAGAAAAAAATGTGGTCTGCGTAACTCTGATGCAGTAGAACAATTACTAGGATTTTACAAAGAGAAGGGACCTTTGTGAGCTAATGGCCTGTGTAACATCACTCAAGCAACTTCCCCGAAAGCTTTCTTGAAGTCCAACAGTTGTGACTTACTTTCAGACACCTTTTATGACTTTGTTGACATGACTTTGATTTAAAAGTTTCTGGTGATGGAGCATCTATTGCAACCTTTAATCGGTTGTCTTCCCTGTAAAGAAAAAAAAATAAGAAGTGCCCCATATTCTGGACCTTAATTTGTCTAATTTGAACTTCAAGCCATTGAATCTTGTTAAGCCTTTGTCAGCTAGATTGAAGAGTCATCAATTATCAATTTTCATTCCCTTTGATAATAGACACTTATAGACTAATAAATTATCCTTTAACCTTTTCTTCATTAAGCTAATAGATTGAGCACCAGGAGCCTTTCACTTCAAGGCATATTTTCCATTTTTTTATTCATTCATATGACTCTGAATTCTCTCCAATTTTTCAACATCCTTCCAAAGTATAAGCACCAAGTGTATCCGTACAATAGGTCCTCCACCATAATCAAGGATGTCGTTGCATTGCTTTCCTCTATACCTTCTTGCAAGTCATATGTTTATTTAGCAACAGATCACATTAACTATCAGATTTTTCCAGCAAAGTCTCCCGCAAATGGCTATTCACAGTGACTTGTAAGTACCAATTACGAGGACAGAATAATTTCCGTCAATTCAGTTTTGTTTCTGGCTATATGACCTGACATTTTATCAGGTTGAAATGTGTACTGTGTGCTCAGCAAGGCAGAGAGATTACCTAGTAGACAACCTCTGAATTGTATATTTGTTTTTTTTCTGAGAACCAAACGACTAGGTGTTTGGTCCCTGAATAGGTATGCAAAGGGAGATCTGTTTGTTGGTCTGGGAGAATTATACAGCTGGAAAGACCTAAGCTGGGATCAGTCAAGATAGGAGGAGGGTGTGAATTTGCTATTTTGGATATAGTAGTGTGAAAAATAACAATGAATTGTTAAATTGTGCTTCTGGTAGAGGCTCCTGATCTCAACACTCAAGACAATTGAGCAAGCTCATGACAAGCCCTCCAGTTGTCCCGTTCCCTGGTGGGGAGAATGGAAAAATTCTGCAAGGGATGGCTGGACAACATGATACTGTGCTGTTTTACCGAAAACAAAGCATTAATCTTTAGTTGAAAATGAGCCAAGTCTCTGGTGTTTAATGCTTAAACATTCTAGTCCTGATGATGTGAGTGTTCGGTATTAATAGTTCGGAGGCCACAGTGAAGAAATTGAAAAGGCTGGGGGGAAAGAGAGTCAAATGATAAGTGGTAGGAAACTGGAATTGAATGTCATGGCTAGGGAAGTGGCATTAAAGCAGCAGGCTTGTGTTTCATAGAAAACTGGTCATCTCAGGAGGGAAAAGGCAATGCGTTTTATTTTGTTTATTTTAATGATCTCATTCATATTGTGGATTCCATCACTTAGCTACTCAGTAGAAGCATTGATGAGAGGGGAAAAAATATGACAGAATTGGCATTGTGAGGAGCCTAGAACTGCAATATTCAGAACTGCAAAAACTCACAGTGAAATCAAATGGAGTCAACTGTCCTGATAGCAGAATACTTCAAACACAGTTTGTATGAAATCCTTTTTTTCCTTGCATGAAACTTAAACTCTAGAAATGGAATCTCTCAGTATTAGACTGGAATATTATCTGCAAATCTGTTGCAAAAATATTCAAATGAGATTAAAAAGAAATATGGAGGGTAGGAAGCAGAACACACTAATCTGGGTATTTCTTTATTTCTCTTGTGGGAGAAAAGCTCCATTGATGTTGTTATTTTTTTTTAATTAAGACTGTGGCCAAGATCATCAAGCAAGGTACTTAAGCACAGAATATTTTGAGGTTACAGTGGAGAGTTTATAATTTTTCATAGCATATGTCATGGATAGAGGAAGCTAGTGCATGTCAGCTCCACAAGCTCACCTCTTTAAGTTTCGTCAGAAATGCTTGCAGTTCAAATAACGTTTAATGAAAAAAAGCTAAATATACTCAAGAAACTTAAGCATTAAAGAGAAAAATTCATTCAAAACAGCACTGCCAAAATAGCCAAGATTTATTCAATAATAAAGCCAAGATTCATTATTCCTTTCAAACTTGGTTTTATAATGTTCTGCTGCAGCTCAGTGAGGGAAGAGCCACTGCACCAATATATGGTGATGGAAATGTACATTTAAATTAAAAAACCACAATCCTCCATACCAATAGCAAGCTCCAGGACAGCACACTTGGAGGGTAAAAGGAAGGAAGTCCAACCTTATTGTTTGAAAAAACAAGAATAAATAAATAAAGAGCAAAGAGTGATTTAAGTCAATAAAACTGGCCAAAAATAATCTTGTCTTTCAGGGAAGAAATATGGAAGAACAAGGAGATACATTAGCAAGTGCCAGTGAATTTCTGCTTCTGCAGATACATCTTCTGTTCTGTTTATTCTGCCTTTAAACAATACTTAACACACATGAAACTGAAACTTGAAAACTTGCCTCTAGTGGCAATAGGGCATCAATAGGGCATCAATTCAGTATCTTTTCAAAATAGTGGGCTAGTTTGGGGCTCCCCGGTACGAGGAAGACTTGGACATACTGGAGTGAGTCCAGAGAAGGACCGCGAAGATGATTGAGGGGGCTGGAACATCGCTCGTACGAGGAGAAGCTGAGAGCGCTGGGACTGTTCAACCTAGGGAAGGCTTGGGGGGGATCTTACCCATGTGTATCAATAGCCAGGCTCTTTTCAGTGGTGCCTAGTGATGGGATAAGAGGCAACGGGCGCAAACTGAAACACAGAAAATTCTGTTTAAATCTTAGGAAAAGCTTCCCCACCACCACCCCCCAAGGTGGTAGCACCTCCATCCTTGCGGCTTTTCAAAACCTGGCTGGACACGGTCCTGAGCAACCTGCTATAGCTGATCCTGCTTTGAGCAGGTGCGGTGGACTAGACCGTCTCCAGATGTGCCTTATGTTCATGTTAACAGATTCCTCGCCCCAGCAATGATGGAGTTCAGTGGAAATTCGTTATAAGTATTAGCTTATTCTTTAGGGCAATGCTGTCTTTTTTATTATTAACAAAAGAAATATCTGAGAAGGCAGTTCCCATTGTTAGTCCTGTAGTTAGGGCAACTCAGCAGTCTCAAGTGGAGCATAAAACTGGTGATGTATTTACTGTGCATCCTTTGGGCTGGATGCCCAGGACCTTGCTTGCACCCCCCTTCATTCTCTGTGAAAATGGGGATATACAGTTACACGGAGATATATTGGGTCTTCCGTGGATGTTAGCTCCTTACATAAAAAGTAGGCATTAATACATTATCACAGTGTACAAACCCCAGGCCTCCGTATTTTAAAAGAAGGATTTCTTACCCCATCAAGTTGTTCTGGGACCTTTCCACAAGGTGAGAGAGATCCTTGCAATTTCTTATATAGCCGATGTCAGTTGTAGGCTTTGAGAAGTGTGGGACTACAGCGGGGCCACTGCTGCAGTGTGTCTGGTGAGGGAGAGAGGGAAATTACAATTTTTTTTTTTTTCTACATGCTGTTACGCTGAACAGCCCAGCCATCCTGTGGAAAGGTCAGTGAGTAAAGCAGCGGATGCACCTTCACTCCCAGTGTGGAGCCTGCAGCCATCTCTCTCTGCACATGTGCCCACAGGAAACAGGCACCGCTTCCCGTCCTGGTTTAAGGCTGCACCTAAAGACCTGTCTGAGCCCGAAGGAGAGAGGCCAGGGGTAAACACTGTTCAGACGACTTCTATGCAAGTTTAAATAACTCCTGAAGGAAGTCAGCAGTGCTATCTAGATGTGGAAGGCCAGTGCATTTAATAGTTGCATATATTTATGCTGGCCATGACAAATCAAAGAAGCAAATTAGGACTGAAACCTATAATCCAAACCAGTCAGGATTTTCTCCTGTGTTTTGTGGAGCCTATGTCTCCCTCCAGAGTTTAAAGATAGGAAAGATGGTGTAGGTATTGTTGGTATATGTCAAGCAGAACGTGTGAACACTTGGAATACGCTTTGCCAAATTCATGAGCATTTTACTGTCTTCTTTGGGAAGAATCCGTAAAAAGCCAGGCCAACATTTTCTGAAAGTTCCGAAAAAGTTATTAAAAAATGGAAATGTACGTTGTATGTGTCTGAAAACTGCCTCTTTGAGCGCATATATTATCAAAGGGAATAAATGCACTGAAACATAAGGCTATCCCATCTGCAAATAAAAGCTCCACATACCTCTAAATGTTGCTTCCCTTTGGTTTCAACTTCTGTCTTAATGGAAATTTTTTTAGGGTGTAACAGTTTAGCACAGTTACAGAGCACAAGACAAAGAAACAGGAGATGAAACCTGATTTATTGTGTAATGCTGACCAAGACTGTTGCATCCCTGCTTTACCCACGTCATCTTCTGCTGTACTTGCTTTATAGGCGCGCATTATGTGAATGCATTACTACAATATACAGAGATCATAAACTAAATTCTGGAAGTTGTTTTCTGTTATGCATAAATTTAAAAGTTTCACAAGAACTTTTGTTCTCTTTTATTCAAGATCCACAAGCGTCTAAATCGCAGTCAGTGAGAAAACCTGCCCCCTTCTAAATGGTCAGATGGTTGTATGCAAAATGTGTTTAGGAGTGTCAGCTCCTTTCTCTTTTTGATTTTTCATTGGTACTGTTTAAAGCTAACAAACTAATAAGGAGGGACTCGTCTAGGAGAACCATTGAAGCTGGAGCACTCCAGCAGCCCAGCGCATATTACTGACTACGTGCTGAAAGTCACAGCAAGCTTCATTCAGATCTTCCTGTTGCTAGAAGTTGAGGATAAATTAATTAGATGTGCAGCTTATGCTGATTAACTGTGAGGTGGCAAGAGAGTTGCAGTGATTTCCGCTGTGTAATATAGACGTACAGTTCATTTGCTGACCACTGAAGAGCGTGTGTGCTTGACTTTTCCTTAAGATCAGCTTACTGAAATTGCTGGGTCGAGCTAAGATGACTTATTTGGATCAGTAAGGAGCTCAGGTATGCCAGGACAGGGGAAGCAATGAGGGGTGCATGCCTGGGTTGTATGTCTCATCGCCGAGGCTTGAATGCAGAGGATGCCCTCACTGTCAGCCTCGAGTGCTCGTCACAGACCAGATTACTGTTTGGGGAAATATTTTTCAGGATCCTTGTGTACAAGTTGTGTGGTTGACAGACAGCTAGTTGTCTTTGAGTTGTTTTTGAGAAGTATTTTTCAGACCTTTGAATATCAGATTTGTAGCTATCCACCAAAAAAAATGAGAACCTGTAGTCTCAGAGTTAGAGGGCCACTTACTGTCTGTGATACCAGGTGCAGCGATGATAGGCCCCAGTCATGCCGCCCAGTTTCAGTTTTTCAAAATATCATGAGACAGGCTTTGAAGGCATTCATTTGCTAGTTTACAAGAATAATTCACATAGCATTTTTTTTCTCAGTTTGTCTTTTCATGTGTGATCTGGCTAGGGGCTGTCCTTTTTCAAGATGTAGTTTTTTCCCACAACCATCAGGGCTGTAATATATTTAAAAAGAAGAAACAAAAATGGAACCTTAGGGAGCTTTTTGGGTTTTCTTCTCCAGTTTCTTGATTCTAGATGTTGGATTTTCAAGAAATACATACGGAGCCTTGAGTCTTATAACGAAAAATCTGGCAACACAGAGATGATGACTGCTGACCTACTGCTAGGGACCAACCTGTAGATGCGGTGGCCTGTGTATCACGTTGCTGTGAAACATCTTAAGTCTCTTCTTTTTCCAAAGGCTATGGTGGGAGCCGGAGAGCTGGCTTCCGAGAGCCTGAGCAGATAAGTCACATTTGAAACCTGACAGCGTTGCCACTCCCCATTGCAGACTGAATCCAGTCGCATTCCTAAGGCCACAGCTGTAAAGCAAGTTTGTGGTTTTATTTTTGTTCTTTTCAAGCCATATTTTTAGTGCTCCCTATAATAAATCTTCGTGTTTTGATTATGTGTAAAAAGACAGTGACTAGAGACAGAACACAGTGCTACCAAAATAAACTCGCTTAATGCACAGTGGTCCTGCCGCAAGCACGGACTCCCCTTTTTGCCTAAACTTAATCTCATTTGAAGTGGTGCAGGGAGAAACATGGGCAGAAGGGAAGAGTCCTGTCCCAATGAAAAGAAAATAGAATTAAAAAGAGAGAGCACAAATATATACGCTGGCAAAACGAGCTCAAAGGGTTGCCTAGCAATTCTGCAGACTATTTGTGCAGTTTGGGGAACGCGTTCTGAATTAGCATGAAGGAGAAGGCAGAGCCGCTTACGCCAAGCTCTTTAACGTGGCAAGTTGGCCGCTGTTTCCTGAGGCTGAAAGTAGCAATTTGCTTTCATCGAAAATGACTCACTGGGAGCCACCGGCATTGAGACGCGGCCATGCGGCAGGGGCCTGCGGCACGGTGGGGCCAGCTAGAGGGCCGTGGTGGCTAAGGCCACTGCTCAGCATGTGCTGGCCAGCTTGGATTATCCTGGGAGTGGGCCACACAGAGGTACGGGGGTGCTGGCTGCTCAGGGACCCCAACCCATTACTGTGAAGGGAGGGAGAGTGGTGTCCCAGCTCCCACCTTGCTCCCCTTCAAGGTCCCACCCGGGGCTGGGCGGCGGGGGCAGAAGCCCTGGAGGGCGTCACTGTCCCAGGAGCGTGCCCAGGCTCCAGGCCTTCTGCTGGGGTCTCGAGTAGCGGTTCATTGCCTGTGTCTACGCACTAGATGGTGCATTATGAATTTTTTGAGAGTGTATTTGGTGATGCCGGCAAGTACTTTGGTTAAGAGGAAAGCTGTTTTTAAATTCCAAATGTCTTTGTTTAAGGCTGCATTTCTAAAAGCTCTTAGTAAACCCTGCAGAAAGCAGCGACTTCTGAAATCTACACTACCAAAGTAAAGTTCAAAGATTATTTTAGAAGAGTATTTAGGCGTTTTCCTTTAGAAGTATTTTCTTGTGTCAAGTAGATTTCACTTTGTCTTTTTCAGTGAATTTAATTGTGTTTGTCAAGTCCAAGTCTTAGCTAAGTGACCATATTTAATTCTAAAGTTCTAATTTTGCTTCTCCTTTCTGTGCTAATTTAATATCACTTTCAGTATAAAGCTCAGGTTTATGAAATTCGGTTCAATGATTTTTCATGTTTCATATCGAGTGGTGGGGAAGAGGCTGAGACTGGAGAAAGATTCTTCCATTTTTTTCTGGGGAGGTGGAAAAGGTATAACGGTGTTTGGAAGGTTTGGGTTTATTCTTTATTAGCTTTTTCCTAATGAGCGAGTGAGTGCATTTCTGCTTTGAACCACCAAATTTTTTCTACCCCTTGAAAAACTGAATTTTTGTTTTTCTCCCTTACCCACCTCTAGCAAGTTTCTATTTTTTCAAAGGCTTAACTTCCCAGGAACTCCTAGAAATATATATCTAGTTCATAATCTCTAAATTAACCAGAATTTCTATTAAACTGTAAGTAAGGTACTTACTTTAGAAATATGTGTTCAAAGGAACCACTAAACTTCATGGCTCTATCAATACGTACTTATCTCCTAATGGTATACGTGTTTAATATATATGTAAATAAGAGTTATTAGCAGAGATTGCATGTTTGGCTATAACTGTGGGTACCAGAAGATTACCCTGGGGATCTTTTAAGCTCTTCTTTGTTTTATTCCACATGAGAATGATAAGATTTTTATTCAATTAAATTTAGTTTTATTTAAATTATCTTGATATGTACCCAGAAAGTGTCTATTTAAAGGAAAAGGTGTATCTGATTTCACAGACTTGGAATAGATACTTCTATACTTCTCTTTGGCCACAAGGGAATATGACAGGAACATTTTATTTCAATATTACTTTAATTAAGTAAGAGCTGATATGGAAAGTGTGTAGTGCCCTGTAATTTGATACGGACATTTTCTAACCTTCGAAACAGATTGTGGAAAGCTCTCTGTGTCTATCAATTCCTGGGGTGAGCTAGAGTGGATACTTCTTGAGTTTGTCATCTATTTCTGGTGTCCTGGCAGTATTTTTCCTTATCAAATCCATAAGTTATGTCATATCTATTTCTGTTCTTTCTTTGAATCAGTCAAGGTTGTGGGTTTTTTTCATTAGCTGTTATACAATGTCACTTATATTCCTGGCATTTGTATTTCTAGAAGAATTTGTGTGTCATTTTTGCATACTTAGCACCTGAAAAAAAAATGCAATTTATGAGTTCACTTTGCATACACTGTACTTGCATCCCTGGCTTTGCATCCACTAATTGAACTTGGAGCATGTAAGGAATCTCATCTTAGACATACTCCAAAAGGTGACGTGCAAGTCAAAAAAGTACCGTAGGATTGTGTATGGAGAAGCGTTTTAAGGGCTGTTTTGGACATGCTGGTGCAATGGCTATTTTGGTACAGTGGTAAAGCACAACCAACTGCCTAGTTCAGCTGTTGCATTACTCATGGCTTCCCTTCAGAAACTGAGTGTGCGTGAAAGCCAGCATTTCAAGGCTAGTGGCTTAAGAAGGATCTTCTGCACAAACCTCGTCTGAAGTTCTCTGCCACTCGGGGCAATAGGAGTATTTTCCAAAACCTCAAGAAAATTGAAAACCATGGGATTATATGGGTTAAAATGTCTGTTTTGACAGTCTTGGATTTTTTGTTTGGTTTTAGTTTTTATCATGTTTTTTCTAGGTCAGGTAGACGAGGCAAAAACATGCTCATGTCGCAGGGAGTGACAATTCAGATATGCCAATAAGAAATGTGTAAGAAAAGCCTGTCATGGAAAGGATGCAGTGGGAACTGCGTGCTCCGCAGATGTGGTGTAGGAACACCACATCTTTCTTTATTTAAAAGAAAACCAAACTAAACAAATAAAACACAGGAAATTCAGGCTTCATCCGTACCATCCTTATGCTCAGCCTGGAGGAGGACGCCCTGCAATCCTCAGGCCGTGTGGGTCAGGCTGACTGGGTTGGATCCTGTTAGCCAAGAGCAGCCAAAAGCAGGGATGGCAGAATATGAGAGCAAGGCAGGCATCTCTACCATAGGTGTGCTCTGACCCATGCACGGGAATTAGCCGGTGCGTAGGTATCCCTGGCATGGGAACTGCCTTGTCTGTGGTAGGGGAAGGCACACACTGGGATCAATCACAAAATGAAGAGCTGTTTTTTAGCCATGGAGCTAACGCAGCTTTGTAGCAGCAGCCGCCGCCGATTGCTGCAGTGAAGGGCAGGTGAACGCTACGGGGTTTGTGCGTCTCGGGAGATGGTAGAACAGAGCCAGCGGTGCTTCCCTACCTTAGCGTGTTTCTTATCCACGTGGCAAGAGTTTGTTCAAACTCATCATTCCTTTGTCAGCGTCTACATTGCTGTTGCCTTAATGAAAAGAAGCTGGAAATTAATGTGTCTATATTGCTAGAGAACTGTTGGCTCTTTTCTTATAGAAAAATCTGCCTTAAAAAAACCAAACTGTAAGGAGGAGGAAAAAATCAAGTTTTATAAACAACTTTGTAACCATATCTTGAAACTCTACCAAACAGTACCACCTTCATGAGAAATTTTAGCTCTTTCCTTTGTCAAGTTTGCTAAATAAGTGAGGTGATTAGGTTCCTTTTCTTCATTCAAAGCTTTTGGGCAGGAGTTTCAGCTATTATAAATGTCCCTCATGGGCCAGATTAGGTCTCAGTATCTAATCTAACTTGAACATTGAAGTGACTTGGATTTTTTCCTGTCTTTATTTTTCTTGTAGATTTTCTTTTCTTTTCTTTTAAATCTGTTGTCTTTGGGAACTTTTTGGTTGCAGGAGATAGTGTTATGCATAAATAGGTAATGCAAATTCTAAGAATTCAAAGCTTCCTTTCACACTGACTTAAAAAGAAGAGTAATCGTTTCAAAATAGACTCCAGAGTGCAAATTGCAAAAGAACCCCTAGCAGTTGATAAGGGAGCACTGAAAAATTTCATTTTTCCTGAAAGGTTTTGAAATAAAACAATACAATTATTAATACAATTCAAATAAAATTAATATAAAATCAAAGTTAAATTAAAGAAACTGATAATCAAAGTGTAATATTTTTACCTTAATGAAAAGTTTTTGCTATTGGCAAAATAAATATTTTGACATTAGTGGCATAAGGTAGGAATGAGACCTTTGTGAAGCTGTACTTCAGAAAATTGAAAAATATTGTTGAAATTAGCACGGTGGACTTTTTTTTCTTTTTCTTTTTTCCCCAAAGTGGAATGTTCACTCCAAAAAGTATGTAATGCCAATGCATCGTTTTAGTGCTAGCTTCAGTCACTTACTAAATTCTCACCTTACTTACAGCATGCCCCTGCTGAGGTCAAGGCTTGGGTTTTAGCAGTCAAGCAAACAAATTTTGGCCATTTATTTAGTGGCTAAATCAAGAATCGCAAACTATCTGGATGTCAGGGACCCAGTAAGTCACAAGAAATGATGCCTCATTGCAAATGCAAGAGAAATGATCCCTCTGGCTACGTGCACCTCTTGGTTCAGGTGCTGAGGTGGGACTCATTCAAATGAACCATCCAGTGTCTGGTTTATCCCAGCACAGTGAGCCAGTGGTGGTCTAGGAAACAGCAATGTTCCCTGTAAAAATCAGTGCATTAATTTCTGGATTTGTTGTATAGCGGTGCAAACCTACTTATTACTACCGATTGCTGGTGTATCAAACCCATATAACTGGGAGAAGATTGTGGCTTTCTTTGTGGATGGTACAAAGTACCCATGCCTATGTGGATGTGCCTTTTCTGGTTTGGTATTACCAAATTAAGTGTCAGTTTGTGAAATATTTACTCTATCTGCAGAGCAGATGGAGTGAAAATGCTCATGTGAGTAAATATTTGCCATATATGGACTGCACAATTTGGCTGCATCCTTGCTTATACTCTATAATTCATGCTTTTTAAACAGCAATGAAGAAACCTCAAAAGATTCAGAGGTTCATTTGGATTCTCATAAACACCAAAAGCTTGGATGCTTTCCTCTGCCTCTTGAGGCTTTACAATTTCTGTAAGAAATTTGGTGAAAGCACTTTCTGTAGCAACGTAGTTCACACTTTCAATTCTCCTTCCATCTAGGTGCAGAAAAAGTGGGTAACTGCGAGGTAACAGGGAACACTCACCGCATATGTTTAGACTCTAATACATAGTACCGTTTAGATTTGGGTCAAGTATGACGTTCAAGACAGGCAGTCCCATTTTTACCTAAAAAATTCTGTTCTGTTCTGGGTGGGGTTTTTGTTTTGTTTTAGTTTTGTTTTTTAAAATACCTAGTTCTGTTCAAGACCCTATATAAGAGACGTCGCATTTGGCTACCGTCAGTTGAATATGTTATCTATAAAGTCATTTACTGTCTCTTCTACTAGAGAAGGAAAATTTCAAAACACATTCACCAAGTGATAGAGGAGAGAAATAGGAAAGTTGTTTTTTTTTTAATTATACTTTTAAATAATTTTATTCTGAAGATTTATTAAAAGGAGAAGAAAACCCCCTAAAGTTCTGAAGGAGTATTAACATAACATGCCTGTAACTCAAGCTGTGTTTAATGAGAGGTGCTGGTTTTTTCTGCCATGAGGGCTACAGTCCAATGAGTGATAGCTATGAAAGAGGTCACATGCATATTCATCAAATTCGACATGCACATGTAAACTGGTTTTAATAGGCCATGACAGCAGAAGTTGTGTCAGGCAAATAGCTGCACATGTGCTCATTCCCTCGACTGGCATATTTAGCCATTATCACTCTGGTATCCATGGATGAAATATTAGCTTGTTAACTTAAGACCATCAGTTGTTGCTGATGCTTAGTGGCAACCAAAAAAGCACAGATTCCCTCTGCAACTTTATTATGTGCAGAGCTAGGATTGAATTATTACAATTTCATTGTAATACTTCCATTTCCTTCCCTTATTTATTACGGAGGATATTTGTAAGTGATAAATTGGAATGCAGCTACAATATAAATAAAGGGACTATTGATTCGCAAATACTCTAAGGATTGGATCCTGTTATTTCCATGAATTTCTTGCACTGCGCTTCTGATTGTACATTCAGAAGGGACAATGTTGCTACAGCATTAATTTTTCCATGAGCGCATAGCAGCATGTACATTGACACAAAAAAAAATAAACCAAAGGAAAATACAGTCCTTCAGAATCCTCAGTGCAGCAAGGGGTAAACGACGGGCGCTCTGCCTTGTGTAAATCAGCGTACCTACTGGATCCCACTGGTTTGTTTTGCCTAAGGTGTGACAGTTGGGTTAATAGTTAACCTCTTTACTCTTTTCTAGGACTAGGGTGTCCCCCCTTCTTTTAGGGGACTAACATCTTCCTGCATTAGGAAAAAAGCGGAGAATGGCAACTACATACAGAAAAACTAGCTTGCTTAGGCAACAGACTCGCATTTTAAGAAGGAAGGTGTACTGTAATGCGGTCTTTTCCTCAGATTTTTTTAAAGGCAACAGATTGTGGCTGGTGTGTGGGACTGGGCTATCATGGTGTGTTTGAGGAAGTGGTCTGGATTGCCACAGCAGCAAATGTGCCTTTGTGTGATACAAGATGGATGCACAGCTTCATAGACCTAACTTATTGCTATACATACATAAAGAAATCTGAAGTGAAAGCTTGAACAGGGTGAGAAACCTAAAAAAGAGTTAAAACCTTGTAGCGTTCTAATTACGTGTGCTGAGGTGTGAATGCTTTGCTTTTCCAAAGTGGTTCCCTTGCATTTCTTGAAGAGCTTTTGCAAATATTGAGAGCTAGTGAAAGCAGATGTCAAGCTTGGCCAAATTATGGTGTACTTGATTGTAATTTAAAAGTAATAAAACAAGTCAGCACTGAGGCAACTCATCTCAGTATAGAAGGAAATAATTCCCTCTGTAAACAAGTCCCTCCCCTTCCATGTCAGATCAGGAGACTTAGCTGCCCAGGTCAGGGAGGATGAAACCTTTAGGTGCACAAATGAGATGTGGAAGGCAGGTTTGGAACTGTATCCTCTTCTAGCCTGTTGGCTCTTGACATGGTGGAGGAAAGCTGGCAGGAAGCTCAAAATAGTTTTTAGGTTTTCTTCCGCGCAAGGACAATAACTGTCTCCCTGGAGACAGCAAATTCCTGGTACGCACTCTTATTTTGGTCACGGTCCCTCCTGTATACAGCCCATCCCCTGAAAAGCTCTTTATGCCAGGTCTGTTATGAAGCTGGCCAAGGTAGCTTTATCCCGTCTGAGAGTTACTCCCCTCCCTGGAGGGAATATTCATGCAGCAAACTACAGCTGCAGTGAATAACACCAGAGAGTCTTCTCTGGAATTGAGGTTGATGTTTATTTTAAGAAAGCACACCGCGTCTTTGTGATTTCAGACTCCCACACAGCTGGGAATGCCATGGCCAGTTGAGAAATCTGGAAAACTAGACTCCTGGGGCAGATACATTCATCAGTGCGTGCTCCTTTGCATGTCTTGTACTGCTTCTATTCTGTGCAAGAATGAGCATGGAGAACAGCACGCTATTAACCATGCCAATTGCAAGGAGAGTCAGGTTTGAAGAGAAATACTTCAGCAGAAGTACTGTGCGTTTGAGGGACTAATTTGAAAATGATGCGTGTTCACAAAAGGTGACAAGTTTTGAGAGGGTCCTCTGTGCCGATTTGTGTCTCCGTCTTCTGAATTTGGCAGTACCTGGTTCAGAGGGAAGATCAAGCTACAGCAGGATAATTGCACTGTCTGAAAGTTCGTCTTGCTCTCATCATTTAGAGGTGAGGATGGCAATATAGCCTGCAATAGCAGGCGTTATGCCCTGACCAAAATGTTTCTTAGCATTGAGCGTTGCTACTCCGGGCAGTTTTGATATCCAGATAAACAGACAGTGATTCCTGCCAGTCCTCTTCATCTCTGAGCTGGAAGAGCCTCTTCCCTGCAGAGCTGGAGACACGGGATCTTGGTGTCCAGGTCACTGGAAGATCAGAGTTTGAGTCTGAAGTCTTCCAGACAGCGTCTTCCTAGGCAGCTCTGTAGGCAGAGTCTAGCACAAGGGGTCGTGTGGAAGACTCTTAGGTGTTGCTGTGCTATAAATGAGGGTAATTTAAGAGCAGAGACATTGTGAGTTGACACGAGTTAATCTTTTACTGTTGCTCTATTTCATATTTGTTAATGCAGCAAGTCTGGTTTCAAATATTTTGAAGGAAGACCTGAGATTGCTCCAGTATTAACTGTGCAAGGAGAAGTCTATCCTATAAAAAGACTTTATCTTTTTATAAAAAAATGCTCTAAGTCGTGGGAAAATATTCAAAATGAGGAATGATCTGATAAAAAACATTAGAGGCTTGGCTTTGGCTTGTATGAACTTTTCTGAAAGAGAAGGGACGTGTTTGTGTATTTCTTATCAAACAACCCCAGATTTATTTATATCAATCATTCCTGCAACATGACATGTGAAATTAGCATTATTATTTAACTTTACAGCGACAAGCAACATCATTTTTGATCTTGTCTAGATGGAGGGGATGGTTTCCAAAAGTGCTTTGCAAGAAATTGGAGGACCAACTGCTCTTTAATAATGCAGAGTGCAGTTTTTGGTTCATCTGGGTTTAGGAGCACAATTTTTTATGGAAGCCAGAAGAAAGTGAGTTTTTCAAAACTTCCTAGTCGTATTGAGAAACCTGTCGTCAGAGCAGGACAATAATATGTTGCAGTCTCTGTCACAGAGCAGCCTTTGCGGCTTTTCTTCACTTTTCTGACCTCAAATCAACTTTGTCTTGAACATACAGTAAACACTTGAACTGCGTTCATTCCGAAAACCAAACGCATCTGAGCTTGCAGTCGAAGCTATTTATTAGACTTTTTTTTTTTTGTTTCTTTTCTGACAAGCTGTTTAGCCTCTTTGATTTAATGACGTGCTGAATTAATTCATTGTTTGTATATATAGGGGGTTAGGGGTGTGCTGGGGTGGATGTTTTCAGCTGTGATATGGCTCCAGCATTTGCAACTGGAAGTCTAATTAGTGGATAAGGCAGCAAGACCTGCTTGCATGGTCATTTCTGTGTGTGTTTTAATTGAAATCAAGAAATACAGCAAGTCCATGGTTAATGTTTATAAATATGCATACTGTTAAAGTTACTGGAACTGTTAAACTGTTCCATAAGCTTCTGAGTCCATGACCCAATGCTTCTTTGATGATGTCCACGCAGCTTTGCTGCATAATCCCACATTATTGGTGAGATGAAGGATCAGAAATGAAACAAAGTGATACAGCCTGCACTTTAACTGGTGGGTAGAATAGGAAATCAGAATTTGTCAATTAGTTAGTTTTGAATGAAGTCCTCTCCTAGCCTGCCTGCAGAAAAGATTTTTGCAGTAGCAGATGTCAAAATCATGTGAAATAAAACCTGTTTATCTTGTTCTTTCTCCTTTCCTCTGAATCTCTACTACTTTAATTAAAAAAAAAAAAAAAAATCTTCATCCTAAAGTTTTAGAAAAGCCTTTCAAATGAGGCTGCCTCTCTGGAACCATCTGCAGTACTCATGGCCACCAAATGCCAGCCACGCTGTCCCAAACAACTGACATGGCATTCCCTAAGGAATAAGCACAAACAGGGAAATGAAGCCTCGGGTTTTTCTCTTGCTACCCTGCCCAGCGGAAAAAGCCCTATATGCCAGTTCTGATCACTTTTCTCAGTCAGTAAAACGCTATTTGGCACATAGTTCCCTAAAGTTTATGGGGAGGATTTTCCGATGACATGACATGTAAAAGATGGTGTCTTGCATGTGTTTTTCCTTTCTCCCCTTCCTCACTGACTGCTGGGTCACTGCTGTCTGGTTGAACATACACAGCGTGTGCACTGTGTGAATTCACACTTCCTTGGCAAAGGCACCTCATACAGAAAGCTCACTCCATAAATAACTTGGGCTGTGCGTTTATTCTGCTCTGAAATGCAGTAAAAAATAAAAGGCTACCTATCAAAGTTGTTTGTCTAATAATGGAGGAAGGGGACGATATTGTAAACACTGTCCAAATGAATTGTAGTAACCAGAATAAATGGTGGTTGCTGTTACTGAGTGCTGAGACTGAATTGAGGCCTTTCCAAATACATCACATGTGACTTTAATCCATTCCAGAGCCCAGGTCTCTTCCAGGCTTGGAAATTTGATGCTCCGAGGTGCTAAGCCCCCTCTATTGCTATAGAAATCAATAGGGCAGCAGCCTGCTCAGCACCCCGCAAAGGTGATCAATCTGTCACGGGCCTGGTCCTCCAGGCCTGATCCTGCACAGCGTTTCTGTCCACACTTAATTTTAGGCGGGGATATACCGCCTATTTGCAGAAGGACCACTCACTTGCTTTAAGTCAGCATGTATATAGGGTTTACAGCATCGGGGCCTCAGTCTGTGTTCGGTTTTTATGTTGCTGCTTTCTAGTGCACCTTCCTTGTTACGGTCTACTTGAATAAGGCCCCATTTCTCTTTTGAAAATCAGTGGTTTATCTCCTTTTGGTGGACAAACATTCTCAGCACTGAACTTGTTAATAATAAGCTGTGCCGAGGGTTTGAAGGAATGTGTTTACAATGTATAAAAGAGACCATAGAGGATAAAGTTAAATTATATCCAGCCAAAACTGATTTTATGTGAAAGTTTAATCCAGCAGGTGCAGAAACAGTAGGGTGGGGAAGGGGTGGAGGAAATAATAAAACAAAACGAAAATGTTCTCAGCCATCAATATTTGGTGCCTGAGAGGGGGATGAATCCTGCTTCAAACAGCCCTTTAGACGCCACCACTTAAGGGTCAGAAAAGGAGCTCTTTTGAGGTGACATTCAAACCTTTAATAGCGGGCAGTCGGTTTTGACAATAAGAATTTTCTCTCATTGCAGGCCAGCGGCTTTGCTGCTCGCTTACCTGTCCTCAGCAGCCTGGATAGAGCCGTAACCTAATCCTGTGCATTTTAGGGGTGGGGGGGAGAGGCAGCGCCTGCAGGCCTCCCCAGCCCATCCATAATTATACGGCCGGCAGAGGAGTGCCTCGGGTTGCACATTAGGCCCTCGCTGAGATTAGTAATTATAATATCAGTTTTCTCCAAATAGGTCTGACAGAATGGCACTGGTAGCAGAGGTGACTCAAAGTTTAGTAAGTCTTAGGGAAAGTTTACTGTCTCCTGCTGCTTTCTGTCCCACAAATTTGGCCTCTCTAATAACCAGCACCGGCCACAAACAGTAGGAATCCTTTTCAATCACTATTAGCAACACTTCATTTCTGTCATATTTGACCCCTGGCAAGCTGCAGCTCAGCAAAGAGCATTCCCTGCAGAAAGTAACCAGACATCTAGGATTTACTCTGTGACAAATGACATTTTTAAGGGCCCTTAAAAAACACTAAGACAAATTCACAGCAGGACTCTGGAAAGCCCTTTACCAGCCTCCAAAGGAGATAAGGGATAGCATAGCCCTTACTCGGTAGCACCCCATCTTTACCTATGACTTCATGTTTGCTGGTGCCTCCAATAGGAAGCTCTGTCCTCCTTCATTGTCTTAAAAGCATGATGAGGTTATTTGTGTTATATACTGATAAGTTTCCCAACACAAAAATGTCTTTCTCTCACCTAGATGTTTTCACTTGCAGCTCTTTCTTAGTTCAGCAACCCTGTTTTTACTTGGGAAAAAATGAGGCAGGAGGAGGCTCTTATGGCCACCAAGCCTAGTTCTAGCCTATGCCTTAATTTTAAAAGAAATTTTTTAGTTCATCAGGAAACTAAGTCTTTACGAAAATTCTGTTGGGCCCAAGAAAGAAGTCAGCGGGGTTTTTTTGCATGTTTAGTTTCTTGTAAAGACAGTTGTGCATTTGAGACTAGGTTGCAGACACCAGTATCCAGATAATTCACTGTTGTAAGGGTCTAAAATGAGTGCAGTGTGAACCTGGAAAAGGCAATCAGAGGGAGAAGAGAGCAGAATAAATAGGAGATGCACAGACTTCTCCTCTTTAGGCACTTCTAGGTTGGTAAAATTCTGAGGTAGACCCTGGTTGCTCAGTGAGATCTGCAGGATGAAGATGATGGTGTAGTCTGGTAAGTGTAATGAATATATTAAAAAGTCAGGAAAAGATGGAGCAAGGCAGAAAAGCCAGGGCATTTGATGCCACAGCTTCTCACACGCTCTTTCCAGCTGCTCTTCCTTCTTTGTTTCATTTCCTCGCTCTGTGATTTAAACAAAAATCAGAAAAACACCTTAGCCGATGGTTTATAGCCATTCAGAAACAGCGGTCATCGGGCTCACCCTGAGTACTTGTGCGTTTGCAATACCAGATCGCACGTTCTCCTTCCCGCCGGCCGTGACCGTGCAGGCCGGCGGCACGCTGGGTGCAGGGCTGCCTGGGTGCGGCAGGCACTGCCCCCACCGGGAGAGCTGCATTGTTTGCCCTTCTGCAATATTTTTCTGCAACGCTCACAGTTGACGTTTGAACATATTTTGGAGGGTGTGTTGCGGCCGCACCTAAGCCTGTGCCCACAGGCCTGTTTTCTCTCTGACCTGTGAGCCTCCCTGGGAGCCAGGCTGAGGGCTGCTCTCTCTGTTCAGTGAATATATGTCCAGTGCATCCCTGCTTTAGTGATTTGTGAGGCGCTTTGCTTAGTGTCAGGGTTCCCATGAGCAAGTTGGGAAGTGTATTGGTGACTGGAGGCAGAAGGAAGGGCTGTGAACCCACTGAAGAGGTACCTTGCTTTTAGATCAAAAGACTTTACTCCAACCAGTCCTGTGTGCTTTCCTTGCACAGTGCCTGCACACTCCTACTTCTGCATGCAAAGTGAGAGTTTTGCCATAGTTTCTAGGCTTCTGTCTTCTGGACAGTTCACATATTTCTTGGCAAACCAGTTGTTGGCACATTCAACTTCCCAGCAGCCCAGCCAGCCTCCAAAGGTAGAGAAGACAGGCTGGGTGCACTCACGGTTAGCACAGAATGACTGAGAGCTAGCTGCCCTCTCTCAGCGGTGTAATGGAGTTTCCCGGAGATAGGCATTAGGTGAATGAGTACAAGGTGCAAGAGTTGTGTTTTTCAGTCATGGATGTCATGATAAGTACATGTTAAAATAAAGTGATTACCACTTGCGATAGATACCTGTGAGGGTGTAGAAAAAAAAAAGTCAAGAATTGCTGCACATCTGTGTGTCTTTTTAAGCCTGCAAGTGAGTGCTCTCTAGAGTCTTTGATCCACATCTTGGCATTTTGCTGAAGAAGGCTAAGCTAGACTGATCAAAAAAGAGCAGTGTGAAAAGGGACCAATTACTACTTGCATTGTGCCATGTGAGATTGTCTCCTAGACCTTGATATGCTCTTAATATACTGAAAATAGCCAAAGAAGGGACAGCTTTGTTGCTGGGATTGTATTTATTGAATAGAAAGTATTTTGCAACCATCAAAATCTACTTTAAAAGTACATTTAAGTTCTGGTTCATCTTCTTTATGCTCTCTGTCGAGGCATATAGAGTGAGTAAACATAGCACCAAAGAGATGCTGGTGGGGTCCATGGTTTGTGCTGGGGTGGATCAGTCAAGAGAGCCTGGATTAAACAAAGCATGTCGGCCTTGCTGTTCAACTCGGGCAGAAACCAGGCATCTGGGACAAAGTGTGTAACCTACTACTGCCCCCCACTATACACCCTACTCGTCCTGCCTCGGGGGCTCTAGGCTGATACATTTATTTAAACACCAAAGGTTGTGCTATTGGACAACCATCTTGTCTGAGGCAACCATCGCCCCAGCCCGAGTAACCCGTTATTGCATTTTGTCAGCTTGGTTTTCAGCTGGCTCAGGTTCCTCAGCCACGCAGCCGTACGAGCTGTCTGGTTGCGGCCAGGGAGGAGAGAACGGTGACGTGTGGGGGGGACACCCGTACATCCAAGTAAAACCACAGGAGGACCACACATGTCCTCAGCATTGTCACTATTGCAAAGCCCAGGAGATACCTGCTCTTCTAGTGCTCAGGCAGCTGAAGTCCACTCGCGGGAAAGACAGGTTTTCCTTAATTCTTTCTGAGGTTTTCTCCTCCTTAATGTCCTTAATTGATTTTCTTTCACTGTGGCCGAGGGCTTGGATTACCAAGTTCCCTCTGAGCCTGAAGGTACAGGATACTTCTGAAGTCTCAAGGCAATGTAATTAGCCAGCTATAAGCAGAGACGTAGCCCAGTTAAACTATCAGCTACTACTGGAAATTTGCAGCGGAGCCATGCTGATCCTGCAGTATGCAAGGCAGAAAAGCCATTAAAAGAAGGCAGATCCTGCTGAGGAGGAGAGGTATGTCTTGTGCTTAATGCATCGAATGGGGATTCAGGAGACAGAAGCCGAATTCCCATTTTCCCAAATTCCCTGCCTCAGCCTTGCTGCCTGCCCTTAGGGTTGCCACGTACCATCTGAGCAAAGTTTCTGTGTGCCTGTGCAAAGCTGATTTTTCTTAGAGAGGCAAGATGCCTGACACAACCGAGCCCTGCTTCTGATAGTTGCCGTCAATATAAAGTATCGCAGTTAAAGTGGCTGGCTGGGTATTTGCCCTTGAGTAATGACTTTGTTTCTTGGGCTAACCCACAATGTAGAAGTATTTTGGGCGTGTTGACTTGCTGCTATGCTAATGCTCATTCCCATGGTTCGTTTCTTTTTTTGTGTCGCTCCATTTGTGTGAAAATCTGCATCTTTACATTTCCAGTGATAGTCTGGTCCAGACTGAGTTAATATAAAGCTCTGTGGAGAAACAACAGGACAGGCTAGTGTTAAAAGGAAGGGAAGCAGAGGTGACTCAAAGTTTAGAGAGCCTTAGAGAAAGTTTACTGTCTCCCGTTGCTCTCCGTTCGACAGAGTTGGCCCATCTAAAACCAACACTGGCCAGCATCAGTGGGAATCCTTTTCAATCACCATTAGCAACACTTTTATTTCCATCATACTTGACCACAGCAGGCTGCATCCCAGTGAAGAGCATTCCTTTCAGAAAGCCAGCAGACATTCAAGTGCAGCGGATTTACTGTGTGAAAACGGCATTTTTAGGGGCTTCTGAAAATGTTTAAATGAATGCTCTTTTTTTATTCTTTCTCACAGCTTGATTCTCAGCTTAGAAAGCCCTTCTTGCTAAACAATTTTAGAGTCTCCTACAGGAGCTTAGAAGTTAGGTTAACGTTCGCAGTATAAATGTTCTGTTGCTGCTGTGAAATTACACATTTCTTAAGGCCTGTATATTGGCAAAATGAATGTTTGTAGCTGTTTTGTTCAGGGTGAATGAATTGGGGTTACTGATGCATATTTTCAAGTTGACAAAAGAATTCTGCACAGTCTTTTAGTTTTGATGAAACTCTGCAGTAATGTTTGCGAGGTTTTCTTGCTCTGACTAGCAAGACGGCCTTCCGTAATACAGCCCTATGCAAGCTGAAAAGAGCCAAAACGAAAAATCTCCCCTCAGTTTGGCCCTATTCCTAAAACTTTCCATATCTCGTTAATCAGGAGACTGGTTTCAGGTCAGAGAGAGGGAGCCAGTGAAGGGACATAAACTGAAAGCTTATTTGTTGGGGAGAACAAATAGGAATAAAGTCCGTCTCCATTACAAATCATAGCTACAGCAGAGTTACAAGGAGCTGGTTAAATCCGACTCGCAGTGTGGTGGAGTGGTAGGACTTCCCTTCGCTCCCCAGACCAGATTGAAGTGGCTCTGGGTTTGGTTCCTTCCCTGTGCAGAAACGCCTGGGCTCCCGCCAGTTCTGACTGGAATCAAAGGGAATCTCTCTTCTGCAGTGAATTATGTGACGGGCAATTATGTGCAAATAACTATAAAAGTATGGGTTTTGTCAAGTTCCCGTAAAGTCCCTGTTTATATTCACAAACTTTTACTGTCTTCTTCCCTGAGGCTGGAGATTTCAGGAGCAGCTTGTGAACTTTGTGCCCCTCTTCCCCCCCCCCCCCCCCCCCGATCCTGGTTTTGGGGGTATTGCTGAACTGACAGCTGCTCTCCCGATGGGATTTCCACATACTGATTCCATATCCCTCTCCCTACACAACCTATAATTGTGTCCCAGGTTAATCCCACCTCACTAAATAAATAGCCCAGTCGACAATCTTTTACAGTTACCAGAGAGAAATGAGCATATTTAGGCAGTTTTTCAGCCCACCTATGGGATGAATCATCTCCTAAAGAGGTTGTAGCCCGTTGTTAATTATGGAGCCTGGGTGAGTCATCCCCTAACCAAGATGCCACCAGTGAGATCGGGTGAATCCAGGCCTGCGGTGCTCCTGCCCAAAGCCCTCCTGGGCGTGCAAAGCGGTGGGTACAAATTTGGTTTGGGTTAGTGCGAAAGCATAATGCAAAATGCAATCCGAAAACCATGTGCAGTGGAACAGTTTGACATACTTCTGTTGTTCTCGGGGATTAAGCGCGGCAACGCTTTGGGAGTTGAGCACATAATTTGAATATTGGGCCTTCTAATTGATCCCAGTCCTGACGAAGACAGACTTGACATTACATGCTATATGATCACTGGCACAGCAGGGGCAGTTAGGCAGAGGGGATTGAGTGGTGTGTTCATGAAAGACCTAATGGAAATCAAAGATAAAATGTTGCCTCCAGGAAATTATGCTCCCCCACACATGTGGTCTGTTCTTTCTTATACCAAGAATATAGGGAATATTTAATGAACTGGATCTTAAGTGAGTATAGTATGTTTCCCACTGCAGCTATGTGGTCTCCGTTAAATGCAGTACTGTATTTTTGATGGGCAAGCAAATTGGTTTCTTTCTGTTTTGTTTTGTTTTGCTGACATTAACCAAGAGCTTACATTTTCAATTTCCTACAGTAAATTGTGCTTGTCCACTTCTGAAGAGTACAGAACAAAGGTGTATAAATGTGTGTGTCGAGGGTGGCAGTGTGGAAGATGGAGTTCAATAGTGCAGGTTCTGCTGGTTTTAATCTAGGTTGAGGTGAATATTTACCAGGCTGTCAGATATTTTCTTTCCAGAAATCACTGCCCTACTAACAGTTCTCAAGTCCTTGTGCACTCCTAAATTATAATAATATTCAGTAAAAAGGTATTTGGACAGCAATACTGCATTTAAATGACTGACTCATTCAAGTGCTCTACAGTCTGTAAGTTAGACCTTCATTATAGATTGACCAATTCAGACTTAAGGTGAGATGTGCTCAACAAACATGGCTTTCTCTTGTTTCTGCCAAGTAAAACCATTCTTGGTTTGATGGTATTTTCCAGCGTAATCTCTGTTCTTAGGATACAGGTGGGAAAGTGTCTGTCTCCTATTTTGGCAACAAAATAGGTAGCCGCTGGGTGCTGAGATGATTTGAAAGGGCAGCCAACGCAATGTTCACAGTGATCAAACTAGAGCTATTGCTGCTGTGTCAGCTGCCAAAGATACATAGTTAGAGTCTTCATTCAGGGAGAATGAGGAAAATTCATAGTCCCATGACGTTAAATAAAGAGAACAGCCAAAGCCCTTATTATATATTTCCTTTTTTCCATTTCTTTGTATGCGGTTTTCTCCTCCTTTACATCTCTCTGTGTCAGAAAGGTTCTCGTTTAAAAGGTTTTGTAGGTGTTGGGAACAAAAGCAGATGAACTTGTAGTCTGATCCCTCCAACCAGCTCCTCCTGCCATAGGCATCTGTTCTTTCCTTTCAAACCCTCCAAAACCACTCTGAGCTAAATGTTTCATTTTTAAAAAATGAATCATCAATCATAACCCTTCTAGTAAGAAGAAGATACTTCTGAACAATAACTATAAAATTTCCTTGCATTCCTTTCAAGACGGTGTCTGTTGCTCTTCCTGTAATAACTGCCCTTGCTCTGCACCTACCCGTCCTTCTTACTGTGTACTTCTTCTCCATCGTCTCTCAAAACATGCTCTCCATTCTGTCTTTCCACTTGTATCGCATTCCCTGACTTTTATCCTTTCCATCTTGTTTCCATGGTCCTAGTCTGGTACCACTGAAATTAATGGACATTTTGGCCATTTCTCTGTCTGTAACAAAGCCGGATGCTGTCTAAGTGCTGCTGCGCTTGGACCAGTAGCAAATGTATCAGGTTGCCTATGAAACTCCATCACGCTGGTGCTCTACAGGAAAACCAGCGCTGTTTTTGTCAGGCTAGCCAGGATGTAGATCATTACGAAAGAAGCAGTCGGGCTGTATGGAAAATTAAATCAAACTCGAAGATCCCAAGATGAATTGGAGATTGGCTTCCTCCCAGTTCTGTTCCTCGGTCTGAGATCTTTAGCAGACATATGCTGGAGGAGGGATCAGGGAAGAAAGGAAAAGATGGAGCAGGAGAAAGGGAAGTTTTAAATGCCCTGAGGCAAAAGCTTAGCTGTCCTTCCCTCCAGCGGTTTCTAGCTCTCTGAAAACCTCTTGCGCTTAGCTACTGAATGAGTACTCTCAGTTCCAATTTCTATTTTTTTTCCTTCTCTCCATAAAAGTATAAATACCAGTCTGTACTAGTAGGGTAGTTTGGCTTTTGGAACAGTCAAAGGTTAAAAAGTTGTTTGGAAAACTTGAGAATTATATATTAAGAGCATGTCACCTGCCTTCTCTCCACACTGGAGAGCTCTGTTACAAAAACTCTTCTTGAATTGGTGGCTCAAGCTTCCTTTTTAGTTAAAATAAGATTTCCTTTTTAGTTAAAATAAGATTGTCCATGTAAATTAGACAAGGCAAAGCAACTTGAATCTTGAAAAAAGAAACAGAGGTTGAGAGAGGAAGAATCACAAATCAGGGATTGGAAAAATGTCTATACTTTGTCCTCCTGCATCCATCCCCTGTAAGCATTTTTGTGATGGATTAGAAAGCCAGTAACCCTAAGCTTTCTCTTGTCAGTAGAAACTAGGAGGTATCTCCAAAGAGCAATTCTGCTCAGCTAAAGCCCGAGTCAACCTGTCAACATACTGTCTCTCTTCATGGATGACAAAGGAAGCAAAGGGCAACTCGTTTTCTATTTTTGGCACCTCAAGCAAATGCTTACATTTGAAAAGGATGAAATGGGTCCTTTGTATATACTTAAGGGATACAGTGTGTGTGAATCTGCAGGGATGCCAGAGAGAAAAATGGGCATTAGAACTGGTGACACAGAGGAAGGACCAGCAGATGAATAAGCCTGTACGTATGGGGCAAAGGAAAGAGAAGAATAAACGATAGCCAGGAATAGATGAGACCAAGTGATGAGCACTTGGCAGTCTCACCTGCGGTGACAGGAGGAAATGTGGAACAAACGTCCCTGGTTTTAGCCATGTTTGGTACACAGTATGACGAGGCAGTCACAAGAAAATGTTAGAGGCTGAGAGGTAGGATTTCTTAGGAGGAAACAGCGGGGCCAGTCTCTAGGTGTACTGGGGACTGCGGTAGATAGACTGCATGCAGCCCTCTGTTTGTGATAAGCTCAACATACCTGGGATTTTATGCTTAAATGGCCTCGTTGACTGCTGTTAATAATTTGCAGCAAAACTAGACAAAAATTAAAATAATTTTTCCATATTAAAAAAACCACCCTAAATAATTTTGTATTTTCTCTCAGATGTATGTGTAGGACCAGCAGGGTCATAGCAATCCTTGAAAGGTTAGAAAATTTGTTTGCTAAGAGACCATTGCTCTCCCATTTGTTTATTGCTTCATCTGACACCTTAAGCGCTTCCCCTGTTGCTGAGGGTTGTCTATAAATCTTGTACCTTGTACCAAATTAAGACGACCATCTGTTGAAGAAAGCCTGTGTAAGGAGGTTTCCTGGAATGCAGCATTGATGAAACTGCACCTATACCATCATCTGAAGCCCTGCTTTCTCTGCAGAGAAGGGAGCAGGATTGGTTTTCTGTTGAGCAACACACAGCTCCAGCGAATCTGTAATTTCCAAATGTCTGTTGATTGAATTTGTGTATTAATGGTTATAAGGATCTTCCTCCTTAAGCTATAAATCACATTTTATGGTATTAATTCATAGGAAATGATTAAAGCATCCTAAATAGGTAAAGATTTACAGGTTTAATATTAGCTGCTTGACTGGCATCTCCCCTTGATGTTGCAGTGCCAGAAGACTGATTGGAGCGAGTTCATTTTTATGGAGTTATTCTTCATTAATAACCTGTTTCTGACTCCATCAAACATGCGCAAGGGACACAGAGACAGTTATTTGTTCTGAATATGAGGGACTGTAGGTTAAATGTTTTCCTTCATTTCAGATTAGTTACAGTACTGTGTTCTCTGCCTCAAGCAGCAACTCACTGCTGGGAGATGTGTGAAACAGGAAAGCAGTCAGGTTATATTCTTCATGGCAAGAGTTTCTGAAAAGTCAAGGAGGTCCGTTGTAAAGAGTCCACTGACTTTTGGCTTTTTTTTCCATTCGATCATGCAAATGTTTTCTGTTTCAAAGAACGCACAATCTTTTAAAAAATAATTTTCCTGGGGATTTGAAGACATGACAGAATAGACACCTGGGAGATCACTTCAGAAAATGTTTTCCTAGGTAGGGTGCAGCAAAGAAGAAACAAAATGTTGTGAGAAATAGTTTGTGAGTTAGTACTTGTGTGTTGGAGAGGGTAGAGGGCAATGTAGAGAGGATCAGGGACATAGTAATTGGGTCTGGGAAGGTCCTGGATGGTCAGGAGAATATGATTGACTTGGGCTGGTATGAAATAGGAAGGTCTTTCTTGAATGACAGGTTGAATTTCAGTCTGTTGGGGCCTGGATGTGCATAACTTGTATATCCCTAAGTTGCCACGTTTCTACAGCAAACAAGGCTGTGTTGGCACCTCAGCTTTAACCTGTTAAAAATAAACATAAATGCAGAAGTATCTCCATGTTTAGTCAAACTCTTCAGGCTAATAACAAACAGAAAATTGAGGATGCTTCCTTTTATTTTGATACAACCATTTTTCTTTTCTGGAAGGCACTGTACCTTTTGATCTCCCAAAAATGAGACACTTTTTTGATGTCCTCTAAATCATATGCATCACACTGCTATTCAGTATACAGTAAGATCTCAATACTACTCACCTCTCACATTGCCCAAACCTAGTTCATTAGGCCACTTAGGGATGCGGTACGATCAGTTGTTAGCTGTCATGATGGAAGATGGATTAAATCAGTAGTTTCCAAATTGTGATCCACAGACCTGAAGGTCTGCTGAGATTTAGCTGATCTTGAGAATTTTTCATGCTTTGATTCAGCTATTAAATCACGTTCAAAGAAGTTCACCAGTCAGAAACATATCATCAGCTGATGATATGACTGGCAAAATTGGATAGGAGTCAATGCAGTCGTGAAGTCCCGCTCTGCCTGGAGAACTGTCCGTTTTCCCAGACTTTGTTCAAAATCCCTTTCTGTGAAAGCCAGCAGCAGTGTCGTTGCACTGCAACGTGGTGTAGTTACCAGCAGGAGGGAAAGAGTCTTCATGATTGCCTTTATTTAAGAGGTGTACATGGTATAAAAAGTTGTGGGCACTTCTGGCTTTCCTTCCAAGAAGTTGATGTGAAAGTGGATTATTACTACCACAGAGAAACAGAAGAAGTATAATATTAGGATGTTTATATTTTAGAGGTGATCCATGCACAGTGCCTGGAGGATCTTGTGATGAGATGTCACATCAAATAAGAAATCCAATACTTAAATTCAGTTGTCAGAAAAAGAAGGTTTTACTTTGACTCTGTTCCAGCACTCTGTCTCCATTCCAGAAAAATTCCAAAAAACTCAGTTGCAGAATGATTTTTATTTTGCTTTGAACGCTGTTTGCATACACTAAATGAAAAAGAACTTTCACGTTCTGGTTAGAGAAATTAGCTCAAAGAACATTTTAATGCTACTTGCTCTTATTTTTGATTTCATGTTCCAGAAATGTCTGTGGTGCTTGCTAAAGATCATAAAGCATCATCAGCCTCTTCTTTGCCGTACATAATGAAAGCCAGCATTTCAACAACACTGGGAAGAAGCTTTATTTACACAGTACAAAGGAAAACAATTTTTTGAAAGACCAACATTAATCATGGACAGTACAGCAAGTCACAATGTTTTCACAGCAAAACACAATCGAATGTTTTTATTCTAGCCAAAGAACAGGTTTCTGATTCTGAGAATAACATTGTGCTCCACACCAAAGAGACACAAAAGGGCTTCTCCAGCACTGTACCATTAAACCTTCTTCGCCTCTGTAAGAAGAGCTCGATTCTGACAACACTGACTGTGTTTAATAAACCTTGAAGTCAATGGGACTCTCTCCATGATATCTACTCATATCTCCCAGGTCCCTGTCAGTAGACCTCTGGGAAAAACATTTTCTTTACCCTGCTCAGCAATCGATTCACGCTGATGCACATCTGAGGCTGAGCAGATAACTGGGGCATTTATGGAGACACTGCTGGTGTCTGTGTTCTACCTTCTGGACTCAGCAGAGCCCCTGCCCCTTTGGGACAGGGCTCTGGAAGGAAATCCCCATCTTTTAGTGAATATAAATGTAGGTTTGGGATTCGGGTGGCTTTTGTGTTTGGTTTTCAGGAGGAGAGAGTGTCATCTTGTCCTGTTAGAAGAGAGGTGGATTTGCTTTGGGTATCTTTTTTGTTAGCTCACTGAATTCAGTAGAAAGGCACCTGATGGAGCCTCTAGGCCACTAGGATGACTTACTGCTAAATAGATAAGATACTTCAAACTATGACTGATGATAATTATTCCCTGCTTTCTTCACACATTTGCAGAGCTCACGTGTGTCTAACAGTGAGTGAAGCAACGGAAGGGGAGAAGCACACTGTAGACATGAACTAAGACTGACAAATCTGTAGGAAACGGCTTTGAGTGCACTGGATTATTCTGAAAGCCTAACGCTGTTGTATGCTTTTCCCTTGTTTTTTTTCTATGATGCTGTTTAATACCACCTAGATTCTTTCTTCTTGTCTTTGCTTCTTTGAGAAATGTATTTCTCTTACAGTCTGAATACAGTTTGCAAAGCTGTATGAGATTCCCAAGGATTTCCCCTCAGTCAAGTCAGATGCAGCCCTTTTCTCATCAATTGATTCCAGTTTTTAAACTGTCAAAAGCAGTTTGATGCAAAAGTTGCATCTTCATGCCTTGAAACCCTACATTTCCTTCTCAAACTGCTTCCTTCACTGTTCCAAAGAGGACGCAGCTCCCATGTTACTAACAATAATAATAGAAATCCTTAAATACAGTAGTTCTAACAACAGCTCCTGGGACATCTTCCTGATGATTCCCTTCTGATATGATCTGCAGGTATTTACATTAAGAATCTGTGACTGCTTGAAAAAAATGGATCAATATTGCAGCACTCCAGTAGCGCTTGGATTTTTTTCTTCTGTTTCCTGGCCTGTTGTTTTTCATATTCCTAGGAAAATCCCATCCAGCTTAGCACTAATCTTTTTGGCACTGCTCTTTAATAGCTGCCACCCATCCAATCAAAGCAGGGCAGAAGCTGCCAAGCTCTAGTATTTCCTTGCTTTATTCCTCAAAGAATGTCCTTGCCTCCTCTTCCTTGCATGTTTTCTATACATACGTTTGTGACTCTCTCTCTCTGTTCCCCAAGATCGTGTTTGCTTGCAATTAGTGGAGCTTTTGAGCAGATTTAGGCCACTGGTACATAACTCAATAATTACCACTTTTCCACTCTTCCAGTCATTCTTTTGTGATGGGCAAATACATTTCATGACATAATAATGTCCCTTGGCAGATTTGATCTCATTCTCGTAATGCGAATGTTTATAGACAATGGACTCAATATGCCAGTTAAAACAGATTTTGATTTTGCTTCTCTACAGCCAAAGTTCTTGGCCCCTGGTGCACAACCAAACCATGTGTAAAAAGGTATTCGGCTCTGAATGAGATCACTAACATCTGTTGCTGCACATAACGTTTAATCTTCAAACACCATCAACAACAACAAAAATCAGGCAGTCCGCAATGCAGAAGTGGAGAAACATGGGCACTGTGAGAGCGAGCTTCAATTCCTCTTAATTGCTGCCATGCCTTGTACAGGCAGTGACGGTCTCCTCGCAGCTACAGTAGCCTGCCCTCGGGAGTCCCTGAGGATTGCACCGGGAGAGGGAAAAACCCTACTATCTGAGAAGAGCAGCCCAAGATGCAGCTGCTCCCCACCCATCCCGTTCCCTGGGCAGTTGGGTTCTTGCTCAAACCTGGTGCAAATGAGAGAGGTACTGAAGTGGTCAAGAGTGGTTATTAATATAATCTCTGATATGCAAAGATTAGCCTGACCTTTATGGTGAAGTTAGCTCATAATCATTCTGGTTGCTCTTGGTAGTCTACAAATGCAATTTTGAATCTTCTCTTCTTTGTGGTATTCCTGAGAGAGAAAAATACGATCCCAATTTTCCACCTATCCTGAAGAACAGGAAGTATCAGCGTCCCTTCAGGTGCTCTTTGCACTTGTCATTGAGATACCTTTTGACAAATTTGTATTTCTTCTCCCTTCTCTGTTCCTCAGAGCTATGGTATCTCCTGGATCAGGAGCTAAATAAGGTATCTGTGCTTTACACAGCCGTTCAAGATGCTTGGACCCCACCTTGGAGCTTTTTCAGAAAGCTTGTAAAGAGCGCTGCTTCTAGATAGACGTATTTTTTTCTCTTTGTGGATGGCGGATGGTCTTGGCTTATTCACAGGCACTGTCCAGTGTGCCTGGAGTCTTGATAACCTCAGCCATCTGAATCGCACCCATGTGGAGTCATGAATTCTTGATAATGTTGCTGAAGCCTCACATATTCTCTTTACTGCTTTTCTTAATTGTAAGAAGTCTCCCATCATTCACTGAGTGCTCTCTCAGACATATATTTGTTGTGCTTCGCTGATATGTGTCTTGAAGCTATGCTGTTTTTTAAATACAGAGAAAAAATACCGTGGCAATGATAATGGGAATAATATAAGAGACTGATGAAATAAAGTAAATTAAAGTTTAATGCTAGCAGTGGAAGTTAGTTATGACATTTTAGTTATATTGTTCTGTCTTCTAGAGCTATAGTTTGGAGTCCTTGAGGAAGGAAAGGTTTATTGAATTTTGTTGTATAATGTTGTTGTTGCAAATGTACCTGCTGGTCTGGTGCTATTATGTTCCCCATCTCCTTGCCTGCTCTGAATTCTCATTGTTCATAGATTTCATGGAAAGTTCATCATAGCCTTGCATGGGCTAAGAGCCTGTTCCATTAAATGGAAATTCGGGTCTCATGTCCTTTTCAGGAGTCGCGGTTAATGAACCTGCACCAAGATTTCCTACGTGATTTGCGTTCAGTACCTGTGGTTATACCCTAGCATTCCTTGCAGCGAAACAGATGTTTGTCATATGGTCCTAAACATATAAATTGGCCCGGTCTTTCCAAGCGATTTGTGTGCCAAAGAATTCAATTATGGCTCTGAATGGGCCTGGGCCATAACGCTGTGAGACGAGCTTATTTAACAGAAATTCTAGAGTGTTTGGCACATTATGTTTACCAGGGTGAGGGGAACAGGAATGAAATGCAGTCCTGGAAAGAGGACTGTCATGCAGATGACTCACTGCAAGCAAACACTTTGAGAAAATACGGTCTCTAAATATTATGTCTACAACTAATTAATTCTGTTTATTGTAGGGCCTATAGAAATACAGAAACTGTGAAGTTTAGGGAAAATTAAATTAGGTTTTCAAACAAATGCCAGGCTGCCCAATGTTCTGTTTTTGGAAGAAAAATAAAACAGCAATCTCTTTGCCAAGTAAACTGAAATATGCTAAAATGCAAATGTTGATGTGTTTCAACAAGCAAATTCAATCCCTGTATGCGAACTTTGTTTTCAAAAAACAAAATGCTGAGATCATCTAGGTTTCAAACGGAAAAGTAGAATCATAGATACACAGTCTTTATTTAATCAGCAGCTTTGACATTTTTACACTGATTCTTTTCTCCACATACTGTATTTTCCCCCACTGAAATATGCTCAATTTACACACAGTATACTCACACTCAAATAGACACACTTGCAGTAGAGCTGACAGATTTAGTTCCAGATGTGACTATATATGTTTATATGTATGTGCCATATAGTAAATATTGATTTTTTTTTTTCCCCCTTTTTCTTTACTAATGCCTCAAAGCTGTTTGAGTATACTTGCATACGAATTGATATCATTAGAGATGTGGCGGTATTTGCTCTTTATTATAAGGGTGGGCAGGGCAAAGTTCAATAACCAAACTCCTGAATGAAAATATTGTGATTTTCAGTGCAGTGGGCGTATGGTCAACAAATAAAATCAAGTGGTGCCTCATGCTGATAGAATAGGACATGCGTTCTTTGTGTAAGTATTTTGATGGTTTGTTAATGGCATCAAAAGACAAGATAGAGAGGAGAAGGATGTACTCTGTCTTTGCAGTGGGTGGGTATCCGAAGGGGCAAATCCTCTACTGGACAACAAAAATAATGCCTTTCCAAGAAGGTCTTAGGAAACAATTTTTCGCTGTAAAAGCTACCGTTCCTCATACAGCGCTGAGAAAATAGATTGAGTAGTCAGGAGATTAGTGACCTTAGGCAAATCAACGCTACATATCACAATCCATTTAAACTTCAGATCTTGGAAAAGCTGTTTGAAGACTGGCTTCGTGAGCCAGCAGTAGGCTGGCACTCTTCTCATCAGGATAATGGTCCCTCCTCTTGGCAAGTGCAAACTTGCTCCATGAGACCCTGTGTCCATGCGTCGATTGGAGAGCAGCCCAGGAAAGCATGGTGCTGCTGGCCAGCCAGCGTGGCGGTGGGGATGTATGAAGAGCAGGAACATCTTTCTTCAGCCTGGTCAGGAGGGTGTTAGCGCAGCACTGAGTCTAAGTTCACAGGGAGCCCCGCCAAGCACCTTCTGGCTCCGTACTAGAGGAACGGTGCGCGGGAGCCAAGGCAGGGAAGCCCTGAGGAAGGGCTGTGGCCAAAACTATAGAAATCAAATCTAGGTCTGAATAGAGCACTTTGCTGACCAAATTTGGATTGTCACCAATCGCTTCTATTTAATGAGACCCTGTGGAAAGCAGGACCTTACGCTATAAACTTCCGAAAGGGGGAGCAGAGCGTCTAGGTCGGTGATTAACCAACTAGAATAATCAGTTGTGTGTGAGACACTTTGGGGGATAGCTGTGATTCAGTTTGTGGAAAGAACGAGGTGTCATTTCGGTTTTTTAGGGATGTAAGTTTGTAACTAATTTTTGTCTCTCCTTGCCAGCGTAACGGTTTGAATGTTAATTTAATTTTGCAGAATATCATTTATGTAAATGTAATTAGAAGGGAAACATGATCGGGAGATGCACAGCACCAAAGAAAATTTATTACTCCGAGGGGTATTGCTCTAATCATTCAACTGCAATATTGAGTTTCCCCAGATTTAATCTAAAAGCAATAAATTACAAAAGGCTAATGTCCTGCCCAACAAAAAGCTGTCATGAACCCAAGTTTCTGTGGGGAAAAAATTCAACTTCATTTCAGCAACAGGCTCTCCTCGTTTACACATTCCTTTTATGATTCCAGTCAAGTCAAAGTAAAATGAATACAAATGTGAGAGTTCGAACACTTTCCCTGAATATGTATGTGTGTCTGTTGGTGATTGTAATAATCAGCAATCCAAGGCGCTGGGACTCGGTTATCTTGGGCAGAATTAAGAATGCAGCCCCGCAAAGATACAACTGCAAATTCTTCTCCCCACCTTCGTGTGACCCTGTGATTTAAGGGAAGGCAAACTTGAGTCTGATTAATTCCAGTGTCCATATGAAAGTCTGTTGCTAATGTGCCGTCGTTTTTGTTCTGCCGACAAAATGAATGAGAAGAAACGAGCTGTCCTTTTGCCTGTGTGAGTGACTGTAACCGATGTACTCCCTGGGAAGCACTGTCTGTGCGGGGAAGTTGCCCTGTTGACACTGCTGGTCTGCATTTACTAAAAGGACGCTTTTGGAAAGTGGAATGAAAACCAAACGGATAATCGAATAATATTGTGTGGTTGCTTCTCAAAACCCTTGAATATAGCAATTCTGCTATTCAAGGAACGTCTCTCCACTTGATAAAACCTGCAAGGAAGAATTGTCAGCGAATAAACAGCTAGGCAAAATAAGAATTGGTAAATGCCTGTCTAATATGTAGGATAAAACACTGTTAAGTGTTGGGGTTTTGTGGTGCAATTTAGTATGAAGGCTGATGCCAACATTACACTTCTCTAAGAAGCGGAGTAATTAGTACAGGAAATAGGTTTCTTATGTTTTATTTAGCCAAATTCATCTCTGGTTTAACTCCACTGTAGCCTGTATTACATTTGTTCTTATTTCCCAGTGTTCCTCTGCACAGTTCTTTATACCATGACCTTTAATTCACCGTGATTGTCTTTTATTTTAGGTAGAGGCCATAGTTCCTCTCTCAATTTGTTAGTATCAATTATGTTGTAAGCCCGGGTTTCTTGGCTCGCAAAATGAAACCCATCAGATCTGCAACAAGTTTTTACAAAGTGCAAATTGGCAGGTTTACAGATTCCCACAGCTGTACATGGGACGCAGGGAGAAGTGCAGGGCTGCAGCCTCAAAGGCATGGAGAAACAGAGCTGTGAGAGGACCGGGGAAAAATGCAAGGAACAGAGAAAAACGACATTGTTAGAAGCAGGGGAGGAGGGGCTCAACATATGAATTACTCATGTCCTTGAGAGGGAAAAACAAGTTTTAGGAGGATGGCTGAAAGCAGTGACTAGCAGTCTGGAGGATGAGAGAAAGTGGGCTTGTTGGGACATATAAACAAGCTGGTGAGGCTCAGGATGTGCTGCTCGCCAACAAAGTAAAGCCAATTATGAAAACAATTATTGAATTCAAATCAGTATCTTCCTCCTTGTCCCAACCAAGCTCTGGAGATAAGGTTCAAGGGCTCCTTGTGAATGACTTTGGCTGAGAGCAAGGGATGTGTGTGTGCGGGTCTGCACTG